>NC_141242.1:6267876-6715376 GCF_054856555.1 Leptonotus elevatus
TCCACACAGGAAGGCCAGAGCTCGGATTCAAACCCCCGACCTCAGAGTGGCACAGAGTTGTGAAGCAAATCTTCAAATAATAAAAATGTGTTTCAATTAAGACGAGTTTTAAAAATGTAACAAGGCTATTTCGACAAAGTAAAATTAGATTTTACTACTTGAATACAGTAGGGAAGTATTTTATTATTATTTTTAAGTAAAATATTTTTCAAGACACTACGATGGTCCTTAACTCATTCACTGCCATTGACGGCTATAGACGTAAAAAATTCATTTGAACTATTTTTATTAGTTTAACATTTTTTCCACTTTTGTTAACAATAGTATGAAAACCTAGAAAAAGATTATTGTACATTTAGAACAGATATACAATTTGTGATTAATCGTGAGTGAACTATAACTATAAAAAAAATTAATCGCCTGACGTGATTTAAAAAAAAAAAGAAGAGAAAAGATTATAAAAAATTAGGGGCATCAGGGGATTAAAATTTTTAATTTTTAATAATTAATTGCACGACTTCACTAGTTAACTCATGATTAATCACAAATTTTATATCTGTTCTAAATGTACATTAAAAAAAATCTAGGTTTTCATACTTATTTTCATAGTGGAACAAAATGTTAAACTAATAGAAATAGTTTAAATGAATTTTTGACGCCTATAGCCGTCAATGGCAGTTAATGAGATAACAGTCCCGACATAAGAGGTTTTGAAGTTACTAATGAATGTAACAAATATTTACTTCAGTTATGACAGCGTTAAAGCCACTGTGTTTAATGAGAGATAATCACTTAGTTGTTCAAAAAATTATTTATTTACAACAAATACTGTATCATTATTATTTTTTTCTAAGGCAGAGACATATAGTGACAGACAGAACTCCTTACTCATACAACAGAACAATTGCTTTGTGTTGAACCAGATTTCACAATGAGTACATTTGAGAGGAAACTGAGATGAGTTCATCATCTGAACTTTTCGTGACATTTTTTTCTTCTAAATCACATACAGGCCTTGATTCTGACGACCCGGTCCATTTGTCTGTTTAACAAATGAAATGAGCACAAAGATTTGCCAGCCAGACACAACACGGACGTCCGTCTGGATTATTCATCGTGAGCAACCCTCTGGCTTTAAGGTTTAAGGATAGACAGGATGCTCCCATTAAGAAATTCAGACCGTGGGAATCCACACTGTGATGTCATCATGATTTAAAAAAAAAAAAAAAAGCACTTTCAATTATATCGCCTATTGTAATTCTTTAGGTACGCCTCCTCTCCTCGACAACATGTATAACGTGTTGTCTGAGTATTTGTGACAGAAGACGTGACTGTGTGCATTTGAGGAAGCAGACATTCTTTCCTGCTAAACAAGCTCATCAAATGACTCATATTGCTTTTTTTTTTGTCCTCAGAGTTCTAATAAATAAACATCGTCAGCATTGTTTTTACATTTCAAATGATCAAAATAACATATTTGGGGATTGAACACAAACTATGACGCGTATTTTGATTCACACTACCGTCTTAAATGTTCCACATGTACAAAATACTGCACATACGTGACAAACGACAGCAGTTCATCGCAATTTATTTTGTAGATTTCAAATTTGGATTTGACCGTACGTGTGAATAGCAAACGGGTACAACTTAGGTGTGGCGGAGTCGTTAAGTGACTCCACGCCCAACGTTTATCTGGAGCGTTGTTGCTATGAGTCAGAATTCTAACAGCAAGCAAAGAGCAAGTTTGCATATGCCTGGATACTGTTATATACTATTTTACAAAAACACACACATTTTTGCTTGACATTCCACTTTTAACGTCAGTTGTAGGATAAAAATAATGACTAGTTCGTCTAGACAGCTAGTAGTGTTAGTCTAGTTGACCCAACCTATCATTACACACAAAAAAAGGAAAACAATGGCTGCCAACTGTCAGGTAATATTTCATATTCTCACGTTAACATTCTGACACTCCAAAAAAATAATAAGAAGAAGTTGGGTAAAAAAAAATGCAATTTTGGGTTAAAAATGGACCGATCCACTACTTGGGTCAATTTGACCCAACTTTCTGGGTACATTGTGACATTTGTATTTTTTAATAAAATAACCCCAAAAATTGGATCAAAATCAAAATTGGGTTATTTTGTATAAACAGTCCCAAAAAATTGTGTCATTTTGAATAAAACTCCCAAAAATGGGTTGTTATGCATAAAGCAGCAAATTTTTTTTATTTTGTGCAAGAAACCCCCCCAAATTTTGTCAATTTGTATAAAGGGTTGTTTTGTATTAAAACAACAACAACAAACAAACAAAATTAAAAAAAATATTTTTGTTCAAAGCAATCCAATTTTTTTGTGCATTTATTAAAAGCAAAAAAACAAAACAATGTAATTTTGTATAAAACACACAAAAAAATGTGGTCGTTTAGTATATAAACAACTAAAAAAAATTAATCGCTTTGTAATAAAATAACCTTTTTTTTAAAGCCCCAATTTTTTATTTTTTTTTACCCAACTGTTTAAAGTAATAACAAAACATGCCTGGGCTTAAGAATGGGCAAAGGTCAAAAAGCAAATAGTAAAACATGTAAACATCTTGTGTACAATAATTGAGTTACAAAAAAATATATATATATATGTATATATACTATAAATATTTTACTTACTTGAATTACGTGTTTACATTACATTGTTAAATGGAGAAATATAAGCGTGTGAAAAATGCACAGCAATTCTAAAACATACAGAGATATATATTCATATTCAGATATAAGTGCTCATTAATAAAGGCTGACCTACCATTACCACGGAGCTGATTGCGGATATGATGCACCTTCCTTCTTCCAAGCAGGTGGTCAGATATGTAACGATTTTGTTGCAAAGTATGAATTGTTGAGTGTGTGTGAACTGTCACCGCCCTGAAAATTGGTCAGTTCTGTCTGCGTGTAAATACAAGACGAGCCCCAAACAAAAAGATGAGTCAACCGGGAGCCGCTGACAGCGCAGCAGGGTGTGTTAGCGGAACAGCGCAGGGGAGTGTACAGTGACAGAAAGGAGAAGTGAGATCCAAATGAATGTGACGCTTCCCTACAAGACGTAGGAAGTCTTCACCAGAAGTCAGGTGGGATGCGGACTCTTCCCTGCTGAATACCGTAGTTTTATTTATAGTCTTTTTCGCACTCTGCTATTATTTCCACTTGTAAATGGATGACTAAAGCTGAAAGTTTACAGCTGTTTTTTTGTCCCGTTCCGACAGGAATTCTCGTCACAATTACTCACTCAAGTCAGGGTGTGTTTGGGGTTGATACGAGAGCGCGATTGGTGAGTGAGAGTGATAAGCTTGTTTTGCAGGCTGTCTCATACCCGAGGGCAAAACTGTCTGCACCAGGCACTGCTTTTAGATCGATCTGTTTGTCTGTCTATTGACAGAGAGAGGAGAGGAGAAGAGGCAGTAAAACAGGCCAAAATCCACATTTCAGTTAAGTTGTTGATGCCCTGGTGGGGTACAGGATTTGTGTTTGGGGATGTTTATGCACCAAATAAACACGACTGTATGAAGTGCTGCCACCGTGAGTGAAAATGCTGTTATTATTAGGTGGGTTTCCATCCATCTATTTTTATTGGAATTTGTAAGAATTGCGAAAGATAAACTGAATGGAAATGCTAGAAATTTGCAAAAAGGCCCAAAATTCGCAAAAAATTGTTTTTATGCTTGGAAGGGATGGTTTTTGAAGCGTATCAAAAAAAGGAAACGACTACACGGCCGGATATACGTCGCACGTTTTGACCGATACTACGTCACACGATAAATGGCGGATGATAACGTAAGATATGTCTGGGGAGACGAAGAAACACGATTCTTTTTATAATTAATTAAAGAAAAAACATTTTTTTAGATGGCTTTATTAACTCATTCACTGCCATTGACGGCTATAATTCATTTGAACTATTTCTATTAGTTTAACATTTTTTAACATAAAATTTGTGATTAATCGTGAGTTAACTAGTGAAGTCACGCGATTAATTCTGATTAAAAAAATGTATTGCCTGATGCTCGCTCCTAATTTAAAAAAATATTTTCTTCAAAAAATAATAATAATAAAATAATTGTAATAATTTTTTTAATTGTTTTTTTTTAAAGAAAAGATTATTAAAAATTAGGGGCGTCAGGCGATTACAATTTTGAATCATAATTAATCGCATGACTTCACTAGTTTTCTCACGATTAATCACAAATTTTATATCTGTTCTAATACAATAAAAACATTCTAGGTTTTCATACTATTTTTAACAAAAGTAGGGAAAAATTTTAAACGGATAGAAATAGTTCAAATGAATTTTTTGACGTCTATAGCCGTCAATGGCAGTGAATGAGTTAACATCAGCTTTCAAAATAACGCCACACTTCTTTTACATGCGGGAGCAAAGCCAGAGACAAACTACTTCCGTTCAGTCCGTCAAAACCAACATTCCCACCTGGAACTCCCCATTGTCCCAAAGTTCCATCACTACAACATCATCTCGCGACGCATATTCCCAAAAGAAGAGCGGAGGGAAATGGGCATAAATCGCATATCCGTTTTGCGCATTTTCACAAAATCTGCATACAATTTTTGAAACATTTGTTTTTAAGGAGGGGAGCTCAGGTTAATGTGGGAAAATTTTTGTTGGCACATGCCAGCAACAAGCTGATGTCTGCAACCGTCGCCAGGCAACTGCTCTGCAAATAATATGGTGCTAGTACAGTAATAGTAGCCAGATAATTCTCCGGAAGAACGCTATTATGATCAACAGCGTTCACAATAAAATTGTCTTTTTGATGGAATGATCCAAACAGTGAGGAAGATATTGGCAAATATCCCGTTACAACAGCTGGATGTGGGGATTTATCGAAAATATCTGACACCAACAATGTAAACATCTAGTTCATATTGAATAAAACTTTTTATTTTATTATTTTCAAGAATTCTTTTCATAAGAACTAAACAGTACGGTCAAATGACTGTACTGTACTATATACGTAGCTTTGGAGTAGTTGCAACGGTGACCTCTGCTGGCCACTTTGGTAACTACAGTAAATGTGTGTGTACTATATGGCTCGTTAAACAATTTGTATCTATAATCCGATCTGTGATGATCAATAATGGGAAACATTAGGTTAACTTGAGCAACGTTTTGAGATAAAGTGAAGCTTAACTACACCACAGAACAATAAAGTAAACTATGCGTCATCGCTGCCTAATCGAGATCAGATGACCGTCAAACATGTTCAAGTTTATCAGGCCAAAAAGTGAAATCATTGTTTGAGCTGCTCTCGCACACTTTGCGGTTGGTCGCACACAATGGCTGCCTCGTGCCACGGGAACGTCACACTCCATTGCTCTCATTAAAAGTACCAGGAAGGCCTGCTGGCAACGTTTAACCAGAAGTCTTTACTAAGTTTTAACGATGCTATATTGTTTGTGGTATAATCGTTTGTTGCTTCTAGTAGTAGTACTAGTAGTAGTTAGTAACTTGTAAGTGTAGCGTATATCAACACATTAAAAAAAAATGCGGGGTAACTATTATTTTATTGAAATACTTTTATTTTGAAGGCCCAACTTTACCGGCTACAGAATGTGTTACGCCGCGAAATTGTTGCATTGAGTCAGGTTATTGTAGGTCACGAAAAAATACGAAATAACTCAAATTGGAAGGGGGAAAAAATAAAAGTAAATAAAATTAAAACGGAATTAGCTACAGTGAAATACAAAAAGTCTCAAATTATTGTGGGGGGGGATTGATATAGAGAGTTTTACTTTTTTTCTTTTTTTTTTTTATCCATCCATTAGATAAACGAAGAACAAAAAATGGACTTGAGGAAACTGAACTTTTCGCATCCAGGACAAAAGTAGTGCAGAGTAGTCCAGCCTCTGCTTGAAAGTGGCTCTTGATCTTTAGTTAACTAGCCTTGCTGATCATGTCATGGGCAGGGAAACTGGGTGTGTTTATTATGCAAATAAGGGCTAATTTACATATGGTTACGTAACAGTGTGGACGAAGTACAAAACAGCTCACCAACACACATTTTCAGCGACAGATCCCAAAAGATTTACTTCTATATGGCTTATTTTACACTTGATTTCGAGGGAGCCCCAACAATTTTAGTACAAGCAATTGAAAAGTCCAGTTTTGCCTTAACTATGTAGGCCTTTCTTCACTAATATAAATGACATGTTACTATTCCCATTCAGTCAACCAGTTGATCACCACCTGTGCATCACAGAGAACTAAAAAACATATCTTAACCACTCACGGGCTTCATTGCAGCAATCCAAACTGGCGGGATTTGCGCCCGTGACATCATCAGCGAGGTTCAGTGACGAGAACCGTGCACTGGGCGTGTCTGTGCCAGAAATACAAGTCAGGTGGGTTTTGGATGTTGTATGGGAGTGAGTGTGCGGTACGAATTGTTCAGAGATGAAACGTTGATCAGTCTGCCTCCTTGTGGTGACGTAAGGCATTACAGCCACTCAATCAACTTCCAGTAACGCCGTAACCAATGCCACTGCTTTTCAGTTGTTTTCATAGTGTTACAGTGACTGCTTGACATCTTAATATGTGCACCAACCACTTACCCACAATGCTGCAGGAGACAAAAGAATCTGCACAGATGATACAGCACGAAGATTGTTTATTAAACACACTGCGGTGTGATAATAAGATGGTAAGTCTGCAACACGGAGATGTTACAATCAAACGTGACTTGTCCTGTTATGAACATAAGACGTGCATATGTACAATTTATACATCCATCAAAAACAACAAATTATTCCACAGCATACTATATATACACTGTATAGATATAGGAAAGTTATGGTTATGCCCTATGATAAATAGACAACATCCAAAATGTATTTTTTAGTATAAAATAAAACAAAAGCAAAAATATCCACCATGCTGTGTTCTACTAAAAGGAGAAAGGAGCGACTGCATAAAAAAACAACCAAAGTGTCACGGAGCTCATCACCGTGTGGGTTCAGTATGCCGGGGCGTTATGGATCCCGCAGCAGAGCACCATGGTGAAGATCATCTCAAAGATCTACAAGGGAAGGAAAGAAAAAATCGACTTTGACTCACATTATTCTTGTATGCAAGTGAGACCGGGGTGGGTGGGGGGTGGGGGGACCCAGCTCACCATGATGACGGCCACCACCAGCGCGGCGAGGCCAATCAGATAAAGCTTCTCGGAAAAGAGCTCGATCAGTTTGTCGTGACAGCTCTGTTTGGAAGTAAATCGCAGGTGATGAGTGACACGTTTCGTTTGGACAGTTTTTACATTTTACTTAAAAAAAAAAAAACCTAACAATAAAATAAAAAAATATTGTAAAGATTGTTTGTTAATCTACAAATCTGCAGTGTGCGGGGGTCCACTGTACATCATAAAATGGACCATTGCTTGCTATAGGCATAAAATGCAGGATGGGAGAGGAATGAGATGTTGAATAGAATCTCTCTGTATTCTCTTCAGTAAAAACGAGGCTGATCTTGAAATACTTTCTGTTTTTACTCTTGTTCTTTCAAATGTACATAAAACATAACACTAGTTAATAGTTGAGCACATTAATGTGGAATTACACCCAAAATAACGCAATTGAGTTACAACCAGGGTTTTGATTTTGTTTTGTTTTTTAAATGTAGTTCATTTTAATTAGTTTTCAGAGTGGTTCTGTTTTTATTCGTTTTAGTTATTTAAAAAAATGCTTAATTTTAGTTTAGTTTTAGTTAGTTTCAGTGTTTTTTTTTGTATTACTTGTGTGCAATATTTCATAAACACCATGGTAAAATGAAAAAAACGAAAACAAATTAATTTTGGCTGAGTTAAATGAAAAAGCAGGCGAGCCGAGCCATTGGAGCCAAACGTCAAGCAGGCAAATAGAGTGACGTCATCTGAAGGTGATTTTCTATTGGCTGCCGCTAGATGGCGTCACTTCTGTGTGACACACTTTCAAACGTCCTTATTCCGGTTAATAGTGGGAAAAAAATCGACTTAAAATCACATTAAAAATCATCCCCAAAGGCTCATGTATTAAATTAATTACCAAAGACTAAAGCGAAGGACATTTTCGTTATAATTATAGTTCGTTTTAGTTAGTTTTGTAAACTTTAAAAAGGATTTTCGTTTTTATTTTATTTCGTTTTTTAATTTTAGTTTTTTCGTTCGTTTTCATTAACTAAAGTAACCTTGGTTATAAGAAGAAATAAGTTCATTTAACTAGCAAAAGTACCGTATGTGCTTCATGAAATTATCATGTGGATTTTGAGTAATATCGGTATGTGTGCGTCCTTAGTGTCAATTAATACTAACAGAACTGAGACAGCCTCCAGTATGCAAAATACATCATACAGAAAAGGGCTGTGACATGATTAAAGATCAATTTGGCTATGCATAAACAATGGAATGGAAAATGCTAAAATAAATAAGGAAACCTTCACTACCTGAGACCTGAGAAAATCTTCTGGAGACTTTCTGGGACATAAAGTGCCGACGACTTGTTTGAAGAGCGCCGTGTCGTCTCCTTTACCGCAACAGTCGAGCTGGATGGAGCCAAAGACACAAATCACAAATGTAGTCTAACCGGCCACAAAATTTGGTACACCTGCATCGTTTCACTTAGTACAAAAGTTGTATTTTGTCCATGCTTACTTACCGTGGTGTGAAAAACATCCAGCACCTTGATGGCGGCGTCTTTACTGGAGGAGCCCGAGACGTCCACGGCCTTGATGTATGCCGAGTCGTAGAAGTTGATCAATTCTTTGGAGATCTGTGGACAGCTTGTCGTTAATGTCAATCAGAATCACTGAGCGACTGTTGCACATGTCCTCACGGTGTCTCTGTTCATGAAACCCCAGATGGCTGCGGCCACTTCACAGGCGAAGAGGATGACCAAAAAGAAGAAGAACTGCAGAAAAGAGTTTGAATGTAATTCCACTTCCCAAGACTTTTTGTCCATAAGAGTGTCATTTGTATTCTAAAGTCAAAACTTCTCACCGTTCCCAACAAGCACTGAGATTCTTGGATGGCACCGTAACAGCCGAGAAAGCCCACCAGCATCATCACCGCGCCTACAGCTATTAGTATGTACACGCCTGCCAAAAAACACAAACGTGGAATAATACATGAGGCAAAGAAGTTATGCTCGCCACCGCCACCAGGAGGCGGCAAAGACAACGGAGAGCGTGCACTGTATGTTCCTTGTTCATTGATCCATACACTGTTCGGTAATGGACTTCCTGGATGTCTCTCGCGCTCCCTGAAGGGTGACACGACATTATTGACATCCTGGAGATAAACAGCTCCCAGATCCTGTGTGGGGAGAAGGGGCGGAGCCTCAGGCCGGGAAGTGCCTTTCAGACACGCACGTGTAATAAACCCCTCTGACCTCTCACCCTCGGCATTATCTAACCCACGCAGGAAACGTGCGCACCGCCAAGAGAAATGCATTAAAACATTTTTTTATTTAAATGTGCCCAAATGCTCAACATTTCAGCTCAACAGTAAAGATTTTCTATGACATTAGACTGATTATCTTTGTTTTTAACCAAAATAATAATAATTAAAAACAAACTTTTAATTTGAAAAATAACGTTATATAGCCAGTAACCAGAAACTGGATCATAATTTATTTATTTTTGGGCACTGTTGATTTGAACCAATGCTGTTTTTTTAATTTGTTTATTTTAAGTCAGGAGATAGGAATTTGAACATTGTTTTTAAATCTGATTCATCAAATAAATTACTGAAATAATAATTTGTTGCAAAAGCTTAAAAAAATACAAATAAAAAGCGAATGTACACACTGTGCATTTTTTCTGCAATAACAATAATAATAATAACAACAATAATGATAATAATACAAAGTTGAAAATGGAACAAAAGCTAAAATTCTTGCAACACAGTGCGTTTAATAGTCGGATGCCCGCTTCTTTGCACATTATAAGTAAGCCTACATCAGGAACAGGAATAAAACGATCTCATACAAAGGCACTGACACCACATCAGAATTCATCAGGTAAAAGCAAGATTAAGGTAAAAAGTGTTCCGCACATTCAACAGCGTGTCAGCGTACTTTCAAACTCAGCATTTCCAAGGCCTTTTGCCCTTTATCTTTCCCTCCCCACTGAAACGTCGCCGGAAGAATGAAATCCTTTCAGGCAGATGCTTTAAAAGCAGTCTGATTCGGAAAACAGCAGCCACACTAATGCAGCCTGACGGTGCTCGAAAAGGAGACGGACAGATTCGGACTCTCTGCGAAAAGCGGCCATATATCTCCATCAGCCTTCTTGCTATACCCCCCTCCTCTCTTTTTTTTTTTTTTTTTTCTCTGAGCGAGCCCAGCTACCAGGCTTGGTAACCCAGCAATGTGGCAAAAGCAGCCATTATTTCCACTGCCTTCCATTACTATGACAACACCCTTTGAGGTTTGAAGGCCATTGAGACGGCACCGGGGAAGGTTCATTTATTTCTTGTCTCTCTGTGTAATCTCTATAGGGGAGGGGGAGGCAGGGGGGTCGAACCGCCACTAAAAGCCCCACTTGGATGTCTCTCTTCTTCTCTTCTTAGCCACTATTTACAAAAAAAAAAGGTTGCAAAGTCAGTCCCAGCCGTCTTTCACATTGGTCCCAGTTTTAGTGAGTGCTTGTTGATCTATGATAAGGATTAATCATTAAAAGGGGTCATACTGTAAATGAGCCTTCAGGACTGAGACAGAGTGAAAGTGGCTGAGCACATATAGTTGAGAGTGCTACAATTACTTAATCACTACCTTTTGTAGAATTTTTGTTTGGTGGTGATGAGATTTTTCGAAAGTAGAAAATGTGACTTTGCTTTGTGTACTGGGACACAAGAACCATAATAGCAGTTACAGTAATTTCCTTAGTCTATGCCATTTTTTATTTTTATTTTTTTGCATTGGCCTGTAGTCTGTTCTTATGACTTAGCCCGACAAACTCCTCCTAGCTACTGGGTGCCACGTGAACCTGACCCCGAAAAATAATCGGGACGATTCCGATGATCAACGAGGCAGCACCTACTAAAATTTTTATTTCAGCTGTGAAGTTTTATTCCAGATCATGTTGACTATTTAGTACCTGCTTGGTTTAGTACATTGCTGTTAGAAGATATATTGGAACTAATAAAAGCACATCGGGCGGTAAGAAAGAGAACAGTATACAGTATATAGCCTACTTAAGTGGCTCGTACCCCCCCACACACATTTTTTTTCATACATCCCCAAAGTTGGAAGCAATTAATTGTATGTGTCTTCGTAAGATGAAGAATTATAGGGAAACCCGTTGTGTTGTCTTAAAATATATTTACACTATTTGTGGGAACTAGTGACAAAATGGCCTGGAGTCCACGAGTTTTTTCATATTCCAAAAAGCAACTGCTCTGCATTTGAAAACTTTTATGTTTATTAACAAGAATATGAAAAATGTGAAACAATTTAATTAAATGTAAAAAAATATTGTGCATTTAGAACAGATAATTTGCAAGTTAACTATGGAAATCATGCAATTAATTACGATGAAAGATTGTAATGTATAAACAGTATATGCATATAAGTATGCATGTGTGTGTATGTGTGTGCGTGTGTAGATAATCAGTTTTTGAGGCCGATGCTAATACCAATTTTTGTCAGAAAAAAATACTGATTACCGATTAATCTGCCGATTATTTAAAAATATCTCGTTGGATGTTTGCATCCTTGAATTTTGAGTATAGAAAGTCTTTGAATTCTTGAAATATCAACTTTAAATATAACTTGTAAGGGCAATGACAAAATAAAACAAGAAAGTGAAATAAGAATAGAATAAACTAAAATAGCAACTGAAAAAACAGTAAGAGCAAATACTGACTGTTCCTGTGAGTTTTGGCCTCTTGGGGGCAGTGTGGTGCCGTGCATTCACGGTGTACACACTTAAAGTGAGTACAGAAGAAAGTTACTGGACTAGACTTCTATTGAATTCTATTAAAATAACTCATTTTTCCACACATTGGGAAGAATTTGTGCCTTTGCGTCGTGTTATCTTACGTGTAGGTATGCGTTACCACAGCACTTGTGTGCGAATATTCATTATTTGAAGGAAAAACACTCCCGACGTCAATGTTAACTTCCTGTTAGCATTTGAATGGGATCCTCCCCTCTCTTGTAGCATTAGCGCGAGGTTTTAATAACAAAGCATGTTTTGTATTTAAATATACAGTGGATGTAATTCTTACCGTCGTGTGTTTAGTTTTACAGTTAACTCCAACTGGGGTGTAATTTGCTTCAAGGTCGCTTAGCGACAACAGGATAACATAACCTACACACTTGCTAGTTGCTAATGCTACGCAAGCAAAATGGTGCATTCAGGGTACTTTCACAGTATCGGAAACTTCGTTTTTATTCGATGCTAACATTTTAAAGGGAAAATAATTGGCTGATTGTTTTGGGCATTAATAAATGTGTTTTAAGTTGCATTAAAAACACAATTAAAAAGCATTAAACTAGACTTGATGAGACAAAATGGCCGCCTCATTAGATGGATGAAAACAGACGGGATAATCTGCCTAATTCTTATTCCACATATTCAATATGAATCAGAATTCTGTGTTAAGACTAGTACGGAAACATGTAACAAAGATTCAGGGGGTCTCGCATACCCTCAAGACTATCCAATTAAGAGGTGCGTCTCAAAATTGTCATTTGTTTCACTGACCTTCCCTTTCTCCATTCTGAAACAAGTCTGCGAAGATTGTCAGTCGAGCGCTGTGCCAGCAGCAACTGCGCTCGAGCACTGCCTCAGAGTTTGGACAATATGTATTTTGAGCCTTACATAAACACCAGGTTGCTGCGCCAGCGTGCTAAAAACATCCAGGCTCAACTCTAATTTGAGGGTTAATGTGCAGATGTCCAAGGTTATTTGAATTATGCCGGGGCGTATGTTTAAGGGCGGGCGAAAGAAAGCAACATTCCCTTGATCTCGCTTGGGTGGGCCTCTCCAAAATCACTAGTGGGCCTTTCCTCTATAAAAAGCCCGAGTTTGTGATGCTTCCTTATACTTAGTGAGGAGGGAAGTATGGGAGAACACGGCAAGGCCAAATTGAAATGAATGGGTTCACAGCAGTTCACCGCCACAACAAGGCAACATGAGGAAAATGTTTAAATCGTATCATGTTTCGCATGTTTTGGGGCCAGCCTGCGGGTGACTGAAGGAACGAGGAGGAAAATGATGGACGCCATTAGCTAAAGCGCTGAGGCAACCTGAGGGGCACATTCCTGATTCTGGTATTCAGTTGTGATTTTGTAGAAGAAACTGTAATAACACTCTTCAAAAACTTCAGAGCGGGTGAACACACGATGGCTTTATTTTCGCACCGTGCTCACACGCTCGTTACTCAGTGCCCACACCAGCCGCAACATCTGTTGACAACATATGGCCTCTCTGGAGGGAGCATGAGAGCCATTTTTCTTTTTCTTTTTTGATGGACTCGGGGCTGTAAGATTGAATGCATCACCTTCAGAGTGTCAGACTGACAGCCGGGTAAAAATGTCACGCTGCGGATTGACGCGGGTCCCGTTTCCTGGTCTTTTCTTAGAGGTCAAATACAAGTTGACATTTGTGCCCCCATATGAAAGTAAGCCTTTATTTTGGGCGTTCTTCAAAATGACCTTCCTAACGGGAGACGAGTTGTCTGTAAGTCATGGCGGAGCAACTTGCAAGGGTTGAATACATTTAGAAAATAAAATACATTTGATTTAATAAGGATATGTGCCAAGGCTCCATTTAACATTCTCCTCCAGCCAATGTTTCCCTTCCTGCTATTAAATATTTAAGCATCGCTCTGGAGATGGACGCCGACTCAACGATCACTTCATTCGGTATACACATTCAGATCCAGGATCAAACTCACTTGAATAATGGTTTCCATCCACCTATTTTTATTTACATTTTCAAGAATTGTGAAAATAAATTTGGAGGGGTGGATTTTTCAGCGTGTCGATAAAAATAAAATGCAAATTTTGGCCATTCAAACAGGTTTTGCAAATGAAAGATGGCAATAGAGCTGTCAAAATTAATCGATTAATCGACAAGTAATCGATTATCAAACTGATCGACAGCTATTTTTAATAACCGAGTAATGCTTTGGAGCCATTTTTTAATTCAAAATTGTCCAAATCCTCTGATTTCAGCATATCAACAGCAATTGTTCACTGATTTTTGTAGTCCTTAATGAAAGAAGACTGATTCTCTTCTGTGTTTAATCAAAATAAGACATTTGCAAACATCTGTTTTTTGGAAAACAATTTTGAATTATTATTATTTTTTAATCACTATAAGAATACGAAGTACGAAATAAACACCAATCACTGGTTAATAAACAGTAATCAAGGAAAAAAATGCTTTAGTAATAACTTTAATGCCAAATTAAAATGAATCAATTAGTCGATTAATCGATTGAATAATCAATAGATTAATTGATTCTAAAAATATTCGATAGTGGCAGCACAAGATGGCAAGGATGGGATACCACGTCACGTTTTGACCAGAGAGAACGTTACAAGTAAAAAAATGTAGTCGCAAACAAATTAGTAATAGACCGATATGTTTTTTTCAGGGCTGACACCGATTATTAGTAGTCAAGGAGACGATAACCGATATTTTAATTCAAGCCGATATTCATTTGCAGTAAAAGAGAAAATGTTAGTGCAAAAAAAACCAACTACTTTTTTCTTTTAATTTCATAAAGAATTGACAGCTTTGTTTAAAAATTATAACCAAAATTGCAGGGAGCTTCTTCAGCATGTGTTAAGCTAAATTAAAAACTAAGCAAGTAAATAGTTCCCTAAAGTTTCTGCTATAAATAGTTTTCCAAAATCTCAACATAATTTCTTAAAAAAATAAAAATAAATGAAAAACCGGCGTTTCCAGTGTCAGCATATTTTTTTTCTGAAGTGGAAATTTAAATAAATCCCTAAATGAAAAGTTATTTGTATCTCACTGAGCGACATAGGCAAATGAATGTAGCTCATTTTCGTCAGGGTTCGTAAAAATGTTTTGAAAAAAATCTTCCCAGACAGTGAAAAACGGTCTAAATATGTTTGAAATGTCTAAGTCAAAACTGTCTGTGAACATCTTACAAACCCTGATGAAAACCCTAAATCCGCCACATTCGCAAGCATTCACCGCTCCGATTCGTTAAAAAAGCTGATGCCGAAACTTGTCAAAATGCCAAATATTGGCGGCGCACGATAAAGTAAGGTATGTTTGGGTGTACGAAGACATTGGAATATTTCTGGAGTTAATAAAAGACGTGAACTTTCGTCTTTTGTTGACAGTCAGACGAGTAGCAGGGAGACGCTCTCATATGACATCATCTCATGGCGCAGTCTCCCCTCCTCTCAATATTCGTAAAATAACAACACATGGAAACTAAATATGCTTAAAATTTTCAAAACAATCAATCAAACATATTTTCATTATTTTTGGTTGTAGTTTTCATTATTGTAGGCGACAATGTGCGTGCTAAATATATCCATTTGCATATACTCCACCTTGGATGAGGGAAATCAACTGCACGGCGGTGAGTCTCGTTATTAGATTAACTTCCGCATCAATTTGAATGAGCAATCAAGTTTGCACCTGTTTTTCCATGTGCGCATCTTTTGGAAAACAGGACGTAATGTTTTGCAAAGGGGGGCAAAGATACATTATTAGAAACTGTCCTCAATATGACGAAGGCTCAGGTAACGACCAATCGCGGCTCAGTTTGTGAACATCACATGACCGAACTCTGAAAATAGGCGAGCCGTGATTGGTTGTTGTGAGAAACCATTTGACTCACTGATGTAGAAGGTGCCGGGTGCCTGCTGCCCTTCAAACTGAAGAATGAGGAGGTTGCTTGTTTGACTGTCATGACGGAGCCACAGGGCCACTCCTAAAATCACTCCTCCAGCCAGCTGCAATGAAAAGAGGGATAAACTGTCATCATTATGTCATAGTTATTCTCGTCTTGCAAGGAGAAATCCAAACTTTATGGAAGTTACAATGTTAAGATTAAATTGGTGTTGTAAACTTTCTGCTAACATTTGTGCGTGTATACACCGAGAGAGCGGATATGTCATTTTGTTTTGTTTTGACCAATTCTTGGTCTATTAGCCGATTAAATGCATCAGAATATACACGAGAGGGTGACGTGTGCCTCGTAGCATGTCCTGGAATTTTATTCGAGCGTTTATGGTTGACGCAGATTCGCGGGAGTTATAAAATAAAAGACGCGATTGACGACGGCGCGTGAGGAATTCAAATGAGTTTAACGAGTCGACAGTGACATATTGTTAAGAAATGTGTTTGTAGACAATGAGGATGGTGAAGATTTTGACGGCTTTGCAACGGAATGGACGACGAATAATTATCCCGATCCCCCGAGGTTATGACAAGACAGTACGCTCCAGTGTTTACTGTTGAAGGTAAATATATTTGGAGTTATATACCCGCAGATTCGACATTTGTTAGTTGATTTAAAAAAATATATATATATATATATATTGAAGGTTTATAATAATAAACATATGTTTGTGTGAACGCCACAGGTGTAAGCGCTGAAATGTTTTTGGAATTACGTTTCTATCTGCTTCGGGAGCTGAGATATCAATATATATATTTTTTTAATATTGTTTAATTTCCAGGAAAACTGCAGGTTTTCGGGAAGTGACTCAAAAGTCACCCTTACGTTTTAGAGGCATGGTTGGCCAGGCGCTTTAGGCCTTAATAGGTTAAAGGAAGTGATGAGAGGACATCCTGACATGACAGTGACCTATAGCACCGTCCATGGCCTCAAAAAATAAAAAAATAAAAAAACTTCTACATTATCTCCCCTCTGTTGGAATGCAGACCACAGGCTGTGATTGTACAAAATTGCCCTTATTCCCTTGTTTATACAAAGTCATCCACACATTTAGTGCCACGACTGCACGGCATTGTTCTCCAAGAGACAGGAAGCCAAATCCTCGACATGAAAAATGGCAGTTTTTCACAATGACAAGCGGGGCAAAAACCAACACAGGAAACGCTCTGGTGTGGCGCGTCCAGGATATGTCGTTCATCTAAAAAAAGATAAGTGGCGAGAAAAAGCAAGTGGAAATTCACAGCTGGTCAATTCCGGGTATTTGGGAAGCAAATTTTAGCATGTTTTCAGGAAGTATTATGTGATGCTGACAAGTTACATATAGAAATGTATGTAAAAAATAATAAGTGATGCCTGTGTATTTCCTGAGCTTGAGGAAGGTTCAAAAGCAACACAGCGCCCCCACCCCGTCCCCCAAAAGCTCTGTCCAATCTCTTTTTTAAGTGTTTATTCTGAAGCGAGGCGTCTGTGAGAAATCATCCATCAATTGAGGAATTTTTTAATCTTTCCTTGTAGCCCATGACTCTATTCCTGATAGGGTCGCGTGGTTTAACGTGAGAGGTTTCGATTGAAGCCCACCCAGCCCTGAAATCCTCCCCTCTCCTTCCTCTCTCAGCCATCCCACACTGCTGCTTGACCGTGCAGAAAATAACTGTGAGGTTACAGCGACATTTGGTGCGCTCAGTTGATGCCGCTCTCCTACGCCTGCCATTCACACGCAAGTTGGGAAATGCACTGCATGTAAATCCATAAACCTCACAGATGTTATACAGCTCAGTCAAAGTTTGTAAACCGAAACGTGAAAATGTTCAAATGATAAGAAACAACTTACCCAGAAAATAAAATTAAAGAAGAATAACATATATTTAATGCATTGCGTGCATCCGGTCACCGCCATGTTGCCAGCTTTTTGGTCACTTTCTCTTCTTTTTAGCCCAGTTGGTATCTGAGGCCGGTCGACAATCCAGAATCACGCACGCTCTCTGCCAGTTGAGGTATAAGAGCCTCAATGCTGCAAACTCCTCCTTTATAATGAAGAGTGAAAACTGAGACACGGAACTGCCCACCAGGAGGGGGAAGACCGAGGGAAGAACATGGCCCCCGTCCGGCACGAGTCAACGGGGTGCCCCACTTTGTTTCCAAGACTGAACTCGCGTTACAAAGAAAATAAATAAGTTTGATTTTTATGGAAAAAGTAAAAGGAAACATCAATATATGCATAGCCCCCCCCCCCCCCCCAAATAATTTAAAAGTCACTGTACATACTAGACTGGTCAACAGCCAATCAACCGAGCCCAAACAGCAATAAAAATAAAAAAGTCTACACACCCTGTTCAAATGCTACAGGTAAGACCAAGATGAATAATTTCTTTCACCATTAATGTGACCTATAACCTTCATAACTCAACTGATTTAAAAAACAAACCAAAAAAAACATCTTTTTGAGAGGGCAAGTACAAATAAACAAAGGAAATAATGTTGCAGAAGTGTCCACACCCTGTGCTCACAATTAACCAATCACATTCAAAATCATGTTAAACGAAAGCCACTACACACCTGCCACCATTTAACGAGCCTGTGATTAATCCCCAAACAAACTCAAGATTAGTGCTGTCACTATCGAATATTTTTAATCGATTATTCATTCACTTAATCGGATTAATTTTAATTTTGCATTAAAATGTATTACAAAAGCATTTACCCCCTGATTACTGTTTATTAACCGGTGTTTATTTCATACTCTGTATTCATGTAGTGATTTGGGAAAAAAAAGGAGGGATAGATGTACTATGTTACCGGTTTGGTAACAGAAGATAGTCGGTCTTCTTTCATGAAGGACTACGGAAATCAGTGAATAATTACTGTTGAAAATGGCTCTAAACGATTACTTGATGATTAAAATAGTTACTGATTAATTTGATAATCAATTACTTGTCAATTAATCGACTAATTTGACAGCTCTACTTGAGATGTTCTAATAAGCTTTTCCTGACATTGTTTTGTTGTCTAGCAGAGGCCTAAATATTTTGTGTAAACACCGACTAGCATTTGGAACTGGTCATAATTCCCTCCACCTTGTTTAAAACTTCAGGTGCAGATGAAAAAAAAAATAACTATGACTCATGGCGGTGTCAGCATTATGCTTTGGAGTCATTTTTCTTCTGCTGCAACTGTGGTCTTGCTAAAAAATGGAGTTAGGAACAGTTCCAAATAATTTCTATTGAGTCTCATTCTTTCATGTCATAAAAAATCCT
Organism: Leptonotus elevatus; assembly: GCF_054856555.1. Lineage (NCBI taxonomy): Eukaryota > Metazoa > Chordata > Actinopteri > Syngnathiformes > Syngnathidae > Leptonotus > Leptonotus elevatus. The sequence continues at coordinate 6,287,064 of NC_141242.1, forward strand.
GGCATTTGAACAGGAGTTTGTAGACGCATGGATTTGAACCCCGCATCTCAAACTGTGAGGCGGACATTCTAACCACTAGTCCACTTTGCTACAAGTGCGCCAAAAGCAATCATTATTATATTAGCTCAGAGAGAATTACCATAATCATTACATTCAGCAGAAGTACATAATGAAGTGTCCATTGGGTGAATGAGGTATACTCTCAAGATCAGCAAATATAATAATGGGCAAGACAGGAACTTCTCCTCTTTGCAGTGAACAACAGCTCCATCTGCTGGCGGATTAAAAAACAGACAAACGCTCCCTTTTGTCGAGAGCAGATGCGCAACAGAAGACACGTCTCATCTTCAGTCATCCTAAGTCTCGAGCTATTGAAAACAAAAAGCAGTGAATGATGGTCAATGCACACTGTTGATAGGGCGACATTTCCATTCATCATAGTGGACGCCTTCAGCCATTTCCATTCATTGTTGTTGTTTTGTGAGGGGCGGGTCCCGTGCATGCATGCACACCTCCTGAGTGACAAGGGGGTAATTGGGCACCGTGAAGCGGCGTAATTGGAGAGCACAAAAATCGGCTGCATGCTCTGAGCATGCTCCATCTGATATGAGAGGAGAAGCAGCGGGCATGTTGTGAATCACATTCAAGCCTTTTCGTTTCCTCGATCTTGGATGTGTGCTTCTGACTGGATGCTTGGAGAGGAGGAGAGGAGAGGGAGACGTGTCGGTGGCGCCGAGACAAAGAGCTGCATAGGCTGATGCTGCGCGTCGGTGTGAAGGAGGCGCGTCTGGAGGTGGGACCGAACACCGGGAGGACCGCAAGCAGCAGGGCAAGGCGCTGTCCGCTCAGCACCTGCAGAGTCACCTTGACTTCGGTGAGCCAGTAAACGGCGAAGAGCATTGTGTGTTAGTTCCGGCTGGATTTGGCGACGATGTGACTGACGCCCATTGTCCATGTGATGCCATTGGCCGCGTTCATTTTGGATTTCGCCTCCAGCCCGACGGGCACGTCAGCGTCCGCATCCCCAAAGCGCGCCGCCTGACGCGCGTCGCTTTTTGTTTCCTGGCGGGGAGACGACAGGTGGCTCACCTTTGCCGCCATGACGAGGGGAACTTTGCTGAGCGATGTTTAAGGGACGCCATGGGCCTGAGCGACGACAAGGATCGCATCGTGATCAACGTGGGAGGGATCCGGCACCAGACGTACCGCAGCACGCTTCGCACCCTACCCGGCACCCGCCTGTCGTGGCTGGCCGAGCCGGACGCTCCCAACCACTTTGACTATGACGCCAAAATCGAGGAGTTCTTTTTCGACCGCCACCCGGGCGTCTTCGCGCACATCCTCAACTATTACAGGACAGGTAAGCTGCACTGCCCGGCCGATGTGTGCGGGCCGCTGTACGAGGAGGAGTTGGCGTTCTGGGGCATCGACGAGACGGACGTGGAGCCGTGCTGCTGGATGACCTATCGCCAGCACCGGGAGGCGGAGGAGGCCCTTGATAGTTTCGGCGGCGGGGGACTGTTGGACCTGGGCAACGACGATGCCGAGCCCGAGCAGGAGCACGGGGAGGACGACGTGGAAGAGATGACCAGGAGGCTGGCGCACGGAGACTCTCCTGACGCCCGGAGCGGCACTTTGTGGAGCCGTTGGCAGAAGCGCGTTTGGGCTCTGTTTGAAGACCCCTACTCCTCCAAATATGCAAGGGTGAGTTGCTTGCATGCTTTTTTTTTTTTTTTTTTTTGAAGGACTGGTGACTGGGATCCATAAGGCGCTTGATGACCTTGAAATTGATCTCCCAACGCATGGATGGGACGCAAAACCAAAAATCGAGCGGGCCAGAGGAACAATATAACTCTTTTGCTAACATCACGAAAACTACAACACACTCGTCACATTTATCTTCCATTGTTAAGACAAAAATAATTAGGTGATTCATTCTAAAACTTATCAACTGCAATGTAAAATTTCAAGCACACAAACAACAATGCAGATACAAATATTTATATTCAACACTTGTTGCTAGGCAGAGTTAATAGGGCTCAACCCATGATGCTGTTCGACTGACAAGCAAGTAGCTGATGGTGCTCTGCCCTGGACAGAGAACCAATAGGACTAGGAAGTCAATCAGAAATGCACTCAAGAAGTGGTTTTGTGGCATTGGTGAACCATGAGAGATAATCAGGACCCGTGGGAAATAATCCAATATCACTAGGAAATTATTTATTCATCCATCCATCATCCATCCATCTTCTACCGCTTATCCGATTCAATCATTACAGATATATCTTTATCAATCTATGAACAATTAAATTGTCGTTGATTAGATGACAGAGTGTACCACCTGTTGCATGGCTTCCTGCGAGTAAATTCGTTTTTTGTTCAATTCAACAAACCCAGATTCCTCACTGAGGAGGTCAATTTGTGAGTTCATTGATATGACATCATCATTACTTCAGTATATGTGCCTGTCAGTTTCAACTTATGAGCACAACTGTATAGATCACTGATCTAGGGGACTTAAAATGCATGGTTGTAGACGACGACGCTTTATTCCACCAAGCATCCTTCATCTATTTCTGAAAAGAGTGAAGTTGCTCAACAATCATGTTCCATATAACATTGAATCAAAAAAATAATAATAAAAAAACTAAAATAAAAAAAAACTAAAAAAAAAAATAAAAAAAACTGATTGCATTATTCCGCTCATCAGTTCAAAATATTCAGAGTAAGATTTTCTCATTTCTTATCCATCCCTATTTTCAATTCAATCACCACTAGTTTATACGAAATAAAAATAGATATCATTAAGATATGCCCCTGATCCAGAGTCTCTGCAGCTCATATGAGAAAAATCAGGAATGATCTTTCCGGGGTACAAGGTTCCCTGGGTAGACTGACTAAATAGGTCAACAACACATTAGGGAAGCAGATCTTTAGCACCAGGCAGCAACATTTCAATGGCAAGCCTCCAGACTAAATCAGGTTGCTGTAGGAGGTGATATTTTTAGTCCTTGCTTTTGGGCATTTTTCTCATTGGCGCCTCTAAAAAGTGACAATTACAATTACTCCACATGTTTTGTTTTTTTTGACAAGTGTCCTCCTCTGAAGCCTGCTGCGATTCATGCTGCTTGAGCAGCTGCAGCAACCTGATTAGCAGGCTCCCCTATCCAGCGGTAGCCAATTGTATCTATCTGCTGTCTCTCACTCTTGTACAGTGGATATAAAAAGTCCACACACCCCTGTGTGCCAGAGTTTTTGGGGTATAAAAATGAGACCAAGACAAATCATTTAAAACTTTCTTAAATGATTTATAACCTAAAATATAAATTAATGAATTTTCACACAGTAAATTACGTAGAGATATATATTTTTTTTTTTACTGTAAACAGTCTATTTAGTCCCACTCTAAACAGAGTAAAATTGACACTTGGAAGAGAGCAAAATAAAAAAATAAAAACATTCAAAAACTCATTCAAGGGTTGACGAACAAACCCGCAACTTCAGGTTGGGACACAGCCAATCTACTTCCTGAGCCACGCAGGTCCTGCTATGTGTTAGCTGGAATCTACATACAATGTTTTTTTGTCTCCTGGATATAAGCAAACAGTAGGAGTGGCATAACTCAGGTGGTAGAGTGGCAGTCTCCCAAGCTGAAGGTCATGAGTTTGTTCCTAACTCTTGTGCAACTTTAAAAATAATAATAAAATAAACTAGTTAGTCAAACTCTCGCCTGGCAAAATTTACTTAGATTTTCTGAGTGGAATTTTTTTTACTTTTTTTAATAAAAAATTTTTATGGCATAGGCCAATTCTCTCGTACACACTAAAAATACTTAGAGTAAAATTTACTCTGAACATTTTGTTCTGTTCCAAGTGTAAATTTTACTTTGTTTAGAGTGGCACCAAATAGACTCTATTTAAAGTAAAATTTATTCTACAGATATGAGACAGGAAGTAAACACAACTGAGATAACTGTGATGTTGGAGCCGTTCAGAATTCCCTCCACCGTGAAAACGTTCCCAAGTCCCAGCTGGGGGGGAAAAACTGCCGCGAAGTAGGCTTTTCCTGATTTTTTATTTATTTTTTGCTTTCACCTGGAACTGGGGACATCGACAGTAGTGTGAATTATGAACAGTTCCAAATAGAAGTCAGTGTTAGCACAAATCCTTGTCTTCCGCTAGGAAGCAAAAATTCTCACATTGATCATCTTTTTCAAGGATCACCTTGAAATGTCCCACCGCCAAGATGCACAGCACAGCACGTCTTATAGAGCAAGGTTGGACAAAGCTCCACTAAGACAGGCAAGAAAATTAATTAGAACTGAGCCCCAGACTTAATTACAGACTCTACTCACAGTGGATACATCAGCGGAAAAGCCATGTCAGATCAGCACATCAGAGCTCGCTCGCGGTTTGCCGGCAACAGTGAGAGTTAACCAATAAGCAGCCCACGGTGTTCACCTGCCACCCTCCCCCACTGCTCGCACTGTTCCCAAGTGTTGCCGAGTCACATCATGCAAAGGGGCGGTGTGATGACATGAAGCGTTTGAAGGGTGCGATTGTTCGCAGGCCTGAGCAAGTAACTGGCGAACGGAGCAAAAAGGCTCCATCACACTAATGGCGGGTGACCGATCATGACCTCGACTTTGCCAAAAATAACAATGCATAATAGTCAAGGGGAAGCAATTCAAAGTTAGTGATCAATAATAATAAAATCACTTGCCAAAAGCAATTACGGTATCTACGAGACTAACTCACCTCAGTGTTTGACATCAAACATTCATCAATGTAAAAAGTTGATTGGCCTGTTTGACTTTTGAATTATGCATGAGCTGATTATAGCTATAAGTTAGAGATCAGGTATTCCCAAGGCATTTTTTCGTAATCACATTACGACGTGCCTGCAAGGCCTGGATTGCTTTTTGGAGGTTGTAGTTTACACTCTATTGTATTGGCATTTTATTGTAGGGGAGTTATTTTGTGCACAACACATCGTAGAGGAGGCGTATTGCACAGCAACATTATGCAATGCATCACAACAAAAACACACACAAGTGTTAGCTCCTCAATGTTTGGAACCAAACTGAAAACAATGAGGCTTGTGTGTGTGTGTGTGTGTCACTTTTTAAAAATAACAGTCGAGATCAAAGCCTGTTAAAGGGAAAGTCAACCCAAAAATGTTTACAATAAAATGTTGCGTGTGTGTGTCCCCACTAGTCTAAGCTCGACATTCTGATTAATATTGCATTTGTTGAATATGAATTTAGCAGCAAAATCCACCTGTTTTTATGCATCTGAGGGGGCGGCCATTTTGCCACCTGCTGTCAACTGAATATGACACCACAGTTGCTCAGGCCTGAGGTAATAAGTGGCAAAATGGCCGTCCCCTGAAATGAATAAAAAAAAAAAAGTTAGATTTTGATGCTTAAGTCATATTCCCACGAATGTAATATTAATCATAATGCCGTATTTAGACTAGTGGGGGTGCATAGAATATATTGTATAGTAATATTAATATACATATATTAATATTGAATATTATTATGCATCTGAGGAGGCAGCCATTTTGCCACCTGCGGTCAACTGAATATGACACCACAGTTGTTTAAGCCTGAGGTAACGACCAATCACGGCTCAGCTTGTGAACGTCACGTGACCAAACTCAGAAAGAAGTGAGCCGTGATTGGTTGTTACCTGAGCAAATGTGATTTTCAGTCGACAAAAAGTGGCAAAAAAGCTGCCCTCTTAGATGGATAAATACAGATAGATTTAGCTGCTTTATTAATATTACACAAATGCTATATTAATCATAATTAAGACATGTTAAGGGGCGTGTAGAACATATTATTGCAAAGAGCATTCGCATCTTATGCATCTTACTCTAATCACTTCAGTATTATGAGTAATTATAGTTTTGGGAGTAAACTGTAGCACTTCAGGGACAAAAGACATCATTTTGAGCATGTGTGGTTATGCGTGTGGTGTTTGTTACTGCAGAGCTCACCTTTTATTCTGGAGTGCGTGGCTGCGGGGGTTTGTGTATGTGCGCAAAGCTTGCAGAGGCGTAATGCAGTGCTAAACTTTTCCGTACTACATTTTGTCTTCGCGTTTAATTTGACATTCGCATGGTAAAAAAGTGACGCTGAAGCTATCGAAAGGGAAGGCTGATGCTGACAGAACCAAAGTCATTGGGCTGGAGTCACGTCAACAGTAACGCTTACTTGGACAGGAAGCAGACATTCATTAGCAGCGCAATTCAAACAATTGCCACTGATGACTTGCCGTAATGAGGGCCTGCTTTCCATCTCAGCCTGCGTTGAATGGACTCGAATGGCCGAGATTGCAGTTTTTCCCTTTGCTCTGTGGAATATATGATTCTCTCCTGCCTGGACATGCCCGGGTTCCATTGTCACTGCCTCATTCATTCATCACTCCCCCCAGCCTCTTAACAAGGCTGCGCATTAGCTTGAGAGCGCACGTACCCCACTAAATCCAAACGGATACAAATTTGGTGACTTCATAGATGTGATAACGGATCCCGCGAACCATTTCTCAGTGCATCGACTGATCTGCTGGTGGCACGCTTCCAGCTGTTTCCCCCAACTCGCAGGCGGGGTAACACATACTGTAATCCAGTATAATCAGAGGATAGCGCAAGGACAGGGCTGCGATCATCAATACCCAGGAGAGCGTGCTATATCAGTTACACCTACATATGTAGCACGTATCAGAAATATCAGAGGCTAAATGTGATGAAATGTGATCGCCAGATCAATGCAGATGAAAGGTAAAGCACTCTACAGTAATCAGGGATGATGTTGGTTCGTCATACTATAAATAGCGGACCTCATCCTAATCAACCTGAGCCCACCATGAGTCCCACGAGTTGATTGTCTAGTCCAGGGGCCTGCAACCTGCGCCACATGTGGCTCTTTAGTCCCTCTATTGTGGCTCCCTGAGGATAAAATGCCCACAAAATTGCCAAAACTGTCAGAAATTAGCTGGCAAAAAAGGTAGGGGGAAAAAAAGTGTCAAAAAATAGCCATAAAATGTCCAAAAAAGGAAGAAGAGAGGCAGAAATTTACCATAAAATGTCCATGAAATTGCCAAATATGTCAGAGAATTGAATAAAAAAAAGGCAGAAAAGAAAATGATCAAAAAGTCATTAAAATGTCCAAAACAAAAGAAAGTCAGAAAATATAATAATATATATATAATTATTGCCCAAAAAAGTCAGAATTTGTATTTGTTTTTATTTTTTCAAAGGGAGGAAAAAGGCATAAAAGAAAACATTCAAAAAGTAACTATAAAATGTTCAAAAACAAAAGAAGAAATCCTGAAAATAACCACAAAATGTATGAAAAACAAAGTATGAAAAATTACACATGCAAAAAAATCCCAAAACTAAAAACGAAAGTAGAATAAAATGAACGTCACATGAATGTTGCATATTTTTGTGTTGTGGTGCAGCTCTACATGGGCCCTCAGTACATTAGACTAACCCTAACACACTGCTTCCTTCATCGCAATCTTCAAATGTTTTGCGGCTCCAGACGCATTTCTAATGATTTATTTGGCCTAAAATGGCTCTTTTGACAGGAAAGGTTGCTGACCCCGGATCTCATCAATGTGACCTTGAGTTGGGAAAGACCTGCTGTAACTACGGTGCTGAATACAAGAGCTCCAGTTTTAACATGTATTCGTAAATGTCCCATATGTTACTGCTGACCGGCGCTTGCGAAATTGCTTGCAAATTCCGCGACCTTGAGATGGAGCGGAAGGAGGAGGGGTATGCGAGTGTTGAGCTCGCATTGACTGTTTCCATTTAATGGAATCAAGACGCGGAGCATAGGACCGTCACTGTCACTAAAGCAGATGCCGATGTCTCCGATTAAATTGCATTGCTAAGAACGACTGCCTGGGGTTGATTACGTTGCGTGTATTACTGTGCTCACTCTCTGTCCTTCTTCACCCTCTACCCCCACCCACCCTCCCTCCAATCTCCTCCTTTCCATTGCCTTCTCCTCTCTCTCTCCAATTTCCCACTCAGTGGGTGGCTCTGGCCTCGCTGTTCTTTATCCTGGTTTCCATCACCACTTTCTGTCTGGAGACCCACGAGGCCTTCAACCCCATCATCAACCGCACCGAAGTGGAACTGGTAAACAACATCACGGTGGAGCGCACCTACCAAGAACCCGAGACGGCGGCCTACCTCACCTACATCGAAGGCGTTTGCGTCGTGTGGTTCACGTTTGAATTCTTAATGCGAATAACTTTCTGTCCAAACAAATTTGACTTCATCCGGAACGCCCTGAACATTATCGACTTTGTGGCCATCCTGCCCTTCTACCTGGAGGTGGGTCTAAGCGGGCTCTCTTCAAAGGCAGCTAAGGATGTGCTGGGTTTCCTCAGAGTGGTCCGCTTTGTCAGGATCCTGCGTATCTTCAAGCTCACTCGCCACTTTGTGGGTCTGAGGGTGCTGGGCCACACGCTGAGAGCCAGCACCAACGAGTTCCTCCTCCTCATCATCTTCCTCGCCCTGGGTGTCCTCATCTTTGCCACAATGATCTACTACGCGGAACGGATCGGCGCAAACCCCAACGACCCCCGAGCCAGCGAGCACACGCATTTCAAGAACATCCCGATCGGATTCTGGTGGGCCGTGGTGACCATGACGACCCTCGGCTACGGCGACATGTACCCTCAGACCACCTCGGGCATGCTGGTGGGAGCCTTGTGTGCCCTGGCGGGCGTGCTGACCATCGCCATGCCTGTCCCTGTGATTGTCAACAACTTTGGAATGTATTACTCCCTGGCCATGGCGAAACAGAAACTACCAAAGAAAAAAAATAGGCATATCCCACGGGCACCCCAACCTGGTTCTCCGAATTTCTGTAAATCCAGCATCAGCTCGCAACATCAGAGCCCCGTGGCCCACGACGACGTTTTCGAGATAAAGTTTCAAGGTAGGCTAAGGCGCTTTATGAATAACTACAACATTCCCATGCCTTGTTGAAAAAACACATATCACTATTCAGCTGTTTCTCTCTTCCCACATTTCAGTCAGCTGATAAGTCAGACATGAGATTACACAGCAGACTTTCCCAGCACACGATCAATAAAATGCTTGATTTCTTACTCGAAATGGAGAGAAATTGAGATTTAGGCAACTCACTACTTTTGCACTTGACTGTTCAGAATTTCATTCAGTGATTCGTTCATAATGTCTTTTAGGGGAAAGCAAAGCGTCTGTCATCTTCATGTCCTTGCAATGTTAAAATGGGAAGTCAACCTTAAACATTTCTTGACAATAATATGTTATATGTGACCTCACACATTTGTGGAATATAAATTATGAAGCTTTCAATAGCTTAGGTTAGATGATGGTGTGTGCTGTGACTTATTTACAGCTGTTAAAACGTCAACCAAGATTGAGTTGAGCATTAGCTAAAGCAATAACACAACCGGATTGACTAGCAATTAAATTTCTTATAAATAGTTCCTGGAGAGAATGTATTGTATATTTGATTTTCAGTGAAACTGTAGCGTCCTGGTTTTTAATTTTTTTTTTGTAAATCTGGTCAGTGGTCACCCTAGCCTCCCCTATACGTTGCATAATCGTACAAACCAACAAACCGGCAAACAAACTGCAATCCAAACAGTGGGCTAATTAGACAGAGCCCTGACGTGCACACAAACCTAAGAAAGACAAACATTACGCAGCAGCTACACAACGTATCAAATAGTCCACATGTGGAGCCGCAGTATGGGAAAAATAAAAACAATATTTAACACCCCCCCACCCCTGCCCCCGTTATATGCTCTTTTATTTGCTCTCTGTTGTTGTTGTTGTTGTATGTAAAGATTCCAAGCTGAACGGTGAGGCTGCGAACGCTGCTCTAGCCAATGAGGACTGCCCTCACATCGACCAGGCCATATCTCCCGAGGAAATCTTCAGCCCCAGCGAAAGAGAGCGGCCCTGCTTCCTGGTCACCACGGCCGAGCGGCCCAACCACACAGGGGGCAGAGTGAGGAGGGGTACGTACAGTAACAGCCAATCACAGGCCCCTGTAAGATACTGACACACTCTAAGGCCCTAGACAGGACACGCCCCCTTTTTTTCCCCACCCCTTCTTTGCAGAGTGTAATTACTAACAGGAACACGCTCACAAAAAAAACACACTCGCACAACTGCAAACCTCTTAACGCGACACCTTCACAGCCGCTGCTTCTCCTCAACTATTCCCTCGGGAATTGTACATATTCCAAGTTTAGGCCAAGCACAATCGCCACAAAATGTCAATACTAGTTGTCTACATCTACATAATATATTTTTTGATACCATGCATAATGTAATACCCCCTATTTATTTACCAGTAAGAAAAAAAAATATTTTGAAGATTTATATGATCTAGAATGTGCTGTCTTCTATGCTTAAGAATATATTGATGTGCTATGTGTGTACCATGTATGTATGTATGTATGTGTTTTTAATGATAAATACCATGTGCGATCCTGACTTTGAGTACATTGCTCTTGGCCATAATGGTGCATGAAGTGTCTTGCTGATGGGTGCTATCAGAATGGTGAAGGAGCACAACACAATTGGAGATAAAAAAAATTTTGAAGTACCAATTTTTGGACTTTACACAAACATTCCCAATAAAAGCTACGACTGTGTAGCTGTGCGTTACAAAACCAAGCAGTAGCTGTACATTCCCTACCTGAGGTGCCTACCTTTTATGGTGTTCCACTCCAAACCATTCCAGTACCACCCCGGTGCATGCCCTTGTACTCCGGATGCACTCAATGCATGGAGAAATCGGATCCGTCTCGAGTGTGTGTTGACCTCTCTTTGGAGACAAAAACAAGAAAGCAACAGGTGTAGTATTACCAATGAGGAGCACAATAATATATATTTTAAAAACAGCAACACTCATGTCATGGATCCAGTGCTGCAGTGTACTCAGAACGTTCTCTGTTTTTCAACTGAAGGTTATGAAAAGCCTTGGAGCCTTAACAGCATGTCTGGCATGAGCGGGGATGCCTCTGGAGTGTCCTCAGTGTCCGCCCTGCCCTGCAGCCCACCCTGTCTAATGCAGCACTCACATTCTCCCATCCCATCCATTATGTAGCATGGTTGAGTAGCAGATACAATGGCGTTGGAAGGCCAGTCCACACTTCTCGCTTTTTTTTTCTTTCTTTTTTTTGTTGCTTTTTGACACTTTTCCTTTGTTCCTGCTTTCTCATTTAGATTGTCCTTTTTTTCTGAAAAACTGTATCTCAACTGTTCTGATTACTCCAGCTTCCCAAGGGTTGTCCTTGCGGGTGTCATCATATCCTAGACTAGAAGTCACATTGGCGAGACGCCACACGTGCATGGGTCACCTGAGTTGCTGACAAAGCGCCGTTCGACAGGCTAACCGCATCTCTTTTCCCCATGTTGACTTCATTGCCTGTTGCTCTGTTGCTTTTGATCTCGCATACTTTTCAGCCAATGACTTTATTTTTCTTTTTTCTTTTTTTAAATTCTCATCTGCTTTTGACAATTCTGTGAAAGGAATTTCATAAGATGTAACATTATGCTGGACATTAACAACACATTGCGTTCAAAACATATCCAAAAAATGTACCATTGCCAGGTGTTAAGGAAACTCCTCTTAAGTGCTTTGTATGTTGCAAAGTGGAGACGTTACAATTCTGAAAGCGCAAACCAGCCAATGCTATCGGAGTGGCCACATTCAAAGAAAAAAAGAAAAGGAAGAAAAAAAAACAGCAAGATGATGTCCAATGCACTATGGAGAAGATGACAATTCCTATGATACTAGTGATGAATAATGTCAGCAGAACTAAAACTGTTTGGTCCTTTGCATGAACTGCATGAGAAATTATGTTCTACAAGAAGCTAACTGTATTGCAGTACCTGTAAGAGAAAACATTGTCTTTCAAAAGCATCGAAAAGCTTTGCCATTTTTATGCATATCTGAGACAGCTTTACAAGAGACTCAGTCACAGCAAGATTTTTTATGTAGCTGCCATTCTTTGCCTTTCCCCAATATATCATAGATGTCCTTGTATTTATTTGACTTCATTGGACAACGGAAATTATTTCACTTGAAGAATTTGGTACAGAGCTGCCATGAGCATTTTTTTATTTTTTAAACAAATATATTCACCGGAAGTTAGGACCTTTTTAAAAAAAAATAAAAAATTGTCTGCTGCAAACGCTCTTATGATAAAGATGCAGAAATCAAGGCAAGAATTATAATAATGGTGCCTTTATACCAGGTGAGGCAAAGTAAAAAATATAATATTTTTGACACCGTACAACTTTGTTGTAGCATAAATACTTTTAAAAGCTGCTTATGATTTCATTCTACGACACAGCTTAATCGCAGGAAATATGACTTTTTGGTTATTTTGTTAGCAAATAAATAATCGGTTTGCTTAATGAAGCACATAATATTAATCTAGGGCCACTCCAAAACATATAGGGTATATATACATCAGGTTAGAATACATTGCAAGAGGAGCGCAGTGTATCTAATCATTTGAAAAATATTAATACTGTTACACATGACCCAATAGTTATACACAATCTTTTCAACGCACTTTAAAAGATTTTATGTTGACCAATAAGAAATTTGACAAATTTCTAGAATATTTAAGTGTCTGAGTTTTACATTTCAAGTCATGTCTTTTGTGGTGATTAATAGACGTTATATATTGAGAAAAAAAAAATGTGACGATTTTTTTGTGAAGAGATGCAGGTGGGAAAAAAAATATACAAAACACTATGGAATGTGGGTCTTCTTGGGGAAAGGTAAATGCATGTATTTTCCATTTATGCAACGGAAAAGTATTCAAATAAAAATATGTACAGATAAGTCCTTGCATGAAATAAATTTTGTACTCAATGAGCGTTTAGACTCCATTTTTATTCAACAGCACATGCATACACATCTTTTTGCTTTTGTTGATACGACGAAAAACAAAACAAGGGGACCGACGGCGAGAGCATGACGAACTATCCGCATGACAATGACTGAAAAGTGTACCTCAACCTGTAACAGGCCGCATGATCGGGCATGTTGATTAACCGACTCTCGAGTCCGGACCAGACAATACATCTTTGTCTGATGCCTTGGCTACGCATGGGAATACACATGGTAAACCCGCCTTTACCATGGGCGACTAACGGAGCACATTTTCTTTACCCTCCAAGTGTCATTTCACCTCTCCCTGCGCCGCAGAGTCATCAGCCATCACCATCAACTCCAACATAAAACATATTGGTGTAATAATTTATTTTCATTATTGTTGTTTTTTTTTATATGTTTATAGAGACCCAGAGACAGCACCGGAGCAGACAACCAACTGAGTCAGTTTGTGTTATGAACCATGGTGTACCGACCACTATGTGTATGACCCATAATGGCCCTTCACCCACCTGATAGTAAAGTAGCATTGTTGTGTGTATTACTTAGCACTTTTAAATGGGTGTGAAAGCGGCAACCTGAACATCACAAACTCAGCATAGATGTAGCACTGAGGACGTTTTGTTGTCAAGCCTTATGTAGCTATATGTATCTGTGACTGGTGTTGTAAAGTGTGCCTATTTTCTGTGTGTGCCAGTGCTGTAAATATGCTTCTTTTTGTGTGTGCGCGCTGATGTTGTGTGTACCAATGTTTTGGAGTGATCATCAAATATTTGTGTGATTCCTGTGTCCAAAGACAAAAATGGTTGCTCTGATTTGAAGTCACGCCAAATTAACTTTGCACACTCATTCATGCTCACCTCTTTTTTTAGACTTTTGCACTTTTTTGCAGCACGGAACATTCTTTTGATGAGCTTTTGGCAAACATCCACAAAATTGTCATACTTGAACTCCATCATGTATTTTTGAGGCATTAAATGGTCAAACGTGCTGTTAAGAACTTAACAGAAAATAGTCAAGGACTTCCTGCTTATTTGGTTACTCTACTCATAGGAAGATAGCCAACCCTACCCTAAATAATGAAGGACATACATTTTAACTGTGATTTTCAGTTGACAATCAAGTAGAATTGGCATATAGTTCAAATTTGTAATACCTGTACTAACAGCTGCCAAAACAGTGTATACGACATACTGGACAAGTGCCTCTTCATTCAAATTCTTAATAATCAGTTGTATACCGGTAATTTAAGTTTAATCAGTCAATAGCAATTGATAGACTAACATCAGAATAGAGCTCAGTTCATATATAAAGTTAACACATCCTGTAAAAGAACACATTTGGGGTGGTAGACGATGTCATCAAATTATTTAGAAGAAAAAAAAAATTTACAGAAAAAAATCTAAATACGTGAATGAAAATCCTCAAAATGGTGCAGCTTAAAGTGTGCATTATTTCATCTTATAATGTTGTAAAATAATTGTGCACCAACTTACAATAATACAGCCGGCACTTAAAAGTTTGACTTATTCTTTTTGTTTGTTTTTTTACTTAGGGGGAAAACTATGCACATAGAAATAATCTATTCCCAAAAAACTGTTGACACTAAAAAAAACTTTATTACTTCTAATGAATGCTTTTGTCACACAATCAGGGTCCGACATGAAAAGTGGCGCGAAAGACCAGGGGCACCCGAAATTCACTGATACTGGTATAAATGTGATGGAATCAACACGTTCTTTTTTTAATATCTAAAATTCAATGTTTTTAGTTTCATCTACTTAAATTGATCAATCATCTTTGCTCATTTTACACTTGCTGTGCACATTCCATCACTCCCATTCACTGACAAAGTGTGTTACATACTTGTGCGCATTTAGGCCTGCATACTGTATATCATGTTAAATTTGGTTAAATATTGTTTGAAATCACATTATCTGTAAACTGGGGCTGTGGATATCTTTTTTGAAAAGTGGCCTACTTGATTGCGCGTACATACAGTAGGTAGATTTTGGCCGCTGAGACTACACGCTTCACTATTTCCTATATAATTATGAATTTTGTCAAGTATTTTTTTAAATAAGGGTAAATGCTGGTACTGTAAGTGCAACCAAAACTTGGCTCAACCAAAAAGGCTTCATGTCGGACCCTGCAAAATTGTTAAGTTAATCACTATCGCCGGCGTCAGGTGGAAACCTCTGTCCAAAAATGGGCTAACTGCATATTTTTTCACAAATCTTTTATTTTTTGTTATATTTGTTAATATCGCAACAATACCTTGCTGTTTTTTGGGGGGGTTGTGTGAAAATTCAAAACTGGTTTTGGAGATATGAGGCCTCCACCTGACACCAGATGTTAACTGTACTTTCGATACGTTACTTGTTTTTATATTTTTAACGTAGTTTTAAATGATCCAATCTTCGCTAAATGTCATTTTACAGGAGAATGTTGACTTTATATATGCGCAGGACCCCCAGTGTGGATCAGTATGGACAGGCAACGAGCATCATAACGAGTAGATAACAACTATGATAGCCTTGTTTGAAGTGCAGCTTTCATTGTTTGGAAAAGTTGAAAATGAAAGGGACCAACTTTCTAACAAACAAATGCGATTACACTGCCAACCAAACACTGGGAACTGTGTGCTAGTCATTGTCTGACAAAATAACGAAATATCAGCAACGTTACGGTTAAAAACACTCATTAAAACATTCATAAAATATACGAGGCAACGAATGTGTGAAATTGAGTGTGTGAGTTTTGAACACCGTGTATTTTGTGGCTAGCTATCGTAGTCGGTTGTTCAGTGGTAGTTTTGATTGGTTTGTTGGTTCAGGGTTTTGGGTGTCTTTTCTGGACAATACAGTTCAGACTTGTACAAGAAATAGTATTCGATAAAATAAAATAAAAAATAACAAACAAGAGATTTTCAGAGGGTGTTCGTTTATCGATTTCAAAATGTTGGTAAAACTTGGTGTCCATATTAGCATAAATATATCTAAAGGAAAACAGTAATAAATAAAATCAAGAAAAAAAATAACATAATGCAACATTGCCCTTCACCTGCATGTGGTCACCAGGTACTGCACTGCAGATGTCTGCATAGCTTATAAATATGCAAGATGGGTCGCATGCAGCAGGCAAACTTCCCCAAGTAGAATTAATGGCATGTACAGTATGAAAGTGGCATTAAGACAACAATTACATTACTGTAATCTTGAAAGAGGAAGTTACCCGTGAACATTTCTTGACAATACGCGACCTCATTAGTCTAAACATGACATTCTGATTAATATTACATTTGTGGAATATGAGTTATGAAGTAAAATCATGCCGTTTTTATCCATCTGAGGTGGCGGCCTCACCTGTTTTCTCAAGCTGAGCTGTGATTGGTTGTTACCTGAGGCCCGAGCAACTGTGATGTCATTTTCACTCGACAGCAAGTGGCAAAATGGCCGCCTTCTGATATTGATAAAAAAAATGCTGGATTTTGCTGCTTAACTCAAATTCCACTAACGCACTATTAAACAGAATATCATATCTAGACTAGTGGGGCTGCATAGAACATATAGTCAAGAAAATGTTTTTGGGCTTGACTTCCTTTTAACATGACATTTGCCAAAAAATATTCACACGTATATAGTAAATCAAAAGGTGATAAGAGATATTCACTATAGGCATCAGAGTGTGAATGTCTCCTCACACTCAAGACCAAGGCAATAAAGGCGCTGATATGGGAAGATGTGTAGCTCCAGCCGGGCCCATCCCTCACATTTTCAACACCTTCATTCATTCGGGAGGGCCAACATGGCGTAGAAATGGCCCTGTCACGTGATGATATCGCCTTCGATAATGGCCATCAAATTGACGGACTGACGAGATAAATGGTGACCTCGGAGACATAACTCATGTCCACACACAACGAGGTATTTAAGACATGCACATATTTTTGCCACTTAACTACCAAAAGAGTGCTTCAGATGAGCGTTCATTCATAAAGTAATTCCATAATAGGAATTCAGGAGTTTATCAATCGTCTTTGCGCGTACTCCCGATACACACCGCCATAGAGTGTCCGGCCCCGCAGCCAATGACAAGAGGTCTGAGGCCGGGGACGGGTTGCGGCTCAACGACGTCGGCTAGCGAGCCGTCTCCGCACATTCCGTGTTCGTTCCAGCCCCAGGAAAGAAGACGCTCCCCTGAGAAGGAGAGGGATCAGGGGTCAGTGTAGCAACGCGTGAGCTAATATTAGCAGCCTGGGGGCGGATGAAGCAGAGTCGCAAAGAAGAAAAGAAACCAGAAAACAAACACGCACACATGCTGACACCCAGTCAGCGGGTAATAAAGCCTTCCTGCTCATCACAGCTGGACAGCTTGTTAGTGGGTGTGGTCAGGGCTGCATCACCGAGGAGACACGTGCCATGGCAACACCGTTACCTAATAGGCTCCATTACCATGGCAACAGAAGCGAGCTTGCTTTCTTAAGGGTAACACATCCTTGAGCTCTCCCAATCCTGTTGTCGTGTGTCTGTCATGTTCTGTCTGTCCCTCCGTCCGTCCGTCCGTCCGTCCGTCCGTCCGTCCGCTTGCTCGGCGTTGAAGATTTGGACGCGTGCATCGAAACATATGCGTTTGCCAGCAAGCAGACCAAGATGTCATGCCAGCAAGCTTATGTCAGTGTGACAACTCTGCCAACGAGGGCTACGAACAGAAATGCGCCAGAGAATGCATTTCCTTACGACTCACTATTTTGTTATTCAGTAACAAGTCGTAATCTCTCAGTGAATTTTTAAAAGTTTGGAAGCATCATACTCAATGGGGGGGAGAGAGCCTTATTTGGGCGCCGTGCTTTATTCATGGACTCACTGACAGAAGCATACCGCACATCAGCGTTTCCATGGCAACAAAGTGCTGCACTTTCTGCACAACAAAAAAAAGATTGAAATCAAGACGCTCAAACCAAAAGCAATTTCCTTCTCAACACATCCTGTTGATGATTTTCTGTTTGGTCGTCTAAATGTCAAATGATTAACACTTCGCATACAATTTTAGCCGCGGGAACAATGTTCTGTCATAAACGGAAATCTTTTCTCAGATTGGATGAAGAGCATCTTCGGACCCGCTCCCACCTTGGACCGCAGACCGGTGAGGAGCTCTTCCTCAGGTGTAAATGTGGAGAGGCAGCGCCAGCAACAGATATCATAAGCAGCATGCAGTGCTCTTGGTTGGTTTCCGCCTGACCTACTTGAGCACCAGAAATAGCAGCACTCAGGTCTCTACTTCCAATCCTGTTTTGCTATTTCATTGCTCCTGCCGCCGCCATGCTGAAGATGGATGGAAGACGCGAAGAGTTACGTGAGGTTGACTTGTGCGCTCCTGTTCTCTCTTCTGCCTTCTCACGGTCTGGAGCAGGGGTGGTCAAAGTAGAGCTTGTGGGCCCACAACAATTTGTACTTCTTAAAAGCTCATTTGTGTTGTTCGTTTGCTTCGTTTGAGTGCAACGAGACTTGGGATGTTCATTTCCACTTTTACTCAGACTGATACCATTACAAGTATTCACTCTTTGAGTACCGACACCTCTCACACTTTTGACAAATAACATTTCATTTAACACAACGGCGAAAAATCCAAAGATCTTTCTTTTTGACGCAGCTGATAATTTGTCGATGTATCAAACTGATGCTAAATATAGCACCAACTACTGATGAGGAGTACTTACTCAATGCCAGATTACTTTTTTCCCCTTAAAAAGTGTTTTTTTCTACATCATTTTGCATGCTCTACCAATGCCCAGATGAGTATGAAGAACCCTGACTGTTTTACTCTGATTGCATCTCTCATCTTTTATCTTCCTTTTATAGTACCGGACCCCGCACACTCTACAGTTTCTTTGGGGAGGGGAGGGGCGGAGTTTTTCGTACCTCATTTGAAGTCATGTCTTCCTTTGTTAACTGTGGCTGTCGCTTTAAGAAATTTACTGTCCATTTAACTTTTTTCCTTTTCTTACTTTTTCATCAACAGTATTATAAAAATAACACTTATTTTATCATCATTTAAATATAACTACTTTATATTTTCCATCATTTGCCCGCGTAAAAAGTCAAATGTGGCCCTTGAGCACAAACATTAGCCCATCCCTGCTCTCGAGCAGTGAGAGCCAATACTGAAGGCGTGTTTTGACAGCCTGTCTGAATAGCATACAACGCAGCTTTTTTTAAAATACCTGCATGTGCTTTGAAGGAACATTCTGCTCATGTTTCTTCCTCAGATGTATTAATATTCACTCTGATGTAACAACTGGGTCAGTGTTCAAAATTTAATGTGAGAAAAATTTGACTTCTAAAAATTCTTCATCATGGGAAAAAGGTGCAAATATTTGTATTAATGATGAGGAAGCACAAGAAGATTTGCTCTTGTCGGTCTCAAAGTCGCACCCCTGTCCAAATCCTCCAACAGGAAAAAAAAGTCGCCTGAAAACCCGTGTGTGACTAATTCGGCTCATTTACAGGCCTGCTCTCATAATTGCATCTGTCAGTGATCCCCATCCTAGCGACGTGTAATTACTTCCTTCGGGAAAGGCCACAGAACAATAAACTGACCTCAGAAATCTTCGGAAGCCAACAGAAGGATAAATGTTTCACAATGATGTGTAATATCTAACTTATTGCACGACTCCCCAGTAAATCTTTGGTAAAACAAAGAGACTTATTTATGTCTTCCCTCTCTTGTTACGGACGGTTGTAATAATATGACATAATCGCTTTAGCATTGTTTTTTTTCCCCAGTACGGTTGTGTGGATATTTCCCCCCCCCCCCCCGATCTTACTAATATTACATCATCTCAGACACCATAAACAAACACTCACATGAATGTACCTTGAAGGACAGTACTCACCTACGATGGCAAGGTTATGCTCAGCTCCGCATGCAATCTGCAGGGAAGACGACAAGACATTAAAATGCATGCTGGAGGCTGACACTGAACTTTCACCAAGGATGTCACTGCCAAAGACTGCTGAGCCACCAGACACAGCAAACAGTAAGTTTTACAGAAATCGTTTCCGATTACATCAAAGAAAAACAGCAGCAGCCTCCTTTTAATGGTGAATGAATCTTTAAAAAGGGACAGAAAAATGAGCAGTAGTCTTATTAAAACACAACATCCCTGTGTCGCCAAGGGAGTTCATGCTAAGGACGAGTGTGTATCCTCACATTGATGACTTATAAGCAATGACTTTTTATTCTGGAGGCTTTCCACTGTTCGTAACAACGGCAGAAATTGGAAGTGACACCTACCAGCAAATGTACAGTATAAATCTTCACTTGAGTGGAAGCACGGAGGTCTCTAAGTGCTTCTATACATGGCTATAGCTTTCTCCACTTGCAATCAACATCTTTACTAATAGGGCTTCGTCTGCTTACTATCGGTTTCAGCTTCAGAATAGAAGAGTGGCAGGTAAACCCAACAACAGGCTATTATTTGCTATGCTCATATGCCTCATAAAAAATGTGACAGCTAACTAAACATTGACTCTGTGGGTGTGTACACACGTCACGCAGAGCCCCAGCGGGCTAGGAGATTCATTGTCCACTCAGCAAATCCATCTTCACCTTTTGCTTTACGCACGAAAGGTGACGGCACAATGACATGAGCTGCCGCTGCTGCATCGACGATCCCCGACACGTCGGATAAGAAGGATTGCGAGTTCCCCCTTGGCGAACCTTGACATCTACTTTATTGGCAGCCTTCTCCTGTCACACAGCAACCATTTAGAATACAGGTTAACTGCCACGCTCCCATACAATGGCCCCTATGGGAAAGGAAACCTCTGACTGTGCAAGATATTAATGGTTCTCTCCCTTGTGTGCATGCTTTTTATTGCACATATAATGATGTATTTCATCAAAGTCTCTCATTCTCACTAGGTGAACTGAGCATCCCACACTAAACAACTTTCAGCTTCCTTGTCTTCTATTTGTGGGTGTTGGCTGCCTCCTGCTGGGCTACTCAAGTACTACATGATGAACACCAGGCTGATGTTAGCGAAAATTGTAGGAACTCAAACATCCCGACAAAAAAACTGAACAACAACCGTACACCCACACCTATGGATAACTTTGAGTCTTTAATTAACCAAACATGGATGTTTTGTGAAAGTGGGAAGAAACTGAGTCCCAGAAGAAACCTCACACAGGCATGAGGCAAACATACAAACTCTACTATGACATCCTAACCACTAGTCCAAAGGTAGGCAAGTTCGTTACTAGAGAGCCGCAGTCCTGCATGTTTTCGGTGTTTCCTGCCTCCAACCCAGGTGTTTCAAATCATCAGCTCATAATTACGTTTTGCAGTAGCCTCTCAATTGTGGTCGAGGAGGGAGACATCAAAAACATGCAGGACTGCGGCTCTCTAGGACCGAACTTGCCTACCCCTGAACTAGAACCTAGTGACTAGGTCACTGTGCGGCCCATTACTGATATTCTTTTCTATTACTATAATAAGTCTTACCTGTGTTGCTCCACAGAGGACATTCACCTCTGCAGACAAAAAAGCCTGTCTCACACTCTCTGCTGATTGGTGTTCAGGATTTGGGCCAATCGCCAGAGCTCGGCCCAGTTGTCCGTAATTCCCTCTGCCCCAAGTGAACACTCTCCCAGTCTCTGCAATGTATGACTCTTTTTAATTACGGCAAATGTGAGCCTAAAAAAAAAACATGCCGATTTTACTGCAGCACACCTGTTTGGGCAATAATGTGAGTCCAACCACTCCATACTTTTACAACTTTCTCTCCATTCATTAGTGAGCGCTTGAGTGGAGCGGGAGTGGACAAGAAGGGCTCGGTGGCAGTCAGCTGGCCGTGCTTGTTGCTTCCCCACAGAAATAAATCACCATTTCCTGCATGTAGCGATGGGGGCAACATTAGTCTTCATTTGGCAGAGTCAGCGCAGTAATCAGGAACCACTCATCCACTAATTACAGGACAGACTAAAGAGAAGATGGTTACGTTGTGCATGACAGTTCAAAAGTGAAAACCAGGAGACCTTGCGGGCAGAAAATTATTTGAAATGCACTTATATTTACATAGAGTATGTTTTTAAATTACGGGCTCTTGACAGCCATACATATTAATGTACTTTAAAGACTTAGTGAACTATTTCACCAATGTACAGATGGGATCTTAGAAGCTACAGCGGTGCCTTGAGATCTGAGTTTATTTAATTTAATAAAGTAAATAGCATTATCTCGGAATACAGTTGTGTGTGTGTGTGTGTGTGTGTGTGTGTGTGTGTGTGTGTGTGTGTGTGTGTGTGTGTGTGTGTGTGTGTGTGTGTGTGTGTGTGTGTGTGTGTGTGTGTGTGTGTGGGTGTGTGTGGGTGTGTGTGTGTGTGCGTGTGTGTGGTGCACCATGCTGCAAGCAATACCTGTAAGGCACACGCAATGTGCTGAGCCCGCTGTGACAACGCGAGGCATCTTCTGATTCAGACCTATAACATGGCCAAAACAATCCCGTCACCGCAGCAAACATCAAACCAGCCATCAGTCCTCTCCTTTCGCTGTTCTCACCTGGTACCAGAGAAGGAACCTTGGAGTTGAGGTGTGACGGAATAGGGTCTGGACTCAGTGCTCTCTTGGCAAGGCTACGGAGTCCTGTCCCCCACTGGTAGACACATCCGGAGTCTGGGAGCAGAACAGAGGATGATTGGGCAGGATTTATTGCTGACAGGAAACACAGTGATCCATTTATAGTGTATACCTGTGATTGCAAGAGCGTGCCGGAGGCCTGCTGCTACATTCATCACACGCTCCTTTAGACCCTAAGAATAAGCAACAGAATTATATTGTGACAAGTCAAGTTATTGTGACAAAAATCACTGACCAATGTTTTTGAATTCCCCTTTTAAAAAAACACACACACACACACACACACACACACACATAATGGCTGAATCGATGATGTGCTCACCTCAATGAGCACGAGCTCTGCCGAATGTGAAGTCACCTGACCAATACCCAGCTGTCCAAACACATTGGAGCCACACGCTAATAGGTTACCACAATCTGTGTGAAAAATTATTAATTTAATTAGTACTGTACTGGAATGATTGCCTTGTTTACGGCTTAACTCAAAACGGTCATGCTTCATCATCCTAATGTGGGAAATTCATACTTTGTTTTATTTTCCATTGTGTAAACCCAGAAATAAATTAATATTTATATTTGTGTGCACCGAACAAAAAACAAAAACTGATCTGAATGTCAATGAAGGATCAAATCATCCACGACTGAACACAATTTTTGCTTTCTGAATGCGTGAATAATCACGTGTCAGCAATCCACACATTCCCAGGTCGAAGAAAAATAAAACCATCCTATCCTCTCTGCGTAGGACGTTTAATTTAAGTAGAACACCACATATCAAGGAAATGAGTTAAAAGGACTGCAGTGTGTCTAAGCGAAATGCTGTAATTAATCACCAGTCAGAAGAAGAGTAAAATCCCAGCCACAGGCAACATTTGTGACCCTCTGATTCAGGCCTGAGCAGCGCTGAAGTGTTGAGCAGCTGACAGTGTGGCCAAGTCCAAGCTGGCCTCTGTGATTTTGCCCACACACAAACGCCTCTCCATCGTCTGTTCAAAAGCACATAATGGTGAAACTGTTTACACTTTTTTTTTTATATGCACTCCTAAAAACTATTTCACTGAAGTACACACTCATTGAGAAACTGATCGATTATGACGTAGTACACATAAATGCTGTCAATATACACATAGATGCTGTCAATATTCTAACGGTAATAATGAGCAACTAAAATGATTTGAATTCAATTATTATGTTTTTGATGGAACCTGTTCATTGAAGGGTACCTCCTATTTACAACTGCATTCGGCATAATGTTGATTTACATATCAATTTGTATTTTTTCTATGCCGTTCCGTCTAATGTGTACGTACCAGTGACAACCACTGAGTGCCCCCCGCCACCGCAAACAGCCTGAACTGTCTTTCCATGCAGAGCAACTTTGTTCGAGAGCCGAGGGACTGCCTGGTCCTCTTCATGTCCCTGTCCATGTTGCCCATAACTGTTGGCCCCCTGACAAACATATTTATCATTCACTGTGTCAACCAGGAGTTTTCGTAAAACAGTTTGACTGTCTAAATATTTCTTGAATTTGTATGCGTATGTTACGCAGCGTTGAAGCTAAAACATTTTCAACGAATTTTAAGCTAACAATAGAAAAATAGCATGGTTTAAGGTATCAAAGCGCATGAGAGTATTCGTGAACTTGATAAAAACACAATTAACTCCAAATATATACATTTAATATAGGGGTACAAACTTACCCACGCGAGTAAACAAAACTCCTGCTGCGAGCTAGTTGCCATGGGCCGTAAATAATTGCGTTGGAAAATTCGCGACACTGTCGTAAATGGACGCTTATGCCTTGGTATGTTGCTGTGCAGTGGAGGAAAAAAAACAACTACAACGTACTTCTAACGCAAGCAGTGGGTTGTATCCATCCATCCAGTTTCAATTATTACGTTAACAATCCTGTCCTTGAACTGGAATTCCAAAAAGGTGATTTAAACGATATTTTAATTAAATCCAGCAAATGACTACATCACACAACAGTACAAACGTTACAATTTTTGCCAGTTGAGGCAAAGAAGTCATAAACACATTTCAACACTAATATATATATATGTGTATATATATATATATATATATATTTACATCCATACCCTATGCGTACACCATTTGTTATGTCTATATTGATTTGTATAAAAAATATTTTTTTCATTTCAGTCGGGCTTAATATCTGCTTTTTAAAATGTAGGGCTGTTAAGAGCTGCATGGGCTAAATCTGTCAGCATAAACCTCCAAAATACTTTCATAACATTTCTCGTATAACTTCCCTCAACATTACACAGAAAGAACCATGATATATACAAAATAGGAATACAAAGGTACATTTGTTATTTAATCACTGGCGTGAGGAAGATTATTTGGATAATGACACAAAACAATAGCACAAGATATACAACAACAGGTTGGACAACAGGTCGCAGAGAAGCCAAATGGATGAAAACAGTGTTCTTTGGGTTTGTGCAATTCACTTGATGTCTTTTTGCCATAATTAATGCACAGCCGTTGTAATTGCAAAGGTGATACATAAGCAGCATGTCTAGAGCAGTGCTTGGGGGTGCGACACAAACAGACTGCAAATGGATTTTGAAATTTCAGACTCCAAGCTGCTTGTTGAGGCGGCTCAGAGCGTCGCCCACTATGTCCAGCTCATGTCGGAGTTCCTCCACAACGCTGTTGATGCTGGGAGTGTCTTTAAGCACATCCACACTTTGGGTGTAGGGGTTGTACCGTACTGTGAAGGGACGCTTGATGGTCTTGGCAAACTCCCTGAAAGAAACAATATGAAGTCACTTTCCTCATAAATCACCATAATCTGAAATTTGGATGAAGAATTGCGAGTCGATCGCGTTTACCTCATCTTGACTTTGGCCTCCTCAAAGCTGTCTGATACAAAGTAGACATCTTGAAAGGTTGTAATGATGCATTCTTGTTTGGATGTTACTTTGGGGTCAAATGGCATGATCCTTGATTTTCCAGAAAGTGCGTACTGCAAAAGAGAACAATATGTTTAAGAAATGGCAGGCATTTGATTGAATCTGATCGTTGGGTTTCAGAGACAGGGACTTCTCTAGCGTTTTAAAGTGAGTGAGTTTGTAACGACTAGTAAGTCAGACATCCACCCATACATTCCTATACAGCGATGAAAAGAGGCGAGGAACATCCTGAAACTGATCACCTGTCTATCAAGAGGTGGCTGTGATGAGGACATTGGCCAGAAATGGAGACCACACCAGCTATGTGACTTTCATACCAGGCTGAGGTCAGGCATTGTTTTATAATATTTGATGATAAACCACGTCATCATATAAAGTATTGTGATTTTTCACCAGGTGTACCAGCTTCCTCCCGCATTCTAAAAACATGATTTTTAGGTCAACTGAAGACTAAATTGTAAGTGTGAATGGTTATTTGTCTTGATGTGCCCCGACTGCCAGGCGACTGGTCCAGTTCGGTTTACGGCACCTCTCATCAACTACGATAGGCTCTAGCTCACCAATGAGCCGAGTGAGGAAAAGCCGCACAGAAAAAACGTTGGATTGATAGAAAAAGTCATTACTCTTTGCTGTAGATGCAGAAAAAAATTGTATCTGTGATTTACAATGCATGTCAGAAAAGTTCAAGTAGTTAATTTGCATTAGATTCCAGGAAGATTACTTTAAAGGGGAAAACTAGTTTGTATTTGCAATGTATCTTTTGTGACACCAGTCCTGAAACTTTTCTGACACACCTCGTATGTACAGTATTTGCAATCTGTGAAAATTTTAGCTTTTTTTCCTCTTTTAAATAATGTTTAATCGCTCGGTGAAAACGCACGTTCATCACTTCTGCAGTTAAAAAGTGTAATTCATAATGAAAAAAAAACACCTTTAAACATGGGCAGTACTTTGCAGAGAAACTAGAGACCTTTAACTTTGAATTCAAATTAAAGCAACAAAAAAAAAAAGATTAAAATTGTTTGGTCTTGTTGGGAGTTCTTTTACAAACAATCCGTTTTTACCTTCAGCTCACTGATGGATGACAGCAGTCCAGCCCCGTATGCTCTCAGCTGGCCTTCCTGTTTGCATAGGCCAAACTCCACTGTGAAAAAATAACACTGGAACAAAAATGATAAAAAAATTAATAAAATATGATGAAAATACAGCATGAAAGCACCGATTTAATTGCAGTAATTTAGCAGGGTCACTCACTGTGGCCAGTTTCTGAACTGAGTCATCCGAGGCTCCCAATGAAGCCAGGCCGATCTCCTGGGAAAATTGTGCAAAACTGGGCTCAGCCAGTAGGGGGACGTGACCCAGCAGCTCGTGACACGTGTCCCTGGATAATGACCAGGTTTTCATGAATGCCGGCTTTCTTCTTCACATTTGCATGCTGGGTAATACTCACGGCTCAGGGGTGTATAAGGGGTCAGAGCTGTGTCGCACATACTGGGTGCAGTGGAAAACACGGAAGGCCAAACCGGCCAGGAAGTCACGTGGGGACAGGTAACCAGCCACAGGCCTGATGGTAAACCCTGTGCGTTCTGGAGAACACAAAAAATGTTATTCTTTCAAAATCAACATGATGGAATACTTGGATGAAATGAAACTCACCCCTGAGGAAGCGAGAGACGTCTTCCAGTTGGGGAATGTTGTCTTCTCGACATTCACAGTATTTGGACAGCAGTGGCAGGTTTTTCAAGTATTCCCTACAAGCGTACCTGGGGTACAACTTGTTGAGCTCTCTGTACACAACACCCCATGTCTTCACTTCCTCCTCTGTGAACTCTATACGAGGAATCGGCTCACCGCTGCGGGAAAACAGGAAATCCCCCCCGTCAGTTACAAGAAAAACATTCGCCTAAATCCTAAATGAGCCTTAACAAAAGCTTACTGTTTGTAGGCCATTGCGAGATCTGCAAAATACTTTCTTCTTTTGCGGTAGACATTATCCTTGAAACCCTTAAGGAGTAGAATACAACAAATGAGAAGGATTTGAAAAGTAAGAGTGTAATTAGACGAATTTGTCCTACATACCGGATGGTCAGCATCCAAATCAGAACCATACATCAGGACGCGATTAGCACACTTGTCCAAGTCTGATATTTTCTTTGGGAACCACGGTACATTATGCATATCTGAGAAGACACTTTGAATTAGAAAGTGATTGACAACCGATTTTAGCATCGTAAAGGATCCTAAAATCTGTTACGATCGATACCTTCCTCCTGGAGACAGGAATTATCTGGAGGCTCCATATCCACCACGCTCACGTGCTTCCGCAGAAGCTGGATGATTTCATTGAGTTGTTCGTGGTTGCTGTCACAATCCACAAAGATTTCAAATTCTGAGTTGCGCCTTTTTGACTTCCTGGACTCGATGTGCACGAGGTTGACGTGATTTTCCTGCCAATTATAAGAATCGCTGTTAAATTTACCATCCAGTTAAAATGTGGTGTGAATATGACCATCAACTAAAGAGAAACAACACGTATGATGTAGATTGCCAGCTAAAGAATCGAATATATGAATATGAAAATGTGTCCGTACTTGGAAGAGTTTGAGCGCCTTTACAAGTCCTCCCACTTCATTTTTGAGTGAAAAGATAATTGTTGCTCTGCCTTTCTCTGGTGTGTTCTTCTCAGTGTTTTCTTCGATTTTTGTGAAGGTTGATTTGTTTATCTGGAAACAGTAATTATTGATAGTTATACTGAGAGGATGAATCATGAATGATACACAACTTCCCGTTTCTTGTTGTACACTGTAAAAAAAAATGTCTGTCGAATAAATAGTGAATTTCTGTAAAATTGTGACATAAACACATTTAAATACAAAAACAATGAAGCATTGTGTAATTTACATGAATTTGTCGTCAAACTCTGAATTAAACAATTGTTGATTTGACAGTAAGAACATTTTCAAAATAATTTTGGGGTGAGAATTCACAAATTACTGTAAACACAGTTAAACTGTAAAACAAAAAACATTGGGATACAGTTACAATGACATCATTGCAGTGTTTTGTCAGTAGGTTCGTTGGTACATTTTTTTTATGCCAAAAGAAACATGCATTTTACAAATTCATATTACAGATATGAATATTTAGATATACAGTAAAACCACGTGTGAAAAATTACGTTGTTTTTTACAGGAAAAAAACTGGAAGCGGTGAATACCAGAATAATTCTTGCAAATACAAACAACTTTACAGAACAACTTGTATATTATATATCCTAAAACTAAGCTTTTTAAACAGTCCTTTACTGGTAACTTGACAACAACAAGGTGGCGTGGCTCAGTGGTAGAGGGCCGGTCTTGCAACCCTGAGGTTGTTGGTTTGATCCCGGCGCAGTGTTGAATATCCATGAGCAAGAGAATAAAACTCCAGTTGTTACTGATGCTGTGTAGTCAGTAGGTGAAATGAGTAGTCAAAACGCAAAGCAATTTGAGGGCCTTGTAAGGTAGGAAAGCGCTATACAAATGAAGAACCATTTTCCAAGAACATGATGCTTTTATACTATTTAATTCTGTAAAATGTATATGCAGATTCTGTTTACTGTACATTGAATACCAGTAAAATAAACAAGTTGTTCTGTAAAGTTGTTTACATTTCCACTTCTTTTTTTTTTTTACAGAATTTCCCTGGTAACCACAGCTGCCAGGTGATTATTTTATTATTTTATTTTTTTTACAGTGTAGTCTCACCATAGATTTAGCATAAGTCAAAGTTACTTGCATGAAGATGAAATGCCTGTATTATAATTGCGTTAGTAAAATAAAAACATAATCCAAATAAACATCTTTCCCTTTCTTAGCTAACTTCGCAATAGCCCAAATCAAATATGCATCTCTCAGAAGTGAGACGTAGCCCAAGGATTGGTCATGACGCCAATACACAAACTCATTATCACTTAAAAGCATCTAGCCATCAGAAAAATATGGGCCACTTCTTCTACCCACAAAATTGCACGCAGATAAGAATGTGGTAAGTATGTCAATGCCTCAGACAGACACAGAGGAGGGTGTGCAGCGTGCACGCATGCAGAGATTATCGTCACGAGACTTCCATTTCAGAACCTGGGACAGTACCCTCACGTTGACGCACGTCTGCTCACGCCATGGGAAAATTCATTATAATCCTGCTCAAGTACCCTCTAACATACTAGCATTAAAATAAAAAATAAAAAAACTTGAAATAAAACGCTAATCTGGAACACACTAAAATCTATTTAAGGGTCACATTGACATATTTCTCTCCATTCCCGGACACGTTTTGCCATCAAATTTAGTCGCCTACCATATTTTGCCTTTCAAGCGTAGCACAGACCACCCGGGTGAGTATTTTTCGGTGGATCCATGTCTGCAGAGCTCCTGAAAACATCACTGGATCAGGTTGCTCGGGGTCAACTCTGCGTCTTGGTTTAACCAAGATGAACTTGTCTCTGTTTCCCCAAATCCCTTGCAGCAATCGCTTTTAGAGTAAGGGAAAGCCTATTATTAACCCCTAAGTGGACTCAAATCTGAACGGGCAACATGCATTTGACCACCCAGTGTGTAAAAGTATCTTACAATTTGTTTCTGTAAATAATCTCGTAGAAATTGGATGATTTTGGTTGCAGCTGCTCATACCGCCTATTTCACTTTTTGTTATTGCATAGTTTGTGGCAAATAAAATCAGTATTTTTTTTTTTAAATACATCCAATATTATCAGCTCAATATGTCACTATTGATTTTGCAAGCTTATTTAAAAGCATGTATTTCCAAATAAAATGGGTTATGGTTGTAAAAAAAAAAATAATAATAAGTGTTCAATTCATTTATTGAAGAAAAAAAACACCACAACTAAAAACTCTAAAGCTCATGACCTTACCCAGACTCCTTGTGGCAAAGTATCTTTACACATTTGGTCAAAATAATAAAAATACTCAAATTACCTCATTGTTGAGTAGTTTTTCTTCATAGGCATTATTCATAGAGTCAAACGATCTCCCCCTTCGAGGTCCATCGATCCTGTTGGAGTACATTTCAAAGTGCAGCTTGGCTTTTTCCACCTCGACTTTATTTATTCAGTGGTTGCAGGTGGATTATCCGTGTAACCCCCCTCTATGTAAAGTAGCATGCGTAACCCTGAGAAGCAGCACGCTTTGCTATTTAACCACAGAGAGAACGAGGAGGGGGCGTAGGAGGGCAATAATCTCAGGGACAGCAGCAAATGAAAAAAGAGCAGCATCACTCATGTCATTTGGGTGGGGGGAAAAGTGCCATCTTTTATTTTATTTTATTTTTTTAAGTAGGGTTAAAGACCAATCACAAAGCTTGATTTTGGCAAACAGTAAAAAAAAATAAAAAATTTCATGGTTGAGAAGTCATTATGCATATAATTATCATGGTTAAATTTAAGCATAGGTTGGCAACAATGTTCAAAAACTTTCATGTGTTGCATTTCATTCCCGTTGTTTAGCCTAAGAGGAGGTCGAGGTTTAAGAGGATTTAGGAATGGACCACCTGCCTTCTTTGTGCGGTGATCCCAAAATGCCCCCCCCCCCACCCCCTTTTTAAAATCCACTGCTCTGCACTGTAAGCAGCTCCGGGGTTTGGGCGCACATGACACCAATAATCTACGTCTTTCTCTAACACAGTGAGCCTTTTAATAAGATCAAAGCAATCAGTGAAAAAGGCCAATTAAAAAGGAGTGCAAGACTTAAGATACTTAAAACAACACGGCCGCTCTCACCCGCTGTAGATGAGCAGATGAGATGGCGACCGCGGTGGGCTGTTCCTGTGATTGTGTGGCGTGGCGGTCCACGTGGCTGATGCGCATGCTGCCTCGTCTCAGGTGGTCCTGGCCTGTGTCACCCGTGACAGGGACAGGCGCTTTACACAATCGGGGAAAGCAGCGAGCCCGACTTCCTCTCGTCAGAAGCTGAATCCAGATCAGCACTTATTGTAGATGTGATGTTTAATGTTAAAAGGGTGGGGTGGGGTGGGGGGGGGAGCAGTCAACAATAATGCGAGCGCTAACAGATGTGAGTGTTTTAAATGCTCTTTAGGGACCACAAGTGTTAAATGGTGGTCTTTAGAGAGCATTAAAAACGCATCAGGCTTAACATTAACACATTAGAAATTGTCAATGAACTGTTTTTTTTTATTTATATATCTACACAATACGGTGCCCAAAAACGCTTTACAAAGCCTCACATTGTTCCATTCGCTCACACATTCATACGCCAGTCGTCAGCTGTTGCCATGCCAGGTTCACTGGGAGCAAATTAGGGTTCAGTGTCTTGCTCAAGGACACTTGGACAGGGTCACTAAAGGGTGAGGATCGAACCCACAACCTCCCAATTCGCAGACAACCATTCTAGTTGTATGTAGTATGTGCTCATATATAAAAGAAACAAGTACGCAAAAACAGACGGCAATAAACATGTATAATTGTTTTCTACAGTTTAAAGACTAAGCTGTGCTAAGACTTCGGACTCAGTATGGGTCCAAGAAGTTCTTAGCACATTTAACAATGAGGAAATAAACACATTACATCATAGGTTGAATCGTGATTCTAATAAAAAATAATAATAATAATGGCTCAAACATTATCCAGGCCAAGCTTCTGATCACCTGTTTTGACAAGGAGCAGACGTCATTTATTTGTGTTTCTTTTGTAATCCGGCGTGTTCCTTTAATGATGTGCTCTTGCTTGTGTTATCTGACACCGACTGACAGTTGCTTTAACAGCAGAAGCACTCGGAGAAGGCCCAGACGGATGTTAATGAATAAGATGGTTCATTGCAGAAACCAGAATGAACTTCAAGCATATCAGTGGTGTATAAATAAATTAGTCTTTGTGAACTAGGATGTTTGTAGTGTTTGTGTTCAATATAGTTATCAGCTCGCCTGAAAACAAGACCTCGGTATTGATTTTTCACGACCCGAAGAGGCTCTTCTGCTACTCTAAGGCTACTTCATACATTCTCACATCTCATTCATGACGCACGAGCAAATATGGCAACAAAGAGTTTCCTCATTAGCCACACAGCCACAGTGTCATGGTTGCCCCAATACATGACAAAACCCACTCCCTAATTTGACAATGTAACGTTTTGAAGATTCATTAAACCTCCAGATCAGAATGACTTTCTCCTCTGAGATGTTGTGTCGCAGACGTGATTGAGTCTGTCCCAGTTCTGTTCACTTTAATCGCAGAGGATTTACTCCGTGTCTGAGCGCCAAGCTACAGGAGATTTGGATGGCTAATCTCACTCGAGGCGCCGCCCAACACATTCATTACAAATTGAAATCTGACTATATGTGACCGGACATGGGAAAGCTCTATAATACACTAATAATTCACCAATTAGAGGATCCAAGCAGAGATTTAAAGTTCCTGTTAAAGTCACCAATCTTCAAAGGGGAAGTTAACACAAACAGTTTCTTTACAATAATGTTTTATGCAACCACACTAGTCTGTAGACAGCATTCTGATAAATATTGTGTTTGCAGAACATGAATAAAGCAACTCAGGGGGCGGCCATTTTGTCTGTCGACTGAAAATGACATCACAGTTGCTCATGTAATGACCAATCACGGCTCATATTGCAAAAGCGACAAGACCAAACTCAGAAAATAGGTGAGCTGTGATTGGTCATCACCCATGACCTAAATCCAATCGTCAGCAAGTGGCAAAATGGCCGCCCCGTGAAATGGATAAACACAGGCGGATTTTGATATATAATGATAGTGATAATAATAATGATAATAATAATAATAATATTATTAATCAGAATGCCATGTTTAGACTAGTGGAGGTGCAAACAACATACTATTGTAAATATTTGGGGGGTGGGGGGGTTGACTTCCCTTTTAATGTTTCAAAAGCCAAGAGAATGTATTAAAAATTTAATTTAAAAAAACATACTGCACTCAATTGCTGGGCTTTGCATTAATTTGATTACAACCTGTCTTAAAAACAAGAAGACTATCATGCGTCACGAGGATAGTAAATATGAATTTTCATGGATAACAATAGTCCAATTTCTGTTTGTGCTTCCATATTTGTATTCTTCTAAATTTTGTGTATTAACCCTTAGAGACAACAAACAACGACATTAGCCAGCATCTAACATACCTACAGACTTTAACTATTTAGTTTTGCATTTATATTATATTTGAAAATTTGAGATTGGGCATATCGAGATACTTTCTAATAACACAAATATTTGCTATAAAAACCTATGCAATCAAAATTATTTACAACATTGGCAATAATATTAATTACATATGCACAATCTTATGACATCTATGAAAGAGTGGTAGAAAATTGAGTAAAAGTAAGTTTTGATCGGTACTATCAGATGGAAATGGATTTGACACTAATTACCGCCGGTATTGAAGTGTTAAATCAATTTGGGTGTCAAATATTGCCCTTTTATATAATGACAGCAAGGACACAATTATATGAACACTTCTTAGCATGTGTTATTCTACATCAACATAAAGATCTATTATTCAGGAAACTTTGCTATTTGAATTTCCACAGTGTCCTCCGGCTGAATAGAATTCCGCTCTTTTCACATGATCCTGGCCGTTGTTTGAACAACAAACTAATGAGAAGAGTGAATGGTCAGCCTGCGTGCACTTCCTCCCGTCTCTTTAATTAGCTGCAATTCTTTCATTGCACAGCAAACAGCGGCATCTGCTACTTGGTGACAAGCATCATGTACACAAGGACAGGGCAGAGCCACACTTGTAAACACCCGCCATATTCAACGTGGAAACAACACACAACACAGGCACGGGATTGACAGCAACTAGAGAGCATCCAAATTTTAATGCAAATGTTGTATTAATCAATTTTTTGTCCTGTATTTTATTTAGGGGAAAACTCAAGATCAAAAAAAAAGAATACGCAGGTTAAGTTAAATCACAGATTAATCATTTTTTTCTTAGCAGTCACTATTTATGTTCCCACAATGAAAGTTAGGCAACATGTATTTAATTACCTTAAGTATAGCATACATACAATACAGTTACTGTCTTTGTATCTGTATTTTATGTAGGTGTGTGTGTGTAAACGCCAAAATTTAAAGATTTTTTGTTTCAGATGAATTGCTTATCTGAAAATAATTGCCTAAGTCATTTTTTTTTTGCCCAAAAATGCAAATGATTAATTTTTTGGGTGTTTCCTGAAAAATCTGAAAAAAATGACTTTGCCAATTATTCTAAGAAGGTATCATTATACTTTATCTGTAGTTTAGATATTTTAAAGGTCTCTTTTTCATAACTTTATTACCATAAATTGCAACTACTCTTCTACCTATAGAACGTTGTTGTTGTATTAAAATTTCATTCTTACAAATATTACTTTTGTTGTCTTAAAAAAATGTTCCCTAAAAAAAAAACTTGACAGTACTCTTGCAACAATACAAGCCTCACTTTATTTTATGACACTACTGTTGAGAAAATAAAAGTTTATATATATATATATATAAACAGAAACAGAAAAAGAAAAATGAAGACTGAATTTTTTTAATTGTGCGCAACTTAACCCCTTCCGACCCATATATGATTACAGTGGACATGACATATTTGCATATTGTCTTAACCAATAAAATGCATCATTTGGATGATGTCAACACTTCTGGTTCATGATTGGATCCTACCTCACAAGTTGATTTGCATGATGTTCATGTTAAAAATGTTACATATAAACTTGGTAAGTTTACAACATGTTACAGCCATACTATACTGGCGTCCACTATAACAAATAAAGACGAAAACAATTCTATGTTGTTTTTATGTGTGAAGAGAGTCAAGATCAGGGAAAAAAAATAAAACATGTAATTGCCCTGCAGAAAAAAATTGGGTCTGAAAGGGTTAACTACAATCACTGCACAGCGTATTGGTATCTCATCCAGAAAACACCGCATGAGCATAAAAAGTAGTGAATACCAATGGGAGAATTTGCGTCAATTCAGACCCACGTCACTTGTCTTTTCATTTTGATTGGCTGACAGGCGGCAGAAAGCCAGAGAAGGCAATAGGCAAGCAGAACGGTGCTTTGATTACATCCAAAAGCGTCACGTTTCATTATGAGCATGCCTAGGCCAGGTGCTTGTGAATAGGCTCGGCCTTGAAATCAAAGGACACAGAACCACGGACGTGTTTCTTCATCCTTTCATTATTCCTCCTGCTCACCAGGCAACACTTTTGTTTACCCGTCATTTCACTTTGACAACAGTTGTTTGCTTCCTTACCTTGCATCAATCTGCAACTCAGGGCACAACGTAGAAATGTAACGTCAAAGATGTGATTCATCCCATTAACCTTTAACTTGGAATAGTGTCACAAAATAACATGTACATAAGTTTGTCATATTAACATATAAACTGCCAAAAAGACAAGATCAAAATAGAAGACATTTCACTGAAATGTCAGAGAAAGAACAGCGTGGGCGCCGGCGAAAAGCTAAAAGTTAATAACTGACATCAGACGTTAGCGTCAGCTGGACAGCCTCACGCGAATCGGCACCTTGACGTTGTGAGCGCGGCGTCGGATCATAACACACGGCGCCGAAGATTGGCAGGCCGACGATCATGTTTGGCAGGGCAACGGCAAGCATCTGCGCTTCACCCTCATCTGGATGACGTGACTCGCCCAGAAGGGGCCGCCTTAGGTCCGAATGCCCGCTAGAGTGTAAGACACAAGCCGCCGGCCATCTTTAAAGGCCATGCACGTTTCCATCTGAATCATTCTATGCGTTCAAGACATAAAGTGGACGTGACTGAGGCCCTGGTGGTCATCGATGCGCATCACAAGCCTAGTTAAGGCACTGCTTGGAAAAAAGGGAGAACTTGTTCCATGAGGTGATCCGTGTCCCAGCTTACATGATCACCATCTCCAGATTTGCATTAGAAAGAGTGTTCTACATATCAATCCAAGCTTTAATTAAAAAGCTGCTATATTCACAGTAAGCACGCTGGTAATACATAGGCAGGCCTGTTCCTCGTCACGAGTGGACGAAATGGTGCATTTGGAAAGCAAATGAGCTCATTGTTGCCAGGCCCGAGCCTTTCATCTAATGTTATTGTCCTTACTGAGTGACTGTCACCCTCGGGTAAACACTTGATGTTGCCACCATTACTCATACGCTTGGAGATGACTCAATACCAGTTCAGTGAGGTTCACCTCATGCATGGAGAAATAAAAGAATGAGGTTCAAAAGGCTTATAGTGTACAGTTTTTCATTATATGTCCTCAAAAATTGGTAGTTAGGGATGGGCGAGTAGTTATTGGTGGGAAAAAATAAAGTGGTATTGAACGGTTTTACAGACACTCATCTGCATGTGACACATAAACTCACCAATGACTTCATTAGGAGGTACAAAAAACAAGATTCCGTTTTGATTGACAACGTCAGAGGTATTCATTTCATACGTTTCATAAATTGCATTGCATCATATAAACCTCACAGGTAC
The DNA here is from genome assembly GCF_054856555.1 of Leptonotus elevatus. Classification (NCBI taxonomy): domain Eukaryota; kingdom Metazoa; phylum Chordata; class Actinopteri; order Syngnathiformes; family Syngnathidae; genus Leptonotus; species Leptonotus elevatus. Next base: position 6,324,099 of record NC_141242.1, read on the forward strand.
CTAAACACAATCATCAAAATATTGGAAAAACATTATGAGAAAACTATAACCACAATAATGAGCATATTGATAAATTTGTAGTTCTCCTACTATGTCAGTCAAAACTGAGCATTTGTTTTGTAAAGTCAGAATCTTTAGTACAGCTCTACTGTATTACTTTATAATGAGCAGGTGCGGAGAGAAGGTTGAGATCCTCAAGTTTTCTTAAGTAATCTTTTCATTTGATGCAAAAATATGACTGCTTTGCTTAAGTGACCTTTTTATCCGATTTAATTCAGCGTCACTCATCACACAGACACACATTTACAGTAAAGAGAGAATCTTTAATGATAAAACATAAAATACAAAAATAACCTTTACAAAATAATGAGAACTGAAGGGAAATACTAAGAATAAAAAGGTCTGTTTGCCAATAATGACGGACTGCCTTGGATGAATGAACAGGGCTCTCCGGCGGAAAGTCAAATATTAGGACGAGGGCTGCTTCTAGAAAAAGCACGCGGAACTGTCCAAGCGCGGGCTGAACATTGACCTGCGGCGGCCATCAGTCTGGAAACTGTTTCCTCACCTTGTCAGCCAACTCAGGATTCGTTTGGGACAACATGAACAGCAGGTGCTGAAACTATGAGAGAAAAGAAAGAAGCGGGATTTTTTTTTTTTTTAATTTTCCACATGAGCTGCTTGCTTGCAGCACCACATGTCCTCACCTGATACAAAAAACAAAATAATTTGTCAAATATTTAGAAGCCTACCTGATGCAAAAAAACAAATTGAAAAAGTATTACAAATAGATGTCTTATTGATTATGGTGGGCATTTTTTTTTTATCGTTCTAATAATTTCGCAAATAAATTGATTTCAGGTCTGTAGACGTCTTTGTGTATGTGATCTTATATGGGAAGATAAGTTCACTTACTGATTTCTGATAGTTGGGAAGCAAACTTCCAAAAGCTGCTAGACAGTTCTTTTCCGTCAGGTAACCTCTCTTTACTAAGGCTGCTACTGTGTCCTGCAAAAGCACAGAATCATCTTTATTAGTCTTTTAACTTCACAATTATATAAAATACATCGGCATGTAAAGAATCTAAGTCTCATTGTTAATATTTGAGCATTACCTTGGATGTCTGGCAACATATGTCTGACAGAAATTCACTTGTGATTTCTGATAAAGTCAGGAGCTGCTCATCTTGTGCATTTTCCTTCTTGTGGGGCCCTTCTTTGTGTTCACTCTGGTACTGTATCACCCGCAAAACGGTTCCAAGAAGAGGCAGACCTCAGAGAAAAAGAGCAACATAAGCTATTCAGGGATCCAGATTGCCAACCTGTATACTGCACAGCATTCGCTGATTAGCTTTTTTTGTTTTGAATTCATGAATATTTTGAATGCGTCCAAACTCCAGCTCTACAATTCAGCCCATTTATCAGTAATATAGCAAAAGTGAGTGTAAATGTGAAAATTGGAACAATTGGAAAGTCCAAATTGCTCAAGAGGTATGCATGTGTAATATTGTTTGTCAACGTTTTGCTGAGCCATCAGTGTTGGTTAATGGGACACCAATGCTAATCATTAGCCCATCTTTGGCGTATTGCATTGCTTGTTAGCATTAAGCTATTGTGGAGGCCGTGGCTCAGGGTGTAGATCCCCGCTCTCCCCAAATCATGTGCCGTTGTGTCCTTGGGCAAGGCACTTCACACACATTTCCTCCAGTGCTACTCACACTGGTGTATGAAAGGTGCGAATGTTTGGTGGTGGTCGGAGGGCTCGTAGGCGCACACTGGCAGCCAAGCTTCCGGCAGCTGTGGCTACTTAAGTAGCTTACCACCACCACAGTGTGAATGTGTGCGTGCATAAATAATGTATCCATTCCATTGTAAAGCGTTTTTGAGTGTCTAGAAAAGCGCTATATAAATCCGATGCATTATTATCATAAGTGGACATTTTGAAGCTGTGTGGCTACTTTAAATACACAATAATGACGGTAATAGCCGATGCTTAAAAAAAATTATTCTCTCTCTCTCCCTGATTTTGAGAACTTGAGTAACACCTGAATATTGACATTGTATGTACTAGATATGCACTTTGTTTTATATAAATGTAATTTAATACATATACCACTCAAGCTACATGCTGCTTAGGATAGTCAACAATTGTTGCATGACCAATTACACTCACTTTTGTCATCTGTGCTGCTCCATTGTTCCTGGAATCCGTAGAGTGCTTGTAAAACAGAGAAGGCCTGCAGCAAAGCACCTTTCTGCTCCTGCAGAACAACTTCAAGATCATTTGGCTGGCAGAGGTCATCACAGACGACCTCACATACAAAATTCCATACAGCTTTTCCTGGTCCTTCACTGGAAGCTGGAAGAAACCAATGTAACAATTCTTTCTGTTTCACTGTTTAGTGGGGCGCATTTAACTGGTTTATCAAACTTACCGAACATTTGAATGCCCTCATTTACAGTAGTTAAAAGCTGCATGATATGAAGGTAAACCTCTAAGACATTTGGACTCTCTAATCTGTGAAAAAAATGAATACATTCATGAGTAAAGACTGAGAAAAAGCAAATATAAAAGCAGTTACTGCGTAAGACACTTGCATCAGCAGAAAGTTTTTTTTTTTTGAAAAAGAAAGAAAAAGAAGAAAAAATAAAAAATAAAAAATAAAAAAGCAGAAAGGCACAAAATTAGGTACATCGAAAACAAAAATTCAGTATTAAGTATAATTTAGCAAGATGCAAATAATTATGATTGTAGTTTGCACAACACTATGTTATAGAGAGAATAATTTATAACATATTGCCCACCCCTGCAACACCATAAATAATAAACACAGTGTTAAATCAATATATATAAGACAGTATCAATCACCAATTATTATTACTGATACAAAATCTCATTGTGCAGGTGTACCTGATGCCGTGACCAGTGAATGTACATGACAATATTGCCAAGTGCTACCCACATTTATTACACTTTCGGATGGAGACTCATACCTCAGCTGCTTGGCAGCCTCAAGAAGGCACGGGGCTAAATCCAGACAGCTGTCACCATCATCGCCCTCCTCACTCGGCCAAGCTGTGATCCAACTTTTCATCAGCTCCTCATCAAGGTCAAACAGCTTGTCAATGAGCTCGCCGACTTTCTCAAGCAGGTCCGCTGTAAAAACAGCGCCACTAACGTCAGCAATCAATGTTACCAGTACAAAGCAGACAAAGAGTTGCTGACAAGGACAAAATGTTGCATAACTGCATCGCATGTTATCTAAGATGCAGTCGCCTTATGCTTAATGTACGTATACACCAGCCAAAAGATTATATAAGCCTATAAATAAATAAAAAGATCCATGTCATTATTGTTTTTGTTTGTTCGTTTTTTAGTTTGTGATATCCGTGAAATGATCTGTGTTTATGTTGGATCACAAAAGATGTTGGTCAACTTTATTTGGCAAATTGGAATTGGAAATTATATAATCTTTCGCAAACCAAATGTGATAACAAACAGCTTATATACATATTGTGCTTATATACATACTGTCTCAATACATCGTGCAGTTGAAGCTAACCTTGTGGCTGGTGAGTGCACAAAACACTGCAGCATTATGCATAAGTGAGCAAAGGTAAATACTGTTGGTTGAACTGGACATGATGAAAAGGAGGTTGGCGCGCACAGACGTCTGCTTTCTTATTCGCTGGAGCCAAAGGGAGCTGACATCTTTTTGGGAAACGCAGGTCAGAATCAACCTGCAAACATCACAAGAGAAAATGAACGATTTGCTTAGAGTTGTCTGACTCCCTCTCAGAAGATGCTCATGACACCTGCTCGTCTCTAGAAGGGTTGGCGGATCTGAATCCCCAAACAGAAGCAACAGCACTGCCCTGCGGACAACCAAGGTATTGCATCAAAAAAGGATGAACAACAACTTTGTATATCTTTGAAAGCAGGCACTGTTTTTTTTACCCCAAATCTTCATTTTGGCTCAGAGTCAAACAAGTGTCCGGAAAGCAAGCAATGTTCCCAAGTATTCCTACACAAATTTCCTAAGGAAGAACAACATAAGAGCTTTAATACATTCTTCAGGCACATAGGTGTAAATAATGCTGATTTGAGGTGAAAATTAAAATATTGCAGAGTTGAACTGGTATAACAGGAGCACTCACTGTCAGACGAGGATTACCAGATTTGGTTATCACTCCAAGTAGGATGTCTGGAGCTTTGAACTCCTGCAGGAAATCCGCCACATCCTGCATACAGTTAGCGAATAGAAACAATTAAATATAATACATTATTTATACAGGGTTTTACAATAACACCTGACAAATGCTGACACTGCATCTCACACTAGGGGGTGCAATGGATCATTTTATTCACCGTGCACGGGTGGGAATGCATGTGGTCTGCGGAGTGGTTGGTGAAATAAAAAAAAGTTGTTCACGTGAAGGAAGTATGTTAAAGCAGCAGATCTATGCTGCTTGTTTCACAATGTTTCCCTCTATCGTTGTTCTATTAATACGCGCCAAGTCAGGGAATTATACCATTTAACTATCCATCATTATACAGATCAGGAACAAACAATAAAGGATGCTTAACAATCATGAAGCACCCACCTTATCCATTGCCATGTCCCAAACTCGGCACAGATCTTCTTCCTCCTCATCAGTGAGCTGCATCTGACCATCTGATTCCCCTGGAGATTTTGTGACCACCTGAAGGGCACATGTATCATGATTACAGTGTGACATACAAAAGATTAACAATACATCATTTACACATTCAAAATTAGTTTTCATAAAATGTCACTCATTAGATTACAACGAACGAATTTTGTCTTGTAACCTGGATGAGGTGAGAGAGTGTGCTGAAAAGCCAGTGCTTGCTATATACTGTGTCTCCAATAGCATCTGCATTTTCAGCCTCATCTCCATCGGCTGTTTCCGGAGGAGGTGATGGGTTACGTTCCATTTCTGGAGAGGGATCTCCTTTCTGTGGTGAGTATGTCTCACTTGCTACGTCTTCAGCACCATCAATACTGCAATCTGAAATTAGAAAGCATATAGAATGTGTATGAAATAATGTGTTCTTCGAGAGAACAGTATGATGCTCCTCTACAATCCTTAACAAAAAGACTATATTAAGGCTGAAAAATATATATTTTTAGTCTACATGCCTCAATTAATCTGACATCATGAGTAGTTCGTTTTAGTTTAGTTTGTTTATTTTCCCCAGTAGTTCAACACAGGAACACATTTTAGGCTACAAACCACCAATGAGGTTATACTAAAGGGGAGAAACCTTAATAGTCAGCGATAACATTGACAATTACGAGGCAATGTGTATAAAAATTCAGGTCTCCTTAAAGTGAAGACAAAATTACTGTAATTCAATGTACAACTTTAGCTAGCGGCTAGCCATTGGCAAGAGTTTCGTAGCGATTATTCGTCTGCACGCCTGATGATGATGATGGAGTTTGGACTCACCCATGGTTACCGTTTATTTGTTAGACATAATTAATCGGTATCCATTAGGGCAGCATTGGAATCAAAGTAGACGGCTTTTCAAATTATTTCCACCCAGCAAATTAAACCGCGAGCGCATGCGCATTATCAAACGTCATCTTTATCTTCTTCGTGTAGTAAACGCGTCACAGTTGAAATTAATGGCGCCCCCGTACGGACAATTGGGAGATCACATGTTGTTAATGGGATCTAGCTGAGAAAGGTCGGTGGCTGATTCTGATATGACACACGCACTTCTCTGTTTCGTCATCATATTATGTGTGTAGTTGTGTGTTGTAAAGCTTAACATGACCACTCTATTATGGTGAAATATCAATAGATATAAACCATTTAAAAAAAATCAACATTTTTGTAGTCATCTTGTAATGCTAACATTTGCTAAAAAAAAAAAAAGTCCACTGTCATTGTCCACCCTGTCAGCAAGCTCACATTTTGTTGTTGTGTGCATGTACATTTATAACAATTTACCTCGGCAAACCTGATGATCTCTGATACCATAGTGTTGTACAGTGAGTGTACCGTAGAGGTTAGGTTAGAAGTCACACTGGTAACACGCTTGATTTTTCTGAAGAACGATAGTTAAACACTGGCTAAAGTTCATCATTTATATATGAAGTTCATAGGAATTCCATCCATCCATCCATTTTCTGTACCGCTTGTCCTCACAAGGGTCGCGGGAATTGCTGGAGCCTATCCCAGCTGGCTTCGGGCATTAGGCGGGGTACACCCTGTACTGGTTGCCAGCCAATCGCAGGGCACACAGAGACGAACAACCATACTCACAATCACACCTATGGACAATTTGGAGTGTCCAATTCACCTGCCATGCATGTTTTTGGAATGCGGGAGGAAACCGGAGTACCCGGAGAAAACCCACGCAAGCACGGGGAGAACATGCAAACTCCACCCAGGAAGGCCGAAGCCCGGACTTGATCTCACAACCTTTGCACTGGGAGGCGGACGTGCTAACCAGTCAGCCACCGTGCCGCTCATAGGAATTAACACAAAAAAATAGATGAATGACTACTAAGACATAGAACTACTATGGCAAAGTAATCTCAAACCAAATAGCCATACCAAACCAAATAGGCACAATTTGTTTGCTTTGCTTTTAGAACTGGGGTCATCACTGCCAAGGTACAACATTAACCTGCCATGTCAAAGGAAACATATTCGTATGTGTTACGTTAGCTGTTTACTTTGTATCCTTCCATGCAAATAGAAAACTAAGCTCTGACAATACAATAGGAGTGTGACATCTATGTTGTGTCACAAATTCAGAATAAGGTAAGCGTATGGAACAGGTAACCTGTCTTTTAATTTCTTCCTTTTCTGTTATTATTAACCAACACCACGGGACCCTGAACATACACAAGATCTAAGATTAAGCATCTAGTGTGGATATGCAGTCTGGACATACAAAGAGGGAGTAAATGCAAGCCGACTCTATTCAATATGATCTACAGTTAACGTGATCAAACCTGATGAACAAGAATTGCCAAGTCAGAAATTGTGTACATGCTAATCAAAACTGCTGTCAGACATTTTGGCGCATTTGCTGTCTTCCTTTGGTCAACACAATAAAAGCTGTCAGTCAAGAAGGACTCTACACATCCTCATCATACAGCTGTCCAATAATGGGAGTAGTCCGAAACCCTGTTTGCACTTGGAGGAGCTTCCACTGAATCACTATTTGGGATCGTGCAAAGTAACTCTGTTTGTTTTCAAGAAGTAATCACAGATCAAATACATGAATAAACTTATTTTATAGGCTTAGCGTGCATGGTGGGATGTGATAAAGGAATAGTAAGGATGTTTTGAGCATCTTTGGACTAATTAAGGATGCATGCACCCACACATCACTCTTACATAGGGGACATTTTTTTGTTTTTTCCCTGCTTGTTTAAATCAGAGTAGTCAAATAAATCATACTTTATTAACTCATTCAATGCCATTGACGGCTATAGACGTCAAAACTTTAATTGAACTATTTCTATTAGTTTCACTTTTTTTCCCACTTTTGTTAACAAGAGTATGAAAACCTAGATTTTTTTTATTGTACATTTAGAACAGATAAAACTTTTGGGATTCATCGTGAGTTAACTATTGAAGTCATGCGATTAATTACAATTCAAAATTATATTCGTCTGACGCCCCTAATTTTTAATAATCTTTAATTTTTTTAATTAGAGGCATTAATCACATGACTTCAATAGTTAACTCACGATTAATCACAAATTTTATATCTGTTCTAAATGTACAATAAATTAAAAAAAATCTAGGTTTTCATACTCTAGTTAACAAAAGTGGGAAAAAAGTGAAACTAATAGAAATAATTAAAATGAAATTTTTACGTCTATAGCCGTCAATAACAGTGAATGAGTTAATCACATACATACACCTGTCAAGTTAATGAACTAATATTAAACAATATAAATGATTCAAACTAAGGCAAAATTATAGAATGAGAGGACACAATCTGAGAATATAATCGTTATAACAATCAAGCGCTATAATTAGCTTCTCGTTGCTTTATGATTATACAGCATTAACAAAAAATATCCAAGCTTTAGAGTTAGATATAGTTTGTTAACAATGATATGGAAATGCAGCAGACATATGTAAATGTGTTAATAATGTGAAACTCTTCGCATTAAATTTCCATATTTTATGAGTAAGATTTGGAAACAACCAAATGAAATGAGAACTTATAAGAGTGTAGGTTCTTTCCGTACATTATATTTGGCACTTTCAGTCAGATCAAACAGACGGCAGATGGGATGACGCAGGTTGTGTTCAAGGCACGGACGGACTCTACATGAACTCAGTGAGGTTATCATGAGTCAGGAATAATACAATGGGTGAACACCCTTGTTAAAATACATTTCAAAAATAATAACTATAAGAGTGAAATAATGGTTGGTACAATTCAATTGAAAAAGTCAGGTAAAAAAAAAACAGTACCATAGTCGTCTATTAGCTTGGCACTTGACAAATATGCATTACTTCCGCTTTTCCTTGCAAAAAAGCTCCAAATTGCAGATTGCAAGGACATTTTCTGTACACAGATCTCTTCTGGTCAACTTTGAGGCCGCTACTATAAATTTGGATCAATCGGTACAACAAATTTATTTTCAAACACATCCAAATCAACAGACACTGAACATAGGACTGTACAAAAGGAATGATAATAATGTTGGTGTGTTTCTGTGTGTGTGGTGTAGTGTCTGAGTCACTTTCAATATAGGAAGGACTTTGATTAATGCTTGAATAACCAGAGGGGATCTTTTATTATTATTATTTTTAAATATATTGTTCGTGAAAATCTCTGAATTGATCTGCAAGTAAATTTGCTCAATGATGTCACAAGGAGGATGTGGGTATCATTATCTTGACGTCAGACGTCCATTCAACACGTTCTCCATGTGGTGGCAATAAAACTTGGCCGAGAGAAGGTGTGATCAAATTGAGCAGTCTAAATATAAGGAGCTAGCGAAAAAGAGTCAGCCTATGTTACCTGCATTGGTGATGGGAACTGCGGCAGGCATGATGTGGAAATGTGCGGCTTTGTGTTTCCTTGCTTTGTCTGTTGTCATTGAAGTCAAGGGCAGACTGGGTAAGACCAATCAATTCACTTTTTTGTCACTTCATACCCTCACCATGACTGTTTTCCATCTCCTTCAGTCAGCAACCATGTCAGCAGTATCTGCAGCACATGGGGCCGAGAGCACTTCAAGACATTCGACGGTGACGTTTACCAGTTTTCCGGCGCGTGCGAGTACAACCTCGCTTCCGACTGCCACGAGGCCATGCAGGAGTTTTCGGTTCACATGAGGAGGGAGCAGAATGACGGCAACCCGACTGTGGCTTATTTGGTGGTCGCCATCAATGACCTCGCTTTCCACCTCACCAAGGAATTGGTCACTGTTAATGGCCAACCGTAAGTCAAAAAACGAAGCAAAAAATTTTTCTTTTTAAATTTATTTACAAGCTTATATAATGAGATGTCTTTTGTTTTCTAGGGTCAATTTGCCATACTATAATAGTGGAGTTCAAGTGGAAAATAATGCTGTCTACATTAAACTGCAGTCTAAAGTTGGCCTTGTTGTCATGTGGAATGGTGACGATGCAGTCATGGTAAAGACTTCTCAAAATTAATGTTGTACAGTGCAAGACTTTTAGTGTGTCTATATGCATCTGATGAACAATTTAAATGAGAACTAAACAATTCATCACAAAAAAATTGTTGCATTAATCATGTGTTAACACAGATTAATCACACATCAATTCTGACCGCTGGCCGCGTTATTCTGATGTTAAAGGTAGCGCAGGTTGTGTTTGAGCAATAAACATAACTACCAGGGGTGGGAATCTTTGAATGTCTCACGATTCGATACGATTCCGATTTTTGGGTGGGCGATTCGATTTTTGATTCAAAATGATTTGATTGACAATGATTTTTGCTTCAATTCATAGATATTCAAGGAATTGTAATGATCTACTCCAGTCTGACTCGCTAATGCTGTCGCGGCACTTTTATCACTCAAAAGAACGGCTCCACGCTGCAAAAAAACAACTTTTATTGGAATAACTTGATTGTGACTTTGTCCTTCTATTCTCTAATGTGGCTACAACTTAACAGTGTATCAGACCGCGTGAAACCACACTGCCCCTATATGGTCAACTCGGGTACAACATGAACAGCGCTCCCAATAAAGGCACACACAAACAAAGGGAAGACAGCATTAAATAGTTTAAATAAAATCGATTTGGGAACATTTAAAATCGATTCTGAATCGTTCTAAATGAGAATCGTGATTCTTATGAGAATAGATTTTTTGGCACACCCTTAATAACTATATGCAATAAAGTAAAGCATTTAATAAATATTTAGGTATGACATTCAGAGTATTTGCTCATGTCAAAATATTGGGGTCATTTTTTCCCATTTTAATTGATCTGATTAGAAAAAGAGGAGGATGAAAGCGTGCAGTGGATCAAAAAATGTTGAAGACTTCCTCATAGCATTAAATGTCGAAAAAATTGACACATTACAGGTGCTTTTCAAATTTGGCGGGCAAAAAAATTTGATCCAAAAAATTTTTTTTAATTAAGCATTTAATCATGATTCATCAAAATTCTAAGACGTGATTAATCTGATTAAAAAAATTATCCTTTGGCAGCTCTAATATAAATGCATATTGTAAATTAAATACACTATTTAAAGCCCGTCTTGTATTGTATTGAATGTTACCACCATTACTTGGGTCGGACTGCTAAATGTCTCATTTTAATTACATCCTAATTTTAATCATTCTTCTACCGTGCTAAGTTACCTACTTCACTTCACCCTTTAAAAGTGTAAAACCAACTAATAAATGATTAATCTTCTTCTTCAATGATCTGTTTTTGTAGGTGGAGGTTGATCGTGACTACGCTAATCACACTTGTGGACTCTGTGGCGATTACAATGGCCTTCCTCTCGACAATGAGTTGATTTACAATGGTTGGTTCCTAAAATTCCGTATATTTTTTTCCAGCATTTGACGGTATAAATGAAATCCATTGCAGATCGGATGATCAGCTACATTGAGTTTGGCAATAACCAGAAGGTTCATAACCCAAATGACGATTGTGAGGACCCCTTTGAAGAGTTTGGAGAATCGCTTGAAGATGGTCCAGCTGTTGATTCATGCGAGGAGTTTGTGAGTTTCCTTTTATTTCCGTTAACAAAAGTACACAATTTGACACACAAGTAATACTTATCTGGTTTTCTTATAGAAAGCGACCTGCAACCAAATGCTGCTTTCAGAGTCTTGGAGCCCCTGCACCCAGCTTATTGACCCCGCCCCCTACGTGCAGGCTTGTGTGCAGGACATGTGCGGCTGCAACAATCGCACAAACGACACCTGTGTCTGCAGCACTCTGTCCGAGTTCTCACGACAGTGTTCTCATGCTGGCGGAGTGCCTCCCAACTGGAGGACACCACTGTTCTGTGGTAAAGTTTTACTTCCTATATTTTATTGACACAAAACAGCAGAAAATTACAACATTCTCATGTCTGTTACCACATTTTTTCAGACTGATACTGGTAAAGTGAGTACTCACTGATACTGATTCCAAGTACCAGTACCACTAATACTATGATACATAACACCCCACGCCACAAAAATACAATGACATATAATTTTAGAGAAAGACATATATCCCAATTTTTCCTTAAAATTGCCTGAAATTAAGGGCAATTTTCTATTCTTCTAATTTCAAGCTCCGGATCCCAATACTAATACATAATATCAATACTTGCCCATTCCTACTGATATTTTTTTACCTCCAATTTATTTTAACAACAGCAATATTATAAACCGCATTAGATGTTGATGATTCATTCGAAAAAATTTAACAAATGAAACACAGATTTAACACAGTAGCAGACAACAAGTAAAAGTGATTGTTTGGATTATTCTTCCATGTTTGCATGGCAACTTTTTTCCAAGGCAGAATGATAATTGACATGGAAAAAACCTAACCTAAAATATCACAGCACTTAAACCATATGAATTTAGATTTAAATAGATCATATGATATAAAATGCAATTCTTGCAATATACTCGCTGCTTAATGCAAAAATAAATTAAAAAAATTCCTATCAGTTACAAAAATGTTACTTGCATTAATCCACATCTCGCTTTCTCTCTCCACAGCCAAGCAGTGTCCTTACAACATGTTGTATGAGGAGAGCGGTTCTCCTTGCATGGACACGTGCACACACCTGGACACCAGTTCATTGTGTGAGGACCACAGAATGGATGGCTGCTTCTGTCCCCCTGGTCAGTCCTCTCTACATTTGGAATCCAGGTTTGCGCTAATTTTATACCCGTAAAATCATTTTCTTCTTTGTCATTTACACGTTTTAGGTACTGTGTTCGATGACATTTCCATGAGAGGGTGCATTGATCAATCGGAATGTCAGTGCAAGCATGGAAGAATCTACAACTCTAGCGAGGGCTACCAACAAGACAAGGAGATATGGTAAGTGGAATGTTTTGTAATAATATGCAATATGTTCCTCTTGATCGTGTGTTTAAAATGTCATTTTGTTATCTCAGTACTTGTTTTCAGGGCAGATGGTCTTGTGAGTATCTTCAGGGCCCGGCGACGTGTGCAGTGGAGGAAAGTTCTCATATAACCACATTCGATGGCAAATCTTACACCTTCCATGGAGATTGTTATTACACACTAGCCAAGGTGGAAAGCAAGGTAAATGAATCCGAGCCTTGACTGGTAGAGAAAATGCTGTCCATTATCTTGCTTTTTAAATATGCTTAAAAAAAAAAACTGTAAATTTCCGGCAGCTGGGGCTCTAAAAAAAAAAAATACAGTGAAATAACAGAATCTTATTTTTACTTATTTCTCATAAAAAAAAAAAATTCCATAATTAAAAAGTTTGCTGTTGTCATTTCAACAAGATTTTACCTCATTTTCAGGTTGTTTTTAATGTTTAATTAGAAACATTTTCACATTTTGAATTGAATTACCTAGAAATATAGTAGGTAAACGTTGTATTGCGAATAGTACTGCTTTAAATTACATTATTATTATATGCAGTTATTAGTTGTTTTTAATGTCATGATTTTATGGAAAGATGTTTTATAATAATTAGCATTTGATGTAATATAACAGTATATGACACACAAAATTATCTTTCAAAACATGTCAAAAACTGTTGAAAATTTTGATATTGGCTTTAAAATATGAACAATTTACTGTTTTAGTCATTCATTTATATAGTATTTTATCACCTTACAAGGCTCTCAAAACACTTTATATTTTGACTACTATATTCACCTCCTGATGACGCAGCATTAGGAGTTCAGTATCTTGCTCAAAGACATGTTCACAAAAGGGATCAAACCCACAACCTCAGGGGTACTAGACAACCACTCTACAACTGACCCACGCCGCCACAGTTTTTTTTTTGTGTGTGTAATTTTAGATCACATGATGAAATGTATACTTATTTTCAATTTAAAAAAAAGTAAATTAACAAATAATTTACCATAAAATTAAATTTTTTATTATTTAATTTCTCTGTAATTTTAATGTTTTTTTCCCCTTTTCCCCCAAGAGTTTTAAAGATAAATTTTACTGTTGATTCCCTTAAATGACAGACAAATATTTGTCATATTTTAACATTAAATATATGTATTTCTAATGCATTTCTTTGGACAAAAGAACAGAAATATTGTGTGTTTTCACTCTTACAGTGATTTCATGTTATTTTACATTCAGCATATAAGGTTACAGACTATTTTTGAAAATTAAATGATATTTAAAAAATATAGGACAAGTCTGTAAAATAAAATGAACATCAAAATTCTGCCATTTTAGGATTGTTATTTTTTACAGTGTATGACGTGAATCTCATTTACATGTCCATGTGTGTTCCAGGATGCCTCAAGTCCAAAGTTTACCATCCAGGTGCAGTTAGTGCCTTGTATCAACCAACGTTTTGACACTTGTCTCAAGGCCCTTAAAATCCTGCTAAACAATGACAGAAATAATGTGAGTTGAATTTTTATACGAGTTGTGCCAGTTGGCTGCACCATTTAACTGATTAATTATGTTTGTGTTTAGGTGTTAATGTTTATTTCTGATGGGACAGTAAAACAGAACCAGCAAACCATCACATTGCCATACCATACAGGTGGATCGCACAATCCAACCCTCATTTTGTTTTGTGCCCTCATGTCCATAAGTGATAACATTGGTTGTTGTGTTTGTATTCACTCAAAGCGGACATCAACATATTCCATGCGTCATCTTTCCACATCCTGCTACATACTAGTTTTGGGTTGCAAATTCAGATTCAGCACGTTCCTATCATGCAAGTGTATGTGCGGCTGGATGAGAGCTACAACGGAAAAACGCGTGGTGAGTTTTACATTTCTAAAAATGTAAAGTATATATCACCTCTGAATGCAAATGTAACAGTTACAATTTGCACTGTGCGATCCTGTATGATAGGTTTATTTCATTTTTCTTTCTGTTTCTTCATTTTTGCCTCGGCAGATTTACACCCACTACATAAAACTGATTATTAATTTCTTTGGAAAGATACAAATTAACTCATTCACTGCCATTGACGGTTATAGACGTCAAATATTCATTTTAACTATTTCTATTAGTTTAACTTTTTTTCCACTATTGTTAACAAGAATATGAAAACCTAGAATTTTTGTATTTATTGTACATTTAGAACAGATATAAAATTTGTGATTAATCGTGCGTTAACTCGTGAAGTCATGCAATTAATTAATGCTCCTAATTTTTAATAATCTTTTCTTTTTTTTAAATCACATCAGGCAATTACAATTTTTAATTGTAATGAATCGCATGATTTCAATAGTTAACTCAGGATTAACCATAAATGTTATATCTGTTATAAATGTACAATAAAAAAAATTCTAGGTATGCATACTCTTGTTAACAAATGTGGAAAAAATGTTAAACGAATAGAAATAGCCGTCAATGGCAATGAATTAGTTAAATAGGTCTGAAAGTGGAAGTCAACCTTAAACATTTCTTGACATAATATGTTATATGTGATCTTACCCGTCTAAACATGAAATTCTGATTGATATTACATTTTTGGAATATGATTTATGCAGCAAAATCCAGCCGTTTTTATCCATCTCAGCCATTTTGCCACTTGCTGTCGACTGAAGATGACATCACTGTTGCTCAGGGCTCAGGCAACGACCAATTACAGCTCACCTGTTTTGTGAAGCTGAGCTGTGATTGGTGGTTACCTGAGCAACTGTGATGTCATCGTCACTTGACGACAAGTGGCAAAATGGCCGCCTTCTTATATGGATAAAAACTGCTGGATGTTGCTGCTTATCTCATTTTCCACAAACGCAATATTAACCAGAATACTGTATTTAGACCGGTGGGGCTGCATAGAACATTATTTAGAACATTATTTGGCAAGAATTTTTTGGGGGGGGATTAACTTCCCATTTAATCTCCAAACATCATGTAACATTGCATTGTGTTTTTTATACAGTAAGCGAATCATTCCCTTGCCCATGGCTTGCAAATTGACATTAGCACAACAATGCAAAATTTGTCATTGTCGACTGCAGTTCAGCGACAGTTTGAGATGCTTAGAACATTTTATAAACCTTAAATTCCTTTATTTCATCAGGTTTGTGTGGCAACTACAACCTGGTCGAGTCTGATGACTTGAAAACCCCTCAGGGGATTGTCGAAGGGACAGCAACCACGTTTAGTAACACCTGGAAGTCCAACCTCATGTGCCGAGACACGAGGGAAAGACTCGACGACCCCTGTTCTCTCAGTGTGGAAAACGGTACACGTTCACACCGCTTAAACCTTCGTGTTGGCTTGTCGTGGTTCTAAGAGATGGTTTGCACGTTTTCCAGACTTGTACGCCAAACATTGGTGCGCCTTGCTGTTACACCCAAATAGCACCTTTGAACAGTGCCATTCTTTTGTGGATCCTGAGGCATACTACAAGGTATAGTCCTTTATTTAATACGGTAAATCCGATATCGATATCCCAAGTGATGTGTGCCGAGCAAGAATGGATGTATTGGGTTGTTTTATTTTGGTCACCCTTCACAACTTTTGACAATGGAAATGCCGGCGAGTAGCGCTGTAGTGAATCGAACCAAACTTTTACAACAAGCAGTTAGCAACGTGTGCTGTATTCCGCAGCGCTGCACTTACGCCAGCTGCAACTGTGACAAGAGTGAAGCCTGCTTGTGTGCCGTCTTCTCCTCCTATGCTCGAGCTTGTGCATCAAAGGGAGTCTTCTTGATGGACTGGAGATCCCTTGTGTGTGGTAAGTGCTTCCTTATGGCATTCTGTTATAATGCTATTCTATACGTCCTATAAAATGGGGGCTCTACATGGTTTTGTTTTTTGTTGATTTTTTTTAATTCACATTTTATAGGAAAAAAAGATGGGCAAATAATTGGTAACTAACAAGCCATTACACCCTGTAAGAGGATTTGGATAACTCCTTTTCATCTGGGACTATCGATTAAAATTTGAATTGTAATTAATCACATTAACTCATGATTCATCACAAATTTGATATCTGTTCTAAATGTACAATAAATCCCCCCCCTAAGTTTTCATACTCTTGTCAACATAACACAAGTGAAAAAATTGTTAAACTAATAAAAATATGGCTGCATATTTTAGTCATTGATTCAATAATTTCATAATAATTTAAAAAAAAATTGTTAAAATTAAAAAGATTTACTGTACTATAAAAGAGTGCGATATTGATTTGTGTTGAGGTCATTTTATGCCACTAGATGGCATAATTGCATTTGTAAGATATCGGTGATAGCTCAGCACATTTATCTTTTCATATTAAGAGCTATCTAAACATTAACATGAAGTAACTTGCGAAATTCTGCACATTTTTAAAATAGTAAAATACAACTTGACCCCAGTCTCCAAAAATATATTATTGCATTATTATTACATTTATTACTGCTCAATTTTGACGTGGACGTGTCTGCTGCTGCAATTTTCCAAGTACAGTCATTATTTGCGCGTTAAAAAAATTGAAAATTTCTTATAACTTAACCTTTCTTGCATTCTGCTACAAACAGACAAATACACAAAGACCTGCCCACAATCCCAGATCTTCTCATACAAGCATCAACGGTGCGAGCTGACCTGCAGATCGTTGAGTTCAACACTGCAGACTTGCTCCTCTGACTTCCTGCCTGTGGACGGCTGCTCCTGCCCCGAGGGTCAATACCTCGATGAACATGCCATCTGTATCCCCAAAGAAAAGTGTCCATGTTATCGCAATGAGGCCATCATCCAGCCAGGGAAGTCTATCAACATCAAGGATGAACACTGGTTAGTTTGGCCACTTTAAATCATATACTCAACAGTGTTGTGTCATTTGAAGGGTCTTTTAACATTTATTGCCCAATGTGGCTCTTTAGTGTGTGCAGTAATGGGGTTCTGCATTGCCACTCTTGGAGAGCCCGCTCATTGGGTAAGTCATGTTTGTTTTGTCAAATTCAGGTGTTTGAAACCTGCGGACCAGTCACTTGATTAATTAAAAAAAAGATGAATAATACTGTAGTCTGTAATATTTTTTTTCTACAAGCCCAAAGAATTCTTTAAAAACATGATGAATATTCAATAAAAGAGGGAAATTGGGCGTATTTTTTAAACAAAAACAACAGAAAAAATTAAAAATATGTACCAAAAAAAAGGAGAAAAAAAGTCAGCAAATATGCAAATCCATAGGTGCCGAACTGAGTCGTGTCGTTTTTAAGTTGTAATATTACCAATCATCACTAGATGGCAGACATGGCTTAGTTACACTGAATCTCTATATGACAACAATCCGAATATTTTTTGGGCTGATTTCGAATGATCTGCAGAAAAAAACATAGTGCCTCAATAGTTTAAACATTTTCTTGTTAAACAGTTGAAAGCTGTCCTTGAATGGTAATTTTTTATGCAAGAGAACCCTTTGGACTGGGAAAAAAATATGTTAATTTGTGGGTAGTGGATCTTTTATACACCGAGAAATGTATTATCAAAAATAAAATATTTACGAACATGTATTTCACACATATGCTCGTATTTTGTCCATATCCTAAATAAAAATGTTGTCATACATCAGGTTGGGAAGTGTGTGGTCATATCTAGCTCCCCAGTTGTACTGAACGAAAATTGTGGCCCACTCCAGCATTTAAGTTGTCCATCACTGGTCTAATTTATTAATTGACATAAACATTTGGTTGAACAAGGCAAACATTCTGTCTATTTTACAGTATGTCCTCCACACAAAGTGTACTTCAACTGCTCCAATCCTGGCTCAGGACAACTTGGAGTCCAATGTGCACCAACTTGTTTAAATCTGGACAGCGAGGATTGTGTAAGCTCTTTTTTGCCCAGTTTCCCCTCGTATCTGGGAACAGTTCCACTTAATTTTCAGGTAGCTCTTTGGTCTTTCTTGGCAGGACTCCAACGATTGTGAATCAGGTTGTCAGTGTCCAGCTGGGCTTTTTGATGATGGCAGAGGTTTCTGTGTAGAAAAGTCACAATGTCCATGTAAACATGATGGAATATTCTATGCTCCTGGAACACGGATTCCAAATCAGTGTAACACATGGTATGATCTTGACATTATATATCTGATTGTTTACATAAGTTATATATTAACAATACTTATATTTACTGTTTGTAATCCAGTACCTGCAGAAGTGGAAAATGGGAGTGCACAGAGGAAAAATGCCCTGGAACCTGCATTATTTATGGAAGTGGTCATTATAACACATTTGATCAGCGGACGTATGGCTTTCAAGGGCACTGCAGCCACGTTGCAGTCAAGGTTAGTCGAACACTACAAATATAGACTTTGTTGAAATACCAAAGCTTTTTATGCACTTTTAGTCAATGAGAGGAGCATCCATCCATCCATTATCACTTTTGTTTAACTACAGAGTTTGAATAATACAAGAATTTTAAACCAGATTTATCAACAAGGAATTACTAATGATTGATTTGTAATTACATTATTACGTATTTCCCATTTTAAGAACAAATGTGGCAATAAGACAGTACAGGACAACATTGGAGTTATCACAGAGAATGTTCCATGTGGAACTACAGGCACCACATGCTCCAAAACTGTCCGAATCCAGTTGGGGGTAAGACTTATTGTAAAACATACATATATTGCTTGTTGTTGTCATTGTAACACAATCAACATGAACCTTGTTTACATTGCAGCGAATGGAAATCAAATTATCCAAAGGAAAGTATGAAGAGATCAACCTTGGACAGGGCAATGAAATAAAGTACACAATAAGGACAGTTGGCATGTATCTGGTCGTGGAGTCTGTCATTGGCATGGCGGTGATGTGGGATCGCAAAACAACCGTTCGCATCCTCTTGGAACCACAGCACAGTGTAAGTTCAAGTTGAACGTATGAATTAAGGAATATTGTGTTCTGAGATCATTCAGAAAGCCAAAGATTGTAAACTACAAGTTCAACAATTAATTGGCCATAAATGGGAGTATGAATATGAATGGTTGTTTGTCTGTATATGCCCTGCAATTGAGTCATCTTGACAAGGTTCCAACTTACCTGTGCATGCAACCCGGATCAAAATAAGCAGTATAAAGAAATAAACGTTATACATATGACAAATAATATTGCCTGCCGGTCCTTGTCACCTCAATACTTAACAATAATTTGAGAAATGCACTAACTCATTTGTTTGTGTCCACAGGGAAAAGTATGTGGCCTGTGTGGAGATTTTGATGGCAGTGAACAAAATGACTTCATCACTCAGGGTCAGCTGTTAGTGTCAAATGTGTTAGAATTTGCAAACAGCTGGAAAACCAGCAGCAATTGCCCAAATGTGGAAACAAACGCCAATCCGTGTATAGTTACACCTTCTCGTTTCCACTGGTCAAAAATGATGTGCAGCATTATCATTGGAAAAACATTCCAAGCTTGTCACAATACGGTAATGGCAGATGTGGCTTGGAAACGTTTGAATTAGAAATTATACAGTTTATCTGATTGGGCATATGATTTGTCTTAACAGGTGGATCCACTTCCATTTTATGAAAACTGCGTGAGAGACTCATGTGCCTGTGATACTGGAGGCGACTGTGAATGTTTCTGCACAGCAGTTGCAGCCTATGCTCAAGCTTGTAATGAGGCTAGTGTATGTGTTGCTTGGAGAACACCAGACATTTGTCGTGAGTACATTTTATAAATATGTCCTGAGGAACAGAATTGAGATTGAAATTATTTAGTGTTTATTCATTTGAAGTTACTAATAAGCTCGCAGTTTTCTTCACTCTTAAGTGAAAGTTTACAATGTAGTCACTGATGCTGTATTGAATTATATGCATATGTATGTATGCATATTTATACATATTTGATGCCAGCGTGGGATACATTTTAGCTCAGTGACAATAGGTGTGAGCGATTGTCTCTTGCGCCTTTTGATTGACTGGCAACGAGTAGCGTTACCTGTGACTCTAAGCTGGAAAAGAAAATGAAAGTTTTACAATTTCACTATGTTGATTTATTTCCTCAGCCGTCTACTGTGATTACTATAACAACCCAGACGAATGCAGGTGGCACTACAACCCATGTCATCAACCTTGCTACAAGACCTGCTTGAATCTCGAGGGAATTTGTAGCAACCCCTTACCTAACCTGGAGGGTAAGACGATTAAATTATCATATTTAATATGTTCAAGGATAAAATGGTAGTTAAGTTCTTGTATAACTGATATGACGCTGACATGTTAAGACTCTGGATTTCGCTTAAATGTGTTACAAATTCAAAGTTAGAAGGGTCAGTTTAAGTTACAGGGGTTTATTACAAAACTTTGCAAGTGATTTTTTATTCAGTTATAATTATTATTTCATTATGTCATACCAATGCAAGATTATAGATCATGATATATTTAATCTGCTGTGACTTTAATTATTAAGTGTTTTCCTTTAATATTGATTTCAACCATACATTTTGTCTTTTGTAGACAGCATTTATCTAAATAAAAAAGAAAAATGTCTGATGGTTTATGCTAATGCATTTGCAGGTTGTTATCCTGTCTGTCCAGAAGATAAGCCCATATTTGATGAGGATCACCAGATATGTGTTGAAGAGTGTGAAGGTTGCTTTTACAATGGAAGAAGATATGATGAATATGAAGTTATTTACAATGTGACTGACAACCTTGGAATGTGCTACTATGCAATATGTATTAATAAAACAGTAATATTCGGAAATGAAACCTGTGCCACTACAACAGCCCCTCCGAAAACAACTCCTGTAACTGAAGGGCCAAGCACCACAAAATCAACTAACCCACCAACAGAACCTCCAACTACAACTGAAGGACGAACAACGACCACAAAATCGACAACGGGATCAACAACAACTGGAACCCCGAAGACCACAAGCCCAGAAACTGCCCCTGTGGAAACTGAAGGAACTACAACTACAACAAAATCCACAACCACAACCGCAGGGCCCACTACCACAACTGAAGGGCCAACATCTACAACAAAATCTACAACAACAAGCACAGGACCCACCACCACAATTGAAGGCCCAATTACCACAACTAAATCTACAACCACAACCCCAGGGCCCACTACCACAACTGAAGGTCCTACAACTACAACAAAATCCACAACCACAACCGCAGGCCCAAGCACCACAACTGAAGGTCCAACTACCACAACAAAATCTACTACCACAACCGCAGGGCCCACTACCACAACTGAAGGTCCAACAACTACAACAAAATCCACAACCTCACCCGCAGGACCCAGCACCACAACTGAAGGTCCAACTACCACAACTAAATCTACAACCACAAGCACAGGACCCACCACCACAACTGAAGGTCCTACAACTACAACTAAATCTACAACCACAACCGCAGGGCCCACTACCACAACTGAAGGTCCTACAACTACAACAAAATCCACAACTTCACCCGCAGGGCCCACCACTACAACTAAAGGTCCAACTACCACAACTAAATCTACAACCACAACCGCAGGGCCTACCACCCCAACTGAAGGCCCAACTACAACAACTAAATCTACAACCGCAGGGCCCACCACCACAACTGAAGGTCCAACTACCACAACTAAATCTCCAACCACAACCACAGGGCCCACTACCACAACTGAAGGGCCGACATCTACAACAAAATCTACAACAACAAGCACAGGATCCACAACTGAAGGTCCAACTACCATAACTAAATCTACAACCATAACCGCAGGGCCCACCACCACAACTGAAGGCCCAACTACCACAACTAAATCTACAACCACAAGCACAGGACCCACCACCACAACTGAAGGTCCTACAACTACAACAAAATCTACAACCACAACCGCAGGGCCCACCACCACAACTGAAGGTCCAACTACCACAACTAAATCTACAACCACAACCGCAGGCCCCACCACCACTATTGAAGGTCCAACAACTACAACAAAATCTACAACCACAACCGCAGGGCCCACCACTACAACTGAAGGTCCAACTACCACAACTAAATCTACAACCACAACCGCAGGCCCCACCACCACTATTGAAGGTCCAACAACTACAACAAAATCTACAACCACAACCGCAGGGCCCACCACTACAACTGAAGGTCCAACTACCACAACTAAATCTACAACCACAACCGCAGGCCCCACCACCACTATTGAAGGTCCAACAACTACAACAAAATCTACAACCACAACCGCAGGCCCCACCACCACAACTGAAGGTCCTACTACCACAACTGACTCTACAACCACAACCGCATGGCCCACTACCACAACTGAAGGTCCTACAACTACAACAAAATCCACAACTTCACCCGCAGGACCCAGCACCACAACTAAAGGACCAACTACTACAACTAAATCTACAACCGCAGGCCCAAGCACCACAACTGAAGGTCCAACTGCCACAACTAAATCTACAACCACAACCGCAGGGCCCACTACCACAACTGAAGGTCCAACTACCACAACTAAATCTACAACCACAACCGCAGGCCCCACCACCACAACTGAAGGTCCAACTACCACAACTGAATCTACAACCGCAGGGCCAAGCACCACAACTGAAGGTCCAACTACCACAACTAAATCTACAACCACAACCGCAGGGCCCACTACCACAACTGAAGGTCCAACTACCACAACTAAATCTACAACCACAACCGCAGGGCCTACCACCCCAACTGAAGGCCCAACTACAACAACTAAATCTACAACCGCAGGGCCCACCACCACAACTGAAGGTCCAACTACCACAACTAAATCTACAACCACAACCGCAGGGCCTACCACCCCAACTGAAGGCCCAACTACAACAACTAAATCTACAACCGCAGGGCCCACCACCACAACTGAAGGTCCAACTACCACAACTGAATCTACAACCACAACCGCAGGGCCCATTACCACAACTGAAGGTCCAACTACCACAACTGAATCTACAACCACAACCGCAGGGCCCACTACCACAACTGAAGGTCCAACTACCACAACTGAATCTACAACCGCAGGGCCCATTACCACAACTGAAGGCCCAACTACCACAACTAAATCTACAACCACAACCGCAGGGCCCACTACTACAACTGATGGTCCAACTACCACAACTGAATCTACAACCACAACCGCAGGGCCCACTACCACAACTGAAGGACCAACTACCACAACTAAATCTACAACCACAACCGCAGGCCCCACCACCACAACTGAAGGTCCAACTACCACAACTGAATCTACAACCACAACCGCAGGGCCCACTCCCACAACTGAAGGTCCAACTACCACAACTAAATCTACAACCACAACCGCAGGCCCAAGCACCACAACTGAAGGGCCGACATCTACAACTAAATCTACAACCACAACCGCAGGGCCCACTACCACAACTGAAGGTCCAACTACCACAACTAAATCTACAACCACAACCGCAGGGCCCACTACCACAACTGAAGGTCCTACAACTACAACAAAATCCACAACCTCACCCGCAGGACCCAGCACCACAACTGAAGAACGAACAACGACCACAAAATCGACAACGGGATCAACAACAATTGAAGAACCTGTAACTGGAACCACGAAGACCACAAGCCCAGAAACTGCCCCTGTGGAAACTGAAGGAACTACAACCACAACTAAATCTACAACCACAACCGCAGGGCCTACCACCCCAACTGAAGGTCCAACTACCACAACTAAATCTACAACCACAACCGCAGGGCCCACTACCACAACTGAAGGTCCAACTACC
This sequence comes from Leptonotus elevatus, assembly GCF_054856555.1. Lineage (NCBI taxonomy): Eukaryota > Metazoa > Chordata > Actinopteri > Syngnathiformes > Syngnathidae > Leptonotus > Leptonotus elevatus. The sequence goes on from NC_141242.1 coordinate 6,348,482, forward strand.
ACAACTGAATCTACAACCACAACCGCAGGGCCCACTACCACAACTGAAGGTCCTACAACTACAACTAAATCTACAACCACAACCGCAAGGCCCACAACCACAACTGAAGGTCCAACAACTACAACAAAATCCACAACCTCACCCGCAGGACCCAGCACCACAACTGAAGGTCCAACTACCACAACTGAATCTACAACCACAACCGCAGGGCCCACTACCACAACTGAAGGTCCAACTACCACAACTAAATCTCCAACCACAACCACAGGGCCCACTACCACAACTGAAGGTCCTACAACTGCAACAAAATCCACAACTTCACCCACAGGACCCAGCACCACAACTAAAGGACCAACTACTACAACTAAATCTACAACCGCAGGCCCAAGCACCACAACTGAAGGTCCAACTACCACAACTAAATCTACAACCACAACCGCAGGGCCCACTACCACAACTGAAGGTCCAACTACCACAACTAAATCTACAACCACAACCGCAGGCCCCACCACCACAACTGAAGGTCCAACTACCACAACTGAATCTACAACCGCAGGGCCCACTACCACAACTGAAGGTCCTACAACTACAACTAAATCTACAACCACAACCGCAGGGCCCACTACCACAACTGAAGGTCCAACAACTACAACAAAATCCACAACCTCACCCGCAGGACCCAGCACCACAACTGAAGGCCCAACTACCACAACTAAATCTACAACCACAACCGCAGGGCCCACTACCACAACTGAAGGTCCAACTACCACAACTGAATCTACAACCACAACCGCAGGGCCCACTACCACAACTGAAGAACAAACAACGACCACAAAATCGACAACGGGATCAACAACAATTGAAGAACCTGTAACTGGAACCACGAAGACCACAAGCCCAGAAACTGCCCCTGTGGAAACTGAAGGAACTACAACCACAACTAAATCTACAACCACAACCGCAGGGCCTACCACCCCAACTGAAGGTCCAACTACCACAACTAAATCTACAACCACAACCGCAGGGCCCACTACCACAACTGAAGGTCCAACTACCACAACTGAATCTACAACCACAACCGCAGGGCCCACTACCACAACTGAAGGTCCTACAACTACAACTAAATCTACAACCACAACCGCAGGGCCCACAACCACAACTGAAGGTCCAACAACTACAACAAAATCCACAACCTCACCCGCAGGACCCAGCACCACAACTGAAGGTCCAACTACCACAACTGAATCTACAACCACAACCGCAGGGCCCACTACCACAACTGAAGGTCCAACTACCACAACTAAATCTCCAACCACAACCGCAGGGCCCACTACCACAACTGAAGGTCCTACAACTACAACAAAATCCACAACTTCACCCACAGGACCCAGCACCACAACTAAAGGACCAACTACTACAACTAAATCTACAACCGCAGGCCCAAGCACCACAACTGAAGGTCCAACTACCACAACTAAATCTACAACCACAACCGCAGGGCCCACTACCACAACTGAAGGTCCAACTACCACAACTAAATCTACAACCACAACCGCAGGCCCCACCACCACAACTGAAGGTCCAACTACCACAACTGAATCTACAACCGCAGGGCCCACTACCACAACTGAAGGTCCTACAACTACAACTAAATCTACAACCACAACCGCAGGGCCCACTACCACAACTGAAGGTCCAACAACTACAACAAAATCCACAACCTCACCCGCAGGACCAAGCACCACAACTGAAGGCCCAACTACCACAACTAAATCTACAACCACAACCGCAGGCCCCACCACCACAACTGAAGGTCCAACTACCACAACTGAATCTACAACCACAACCGCAGGGCCCACTACCACAACTGAAGGTCCTACAACCACAACTAAATCTACAACCACAACCGCAGGCCCCACCACCACAACTGAAGGTCCAACTACCACAACTGAATCTACAACCACAACCGCAGGGCCCACTACCACAACTGAAGGTCCAACAACTACAACAAAATCCACAACCTCACCCGCAGGACCCAGCACCACAACTGAAGGCCCAACTACCACAACTGAATCTACAACCACAACCGCAGGGCCCACTACCACAACTGAAGGTCCAACTACAACAACTGAATCTTCAACCACAACCGCAGGGCCCACTACCACAACTGAAGGACCAACTACCACAACTAAATCTACAACCACAACCGCAGGCCCCACCACCACAACTGAAGGTCCAACTACCACAACTGAATCTACAACCACAACCGCAGGGCCCACCACCACAACCGCAGGCCCAAGCACCACAACTGAAGGGCCGACATCTCCAACTAAATCTACAACCACAACCGCAGGGCCCACTACCACAACTGAAGGTCCAACAACTACAACAAAATCCACAACCTCACCCGCAGGACCCAGCACCACAACTGAAGGTCCAACTACTACAACTAAATCTACAACCACAACCGCAGGCCCCACCACCACAACTGAAGGTCCAACTACCACAACTGAATCTACAACCGCAGGGCCCACTACCACAACTGAAGGTCCTACAACTACAACAAAATCTACAACTACAACCGCAGGGCCCACCACCACAACTGAAGGTCCAACTACCACAACTAAATCTACAACCACAACCGCAGGCCCCACCACCATTATTGAAGGTCCAACAACTACAACTGAATCTACACCCACAACCGCAGGGCCCACCACTACAACTGAAGGTCCAACTACCACAACTAAATCTACAACCACAACCGCAGGGCCTACCACCCCAACTGAAGGCCCAACTACAACAACTAAATCTACAACCACAACCGCAGGGCCCACCACCACAACTGAAGGTCCAACTACCACAACTGAATCTACAACCACAACCGCAGGCCCAAGCACCACAACTGAAGGGCCGACATCTACAACTAAATCTACAACCACAACCGCAGGCCCAAGCACCACAACTGAAGGTCCAACTACCACAACTGAATCTACAACCACAACCGCAGGGCCCACTACCACAACTGAAGGTCCTACAACTACAACAAAATCTACAACTACAACCGCAGGGCCCACCACCACAACTGAAGGTCCAACTACCACAACTAAATCTACAACCACAACCGCAGGCCCCACCACCACTATTGAAGGTCCAACAACTACAACAAAATCTACAACCACAACCGCAGGGCCCACCACTACAACTGAAGGTCCAACTACCACAACTAAATCTACAACCACAACCGCAGGGCCTACCACCCCAACTGAAGGCCCAACTACAACAACTAAATCTACAACCACAACCGCGGGGCCCACCATCACAACTGAAGGTCCAACTACCACAACTGAATCTACAACCACAACCGCAGGCCCAAGCACCACAACTGAAGGGCCGACATCTACAACTAAATCTACAACCACAACCGCAGGCCCAAGCACCACAACTGAAGGTCCAACTACCACAACTGAATCTACAACCACAACCGCAGGCCCAAGCACCACAACTGAAGGTCCTACAAGTACAACAAAATCCACAACTTCACCCGCAGGACCCAGCACCACAACTAAAGGACCAACTACCACAACTAAATCTACAACCACAACCGCAGGCCCAAGCACCACAACTGAAGGGCCGACATCTACAACTAAATCTACAACCACAACCGCAGGGCCCACGACCACAACTGAAGGTCCAACAACTACAACAAAATCCACAACCTCACCCGCAGGACCCAGCACCACAACTGAAGGTCCAACTACCACAACTAAATCTACAACCACAACCGCAGGCCCCACCACCATTATTGAAGGTCCAACAACTACAACTAAATCTACACCCACAACCGCAGGGCCCACCACTACAACTGAAGGTCCAACTACCACAACAAAATCTACAACCACAACCGCAGGGCCTACCACCCCAACTGAAGGCCCAACTACAACAACTAAATCTACAACCACAACCGCAGGGCCCACCACCACAACTGAAGGTCCAACTACCACAACTGAATCTACAACCACAACCGCAGGCCCAAGCACCACAACTGAAGGGCCGACATCTACAACTAAATCTACAACCACAACCGCAGGCCCAAGCACCACAACTGAAGGTCCAACTACCACAACTGAATCTACAACCACAACCGCAGGGCCCACTACCACAACTGAAGGTCCTACAACTACAACAAAATCTACAACTACAACCGCAGGGCCCACCACCACAACTGAAGGTCCAACTACCACAACTAAATCTACAACCACAACCGCAGGCCCCACCACCACTATTGAAGGTCCAACAACTACAACAAAATCTACAACCACAACCGCAGGGCCCACCACTACAACTGAAGGTCCAACTACCACAACTAAATCTACAACCACAACCGCAGGGCCTACCACCCCAACTGAAGGCCCAACTACAACAACTAAATCTACAACCACAACCGCGGGGCCCACCATCACAACTGAAGGTCCAACTACCACAACTGAATCTACAACCACAACCGCAGGCCCAAGCACCACAACTGAAGGGCCGACATCTACAACTAAATCTACAACCACAACCGCAGGCCCAAGCACCACAACTGAAGGTCCAACTACCACAACTGAATCTACAACCACAACCGCAGGGCCCACTACCACAACTGAAGGTCCTACAAGTACAACAAAATCCACAACTTCACCCGCAGGACCCAGCACCACAACTAAAGGACCAACTACCACAACTAAATCTACAACCACAACCGCAGGCCCAAGCACCACAACTGAAGGGCCGACATCTACAACTAAATCTACAACCACAACCGCAGGGCCCACGACCTCAACTGAAGGTCCAACAACTACAACAAAATCCACAACCTCACCCGCAGGACCCAGCACCACAACTGAAGGTCCAACTACTACAACTAAATCTACAACCTCAACCTCAGGGCCTACCACCCCAACTGAAGGCCCAACTACAACAACTAAATCTTCAACCACAACCGCAGGGCCCACTACCACAACTGAAGGTCCTACAACTACAACAAAATCTACAACTACAACCGCAGGCCCAAGCACCACAACTGAAGGTCCAACTACCACAACTGAATCTACAACCACAACCGCAGGCCCAAGCACCACAACTGAAGGGCCGACATCTACAACTAAATCTACAACCACAACCGCAGGCCCAAGCACCACAACTGAAGGTCCAACTACCACAACTGAATCTACAACCACAACCGCAGGGCCCACTACCACAACTGAAGGTCCCACAAGTACAACAAAATCCACAACATCACCCGCAGGGCCCACGACCTCAACTGAAGGTCCAACAACTACAACAAAATCCACAACCTCACCCGCAGGACCCAGCACCACAACTGAAGGTCCAACTACTACAACTAAATCTACAACCTCAACCTCAGGGCCTACCACCCCAACTGAAGGCCCAACTACAACAACTAAATCTTCAACCACAACCGCAGGGCCCACTACCACAACTGAAGGTCCTACAACTACAACAAAATCTACAACTACAACCGCAGGGCCCACCACCACAACTGAAGGTCCAACTACCACAACTGAATCTACAACCACAACCGCAGGCCCAAGCACCACAACTGAAGGGCCGACATCTACAACTAAATCTACAACCACAACCGCAGGCCCAAGCACCACAACTGAAGGTCCAACTACCACAACTGAATCTACAACCACAACCGCAGGGCCCACTACCACAACTGAAGGTCCCACAACTACAACAAAATCTACAACCACAACCGCAGGCCCAAGCACCACAAGTGAAGGACCAAGCACCATCACTACTACTCCAGGCTCCACCACACAATGTTTCTGTGTAATAAATGGCAAGCAGTACAGCCCAGGTAAATAAGTTAATTTGTCCAAATGTTCTGTACATTTTGCCATTTCTTTATAGGTTTCGTTGTTTGTTCAACTTTATTTTCCCATACTTTCAGGCGAAATAATTTTGGACATGGAACACATTGGATCGGGAGTTTGTCTCACAATGATTTGTTCTGATATTTGTGAGATTCATAACAAAACTGAGCCTTGCTGGACCACGCCCTTGCCAAAACCCACCCCCTCTGTTCCCTGGTGCCCTGAATGGGATGTCGTTGTAAGAACTTTCATTCATCTAGAATCTATTAAGCCTTTATCCTGATGTATAGTGATGCCCTGACATGCAAGTCAGTGAAAGGAGTTGTGACTCTTCTGACCCCTATACTCTATATATAATTTTACCTTAGACAAGCGTAGCACAACTGAATAAATGTTTTTAAACATTCTTTTTTCCCCCCAGCAAAACGAGACCTTCGTGTTGTGTAACTGCACTATGGCAAGATGCATCGAGAACAATATAATTGAAATTATTCCATACGAATGTCCACCCTTAAAGAACATCACTTGCGCCAATGGAAAGGATCCTGTTCTTGTTTATGATGAGAACTACTGCTGCCAACATCAAGCTTGTGACTGTAAGTCACTGATTTATGACTAACTCTATATTGACTTATTGTGTTTGCTGACTTGAGTTTTCATTATTATTTTCTATCATTTGTTCTTTTCAGGTGAATGCAAAGGCTGGGGAGATCCGCATTACATCACATTTGATGGCCTCTACTACACCTATCAAGGAAATTGTACATATGTCTTAATGGAGGAGATTACGCCAAAGCACAACTTAAAGATTTATGTTGACAACGTCTACTGTGATGCCAATCAACATGTTTCATGCCCGCGGTCATTAATTATATCGTACAAATCAGACGTATTTGTACTCAAGAGCCAAAACCTTGTTGGGACGTCAGAACTGGAGGTAATGTAATTGTCACATGTCACATTTTTTTAAAATGTGTAAATGACAATGTACTATTTTGTAAATCAACACCACATACTATTTTTAATTTGACAGAGAGGCTTCTTAATGATTTGAAGTGTAAGATGGTCCTATTAACTCATTCACTGCCATTGACGGCTATAGACGTCAAAAAATTAATTTGAACTTTTTCTAATAGTTTCACATTTTTTTCCGCTTTTGTTAACAAGAGTATTGAAAACCTAGAATTTTTTTTTTATTGTACATATAGAACAGATATACAATTTGTGATTCATCTTGAGTTAAATTAATTAAATAATCAAAAAAGAAAATATTATTAAAAAATTAGGGGCGTCAGACGATTAAATTGTTAAATCGTAATTAATCGCATGACTTCAATAGTTAACTCATGATTAATCAAAAATGTTATATCTGTTCTAAACGTACAATAAAAAAATTCTAGGTTTTCATACTCGTTAACAAAAGTGGAAAAATGTGAAACTAAAAGAAATAGTTCAAATGAATTTTGTCTATAGCCGTCAATGGCAGTGAATTAGTTAATTAGAGATGAGGCATTGTCAAGTTCCAAATTGACCCTAAACTCCTCATGTTTGCCACTGATCTTTTTATAATGACATTTTTGTCTTTTAGGCCTTCAAAGATGAAAAGCGAGTGGGTCTTCCCTATTTACAACAAAGCATTAAGATCTTCAATTCTGGCATTGACTTGGTTGTCGAGATTCTGCCCTTAGAAGTGATCATTACATTTGGATTAAGTCACTTCACTGTCAACCTGCCCCATAAGCATTTTGACAGCAACACACAGGGCCAGTGTGGTAAGTCTTCCATTCCAGTTGCTACATTTGTACATCATTACTGTGAGGTATGTCAATATTATTTTGTTGTGACTGCTACCAGGTCAATGCAACAACAACCAGGCAGATGACTGCATGCTGCCCGGAGGCCAGATAGTCCAGAGCTGCAGTGCAATGGCCGACTTCTGGCCTGCCAAAGACATTTACCAACCAAACTGCCAGATACCATCTGTGATGCCGACCGACGAACCTCTACCTCCACCCACACTAACTCCATGCAGGCCAGACTCTGAATGTGATCTTCTCTTGAGCAGGTAGATTCTTGGGCATGAAAACACTTTTACCCCATATGGGGTATTTTGTCCAAAATTTTGACACACTTTGTATGTGTGATAACTAAGTCATTTATGATTATTATTTTTTACTTTTGACCACTCAAAATGTTCAGTGGCATCAGACCTATCCATACACATGTAGTTTTTATGTATTTATATATAAAATTGGGCAATCATGGGAAATGCACTATAACACATCAGGTGTACAGTGCATCAAAAAACATGCAAAATTAGGATTTATAATGGGAGTCAATGGGTCCAATTTTTGTACAAATACCCCTTACGCACTAAATATTTGTCTCCCACGTATATTAATGACAATAATAATTAAAAAAGGATGGTTAGAGCCATTTTGAAGATGTTTGGACAATCGGTCAAATCTCAGCTCCCTAAGTGATTTTTTTAATAGGCTTTATCTATGATAATATTAATATTTAATCATAAAATGTCAAAATTTTGTACAGATATCCCACAAGGGTCGTAACATTGACTTGTCATTTGCCAGCATTTTTGTTTGCCATTCAGTTTCAACTTGGGTTTTTCTTCCACAGTGTCTTCGAAGAGTGCCACCCCTTTGTCAACCCTGACGATTACTATCAAGGATGTGTTTTTGACAACTGCCATGTGTCCAACCCTGCAGTAGAATGCATAAGCTTGCACATGTATGCTGACGCTTGTGCTCAGGCTGGAGTTTGTTTGTACTGGAGGAATCATACCACACACTGCGGTAAATAGCCCATTGTGTTTCAGTACAATCAGAATCATATTGTCCAGCTTGGTGTGTTTTATTGTTCAAGAAATATCATCCAACAAGGAAAGTTTGTTTCTTCGCATACAGAAATTGATTGCCCACCCGACAAAGTCTACAAACCATGTGGTCCTGCAGAGCAGCCAACGTGTGAAGACAGGTATGTTGCAATTAAAAGCTGTATTGATCTCTATCTTGTAAACTGCTCTCGGAGAGAGATATGACATGACTCCTTCTTGTGACTCACTCCAAGTCAGGCCTGACATCTTTCAGCAGCTTCAACATTGCGTCACTGAATAGACCACGTTTCAAATATATTTGTTGTTTGTTGATGATTTGACCTTCACAGTCCCAATAACCGAAGGCTGGATTACATAACGGAAGGCTGCTTTTGTCCTGATGGAATGAAGCTCTTCAACAAAGAGTCGGACATATGTGTTGATAAGTGCGGTGAGCTTATCCTCTCCCTATTAATGAGCACACCTCTATCACTAATTCTAAATAAAATCTAATGGGATTGCTAATATTCCAACAGGGTGCATTGATCCTGAGGGTATTCCTCGCGAGGTGAGTCAAATCCAGAAATGTTTGGGCCATTGTTGCCCCAAAGGTCAATTTCAATAAGTCACTGCTGTGGTTTATTCCATCAGTTTAATGAAAGGTTTGAGTACAACTGCCAAAACTGCATCTGTGAGGAGGCCATCAAGACCATAACATGCCAACCTAAGGTTTGCCCACCATCGCCTGTTGTTAACTGCACTGCTCCAGGTTTCGTCATCATCAACCAGACCAACCCAGCCGACCCATGCTGCTCTCTCCTAGCTTGTCGTAAGATGCGCAATCGATTTTCATCTTTATAGTCACGAAGATGCAGGTGGTCTCAGGTATTTATTATTGCCATGTCATCGCAGGATGTCAAAGCAACACGTGTCCACACATCGACGTGGTGTGTCCAATTGGATTTACTGTAGTTGTCAGTGTGCCGGAAGGGAAATGCTGTCCAGAACATACGTGCGGTGAGTTTTTCAGTTTATGGTTGAACTTGTATGAATACTAATAGGCCTAACCTATTCATATGGTGTGCCTCGGCATGTCTCTTACTCCATTCTAGAGCCGAAAAATGTTTGTGTCAACAAAAACGCTGAATATCAGGTACTTTATTTCATATATTTGATGCATTCAGTAGATTAAAGGCAACGTACACACAATTATGAACACTTTATTTTCTAGCCTGGTGAGTCGGTTCCCGTGGTTCCATGTCAGGAGTGTGTCTGTACCAATCTTGTGGACCCAAAAACTGGTTTACTACAAATAAATTGTGAGGTTCTGCAATGTCAGCAACTATGTGAACAGGTATGTATACATAAATACAGTACAAATGTGTTCTTTATATGCAGTGAGATATGAGTGGCCCGACTGACGAGTTATTTTGAAGAAAGAAAAACTAAGAAGTGCGTATAAAAATTTGCCAGCTTAATGCTAACGCACAATGCAAAACACCATAGACGTGCTAATGATTAGCATCTGTTTTGTAGTCTTTAAGCAATAGATATTTGAACATGAACAACTAATATTACTTTCTCACTGAGAAGTTGTGTTGGTCTCCATGCATACCAGAAGAAAGTGGCACAATGTACATTAAATTGAAGTGTGGCAAAAAACAGTTGAATTATTGACAATGTCAATTATCAATGTCGTCATCACATCCGTTTTTCCAGGGTCATAGATATGCGGAACCCAGCACAAATGAATGCTGTGGAAGGTGTGTACAGACACACTGCATCTTCAACGCTAGTGGTAGTGAGCAGATGCTCAGGGTGAGTACGATGACTTCAAATGTTTTGACTTGACTCAAAAGACAGCCACCGAGTCTAAACCAGTGATTCCCAACTATTTGAAAGGTTCTAAGTGAACCCCTGCGTGGTTCTTTTATCCTTAAATCTTGCGATATTATACTAACAGTAATGACCAGAAGACTGCATATTCTCAGTTGAACTATTTACTGGATGCCAGAAAGATCGATCGAGTACACAGCTGTGGAGCCTTTTTCCTTTAATATGCGGAAGAAGGTATAATCTGTCCAAAATGGTTTCTAAGAGCCCTAATCTAACATATTGTTGCGGCAAATTAGTTTTTTGTTAGGAATGCCTCGGGAAATGATCGAGTTTCACAAATTAGTCAGACAATTATTATTTACTGAAAATAATTTGGGTTCATCCATCTATGCCAGCAACGTATAATGGCAGGCAGAACATTATTTTCCACTAGATGTCAGAAGGTACAAGTAACCTTTGTATCCATCTGTTGCCATTCATACAAAATAGAGAGATTTGTAAAATGATATGACATGGCTCAATAAAGGTTGGAAATCACTGGACTTAACTCTAAGCAATTGCAAACAAGCAATACATATTCATGGTGCGTAGTTAAAAGTAACAGTGAAGATCATGTCTCCAGCCAGGTGATACGTGGTCACCACCGGACGATAAATGTGAGCATTACAAATGCCTGAGGAGCGGTGAGACTTTTACAGCCATCAGCACGCGAATTGTGTGTCCGCTATTCCAGCAAAGCAACTGCCAACCCGTAAGTTTCAGCGATCGATTGGAAAACAATTCACAAATTAAAAACTGCTTCATGCTGTATTTCCGTTTGTTCCTGTAGGGCTCTATTCAAACTGCAGCAGATGGCTGTTGTCAAGTTTGTGAGTGCTCGTGACATCCTACCTTTCTGCCTGAAGTCAATAAAAGGAATTTAATTGTTCTTTTCCTTTGAAAAGGTGTGGAGCAGGAGAAGGCTTGCAAGCCGGTGCCTAAGAAAGTGCAAATCATGCATCAGAACTGCCAGTCTGCCGAGGAGGTAGACTTTCCATATTGTGAAGGATATTGCAACACTTACACCAAGTAAGCTCTTTACACACACAAACCAGTCCGGGAACTGAAGAAATCAATAATATATAATATTTCAATATTTATTGATCTCACATTCTCTTTTCTCCTTCAGATACTCAGAGTCGTCGTACACCCTGCAGCCTACCTGCTCCATTTGTAAGGGGGTGCGATCGAGCAATCGCACCATTGACTTGCTGTGTCTGAATGGAGACGTTATTCCCTACACTTACATCCACGTGGACGAGTGTAGATGCGAACACAGCGACTGCTCCAAAACGGCAGCAGCCCCAGCTCGAAGGAGGAGAAGTTTTACCCTTTTGTAATCTCCAGGTCAAACTTTGGCCAAACACTCAATTTGTCAAATGAGTACACTTGTGTAGTTATCAGCATTCAAAATCAAATAAAAGTACAGCATCTTATGTCTCCTCAGTGTCTTCTTGCTTTTGTGTTTCACACTTACTTACAGTGAATCAGAATGAACCCGTCACATTCAAACATACAGTACAGGCCAAAAGTTAGACTTAGCATTCAGGTATTAGCATTCATCTTTCGGCATTCTCACACAATTTCTGCAGAAATTGCACTTAATCTAGTTGTCATAGTTGTCATAGTTTTGATGCCTTCAGTAAGAATCTACAATGCACATAGTCATGAAAATAAAACTAATGTATTGAATGAGAAGGTGTGTCCAAGCTTTTGTTCTGTACTGTAAGTTAATTGGAGTCTGCACACACCTGCAACAATTTGAATTGCCTCTGATTAGTCTTTCTCTGGCCTTTTTTTTTTTTTTTTAGCAGAAGCCTAAAGCTTTTGCACCTATCACTATTTCGAATTGTTGTGTTTATGCTAAAGATACCGTTTTGGAATTATGGCCCAAAAGTATGGTTTCATCGAACACGTGATAAAATGTCTTCATAAAAGTTTTTACTTATTGGCCATTGTTGAAACGTCTGCAGTTGGAACTGGGGCCTTGGACAAAGTGGAAAGCATTTTGAACTGTTCTAAATAGCAGTCAGTATAATCACAAAAACTTCAGGTTTCTGCTAAAAAGCAAATACAATATAAGTAAAAGCCGACTAGAACAGCTGAACTTTATTTTGAGTTAATCTGAGGCATTTTGAATCGTGCAGGTGTGTGTCCTGTTGACTCCCATTTAACATGGGTTTGAATGGGATTGGTTAATTCTCATCCCCTGTTCATATGGTGTGTGCACTTGTGCAACCACAATATCACAGTTGTTTTTTTTGTTTTTTTTATGGATTGCATTGTATAGGTTGTAGGTCACATTAATGATAGAAAATGTTTTGAATTTATTTGCCTTGGTCTCTTTTTTTTATAGCACAAAATCCAGACATTTGAACATGGGTGTGTAGACTTTTTCTATCTGTTGTAGAACTACACTGCAGAAGGATAGCAGCATTAAAATATACATACAACTTTATGAGTAATGCAGTGCAAGTATAAAACCTTGCTCTAAAACAACATTTGTCGTTTCTTCACAGTATAACCAGCTCTTTTATGGCACTGCCTTACATCTTCACTGTCAAGCAGGTCCACCATTGGCAAACATTGTTGTGGTCCACACCTACAATAAAAGATGGGGAAGCTCCGCGCCAGTGGGTTTGCCAAATTGTTTGGGATAGTTTTGACGAGAGGATGGACCTTTCCAAATGTTGTGAATGCGTATTGACACAATGTTTAATTTCAACATGTGTTATTATTCCATAAAACTGAGCTATCATTAATTCACTGAGTTCTATACAAATAGAAATGTTTGAGTAAGAAGGATCAAGACTTTAAAAAAAAAAGTCATAAATATACTTATGCATTTTGGATAAAGTCAAATATAATGTACATGCTATTTTGTGTCTGATCCCAGATTCACCTACCAACTCAAACCAAAAAAAAACACACCAAAATTTGGCTCTCACACATACTGAAAAATCTTTCACTTTCATCAAATAAATTCTTACGCACACTAAAACACCTCTGACACGCAAAAAAACTCAGTCAAAGTAAAAAATAATTCTCACACACCAAAAGATCTTGCTCACTCTCTCTCTCTTCCACACACACATACGCACGCACACCCCAAAAGAAACTTAACATTAAAAAACAAAAAATCTCATTCCTTTTTTTGTCTTAGTAAAATTTTTTTTTTTTTTTTTTTTTTTTACTGAACTGAAGCAAGAAAGTGTCACAAAGTTTGAATGCTGAGTTGTATATATATATATATATTTTTTTAGAGGGTTTTGATGCGTGAAGTATTTTTGTGTGTGAGTTTTTTGTGACTAAGAATATTTACTGATGTGTGAGTTTTTTTGTGTGTGAGGTTTCTGCAAAGCCAATACATTTTGGTGTATGAGTTTTTAATGAGAGATTTTGTGTGAGTGAGGTTTATGCAAATATGAGTTTTTAATGAGAGAGTTTTTTGAGAATGTGAGACTTTTCGGTGAGTGAGGTTTTTGGGAATACGACAATATTTTGTGTGAAGCATTTTTTGAGAATGTGTGAGATTTTGTGTGAGTGAGAAATTTTATGTCGAGAATGAGATTTTTCTATATATTTTTTTTTAATAAATAATTTTTGGGCCTCATTTCTATTTACTTTTCTGTCCTTGTAGAATGTCCAACATGCCCGGTGTACATGCTTGAACAATCTAAACCACGGGTGGCAAACTGCAGTCCTTGAGGGCCGGAGTCCGGCAGGTTTTAGAGGTTTCCCTACTCGAACTGCAGCTGATACCAATTAACAGGATCGTTTTCAGGCTTATGCAGAGCTTGCTGATGAGCTGATCATGAATCACTTTGGCCCTCGAGGACCAGATCTCACCATCCCTGTTCTAAACTCACCCTGCGTTTACCACGGTTGGCTAGATTTTACCTTTAGTGGGTCCATATTTGATTGGAATGAGTAGATGGCTAATATTTAATCAGCGTACGCTTGGCAGATAAAACAAAAAGATAGATAAAGAGGGCCAACCCACTGCTTAAAATGTTCTACTTGACTGAGAAGAGCATACAGTCTTTGTTAAAATGTTCTACTTGACTGAGAAGAGCATACAGTCTTTGTTGAAGTACCAATACAGTACGCTGGCATCTTCCTTGTACAAAAAAACAGGGAAGTACATGAACAAAAGAGCATCATAAGGAAAGCATACATTGACAATATGGTAGCGCCATTTCAAATGTTTGTTCTACTTACAGGAGGACGTACTGTGATGTCGAAAGATTAGCATGAAACATATCAAGGGAGCACGATGTGCGTCACATGGAGATGTAGAAGATGTGTTGTTATGAGTAAACTCTTCATACGTGTGTGACGGTGCTAACACCCACAGTGTCACAATGTCACTCCTCCTAAACTGCAAACAGCCAATGAACTATATTACATGGCACTGGTCATTTAGGCCCAGTTCACCCAGTTGATGCCAATGAAAGCACGCAGGATGGCGCTTGGATGGGTGATATCGTGGCTCAGCCTCTGCTTTGGACTGGCTGCTGCATCCAGCGGTATGTATAGGCTCATGACTGGACTCTTCATTAGGTACACCTGCACATTAGCATCCAATCCAAGTGCCGCCCCCCCCAAAAAAGACAATAAAAGTTTTGGTAATGTGTTTTTATAAAAGGAAAATTGCACTTTATAATGTCATACTTTATTTAAAAAAAACCCATGTAGTAATAACATAATTGAATGTAAAGAATTAAATGCGTGATTTGGCTACATGCTGCTGTAATATTAATCATTTTTCACAGAGGATAAAGAATATATGCCTGTCACCGTGATTATTATATTTTCTGTGTACATCTGTTGTTGCACCGTTTATTTTCAAATAAACACTTATAACACCGCCACATAGATGCTATTTGTTAGCCCTTTCCCGTTATGTGTTAGCATTAAACTAGCAGACATGAGGTGAAGTTGTAATGCAGTGTTAGAAATACATTGCAATGCAGTTTTACGCTACGCCGATAAAGCTCTTGTATTGAATCTCACGGGTGTCTGTGCGCATGTGTTCCTAATAAAGTGGCCAGTGAGTGTGAACCATGCTTAGTGTTGAAATAAAATTCAGATTCAGATTGAATCAGACTGTCTACTGTATATATTTGTATGATTTTGATTGTGTGTCTAAAATGTAATAATAATATATGTGTAGCTACTATCAATGAATTAATGAAAGAAATAAAAAAGTTTTTTCCTCTTTTTCAAGTACCAGTTGAGACGGTGGCTGCAGTGCCGGTATTTACAGGTAAGGTCAACTTAAAGGAGACAAATATGTTGTTGTTGTTTTTTCCACGAGTCAAAAATGTAACATTCTGAAGTGTCTTAATAACTTGCCTGTGATATGTTTTTGTCAAAATACCTAAAAGATCAATAATTATATTTCACTTGACACCCCCTATATTTTTGTATTCATGGAAAAATGACAGCATTATTAGAAATGGGTACGGTACTCATCAAATTTCACATTTGATGAGTGGCCAGTCTCTCCAGTCTATCGCAAATACACCTCTTTGTAAAAGCTATACCAAATAGATTAATCAGCCATTCGACTTCAACAGCCAATAGGGCCATTTCCTTTTTATTTATTTTATTATTCCTGTTTTATTTTGTCAGACGGTGCAATACTGTTGAATAAAATTTTTCTTAGTATAAATACATTTTAAGACATTTGTGCGTATTTTTTATAAACTGATAATCTGATGATATTAGCCAATTTCAAATGGGCAAAATTTGTCCATATACTGTATATATATATATATATATATATATATATATGTATATATATATATATATATATATTTAAAAAATAAATCTTCAAATTTTTGCCCCCCCAAATTTCTCACATTAACACATAACAAAAGAAGATGAAGATAACGATAACCACGAGGGGGGAAGGGGGGAGGAATCTGCAAAAAATAAATAAATAAATAAAATCTACATCTTCCAAATTAACTCTGTGTTGTAAAGCTAAAAAAATAAATAATACAAAAGGATAAAATATTGTGAAATACTATATTGTTCAGTCTGTATTTATTTATTCATTGTTGTAAGCATTATGGGACCAAAAAAGATGTATTTTAGTTATGATAGTACTTTTTCTTTTAATTACTATAATCGGTTAGCAAATAATCTGCTGAAGATGACGATAATGATAAACATGAGGGGGGAGTCTGCCAAAAATAAATGAATAAATAAAATCTACAGATTCCAAATTAACTCTGTGCTGTAAAGCTAAAAAAAAATACAAAATGATTAAATATTGTGAAATGCCATACTGTTCAGTCTGTAATTTAGTTATTCATTGTTGAGACCAAAAAAATATGTATTTTAGTTACGATAGTACTTTTTATTATTATTACTGTACTCGGTTAGCAAATAATCTGCTGAATGCCTAAAAAATCATTTAAAAAAGTATTTTTTTATTCCCGTTTAAAGATAAAAAAAAAAAAAAGAAGTTATTATTATTATTATTTTTAATCCTATTCACCTGTTTCCACAAGTCACATCATTTCCCACCCTGTTACAGAAGTGAGCGCATTCCACGACAACCAGTTCTGCAGCACATGGGGAAACTACCATTTCAGGACTTTCGACGGCGAATTCTACCAGCTTCGCTCCAGTTGCAACTATCTCCTTGCATCCAACTGTAAGGGCAGCGGCAACTATGAGGACTTTAACATCCAGTTGCAACGGCAAAAGATTGGCTTGGCCGCTCCTCTCAAGCGGGTCACTATGCGGCTGGAGGGAGTGGTGGTGGAACTGTCCAACTCCTCCATCATGGTCAATGACGAGAGGTGAGTATGTGAGAACATTTGACACAACGCAAGTTTTATGGGTCATACACGGAGGTTAACCTGCAATGACTTTTCTCCGTTTAGCGTGACGTTGCCTTTCAGTCAGGCGGGCCTCTCCATCGTGAGAACGTTCTCTTACGTTAGGTTTGAGGCGACGAGCGGCGTGGTTGTTATGTGGAATGAAGAAGACACTCTCTGGGTAAGTCCATCCACCAAATCATCGTCAGAATAATTTTAAGATAAAAAAAAAAATAAAAAAAAGGATGAGTGAGTGACGTGCCAGGGATTGGGAAACTCCACCAAAAAAAAGCTGCTAGCAAAATGTTAATATAGCCTCACTTGACTTCTCATCACCCTTTGCCCACATGCATGGCGGCACGCTAAAGATGCTATGTTGCTAGCATGACTTATTCATGATGGAAGGTTGCTAAAAATTAGATGTTTTGATATTGCATAGTTGAACTGTACAATTAATTTAAACATAAGAGAGACGACCAACTTACCTCACGAATCAATGGGAACAGTTGCAGGTTTGAATTCTAAACAGTGTAAGTGCCCTTGAGTATGACATTGAACTCTATCTAATCAGCGGATAAATTTAATTTTAATTCTCATATGCGATGGATGAGCGGCCCTTTCTTACATTTTTTTGTGCAATTTACAGGTTGAGTTGGATGCTAAGTACAAGAATCAGACTTGTGGTTTGTGTGGCGACTTCAATGGAGACCACACTGATGGTGAGTAAATATTATACTAGGGATATTTGATACCCATTTTTTCAAACTGATAAAAGTACAATTATTCACTTTGAGTACCAATACCAGTTATTTTGTACATACATTTCCAATTAACACAATGACAAATAAATGTGAAGAATGATCTTTTAGTCTTTCCGACGCACATGATGATTCACCAATGTGTCAAACTGACATAGTATAGCGCCAACTACTGGCGAGGAGGACTTGTTTGATGTTAGATCATTTTTACCTTACCTTACCTTCCCGTTACCTTGAAATATGGCCGGTATTGGCCCGATTACTCGCCCATTTGAGTAATTAGCCCCCAAAAAAAGACAAATTAAAACATTTTTTTAAATTATAATTTCATTTGTAAGCGAGAATCGGCTATAAGACTCTGAAATTATGTCCGTTTTTGAGAACACCCTGTGTAATGTTTAATATTTACAATTGACCACAATCCCAGTATTAAAATTTACTAAACCCACTTTTCCAGGATCTACCGAGGAATTAGACGAGACCTGGAAAACCAACGGTCCGACTGACAACTGTGACGAAATCGTACCCCCTACCCAAACCTGCTCCCTCAGTCAGGTATCTAATGGAAGGATGGCCTCAAAAATGAAGATTTGTCAAACACATATTTAACATGTTGCTTTGCCCCGCAGAGAGCCGACTGTGAGAGTTTCGTGTCAGGTGCTTCTTTCCTCAGCTGTCACGACCGAATCAACAGTGACGCCTTCGTGGAAGCTTGCGTGCAGGACTTGTGCTCCTGTAAAAGCAACTCCACGTCCTGCTTGTGTTCAACCATGGCTGAGTACTCGCGCCAATGCGCTCACGCGGGCGGGGAGCCACAGGAATGGAATGCACATTTGTGCGGTGAGGAGAACATGTTTGACATGCTCATTCATCTGAATCACTTTTATTCACTTTTATTCCTATTTTATGGTTAATAGCTAAAAAAACATGCCCATTTAACATGGAGTACAAAGAATGTGGGAGCCCCTGCATGGACACCTGTACTGACCCACAGAGGAGCCAAGTATGTGAGGAACACTGCGTCGATGGATGTTTCTGTCCACCTGGTAGGGTTACATATAGGGCTGCTCGATTATGGAAAAAATAATAATCATGATTATTTTAGCAATAATTGAAATCATGATTATTCAAAGGATTATTTATTTTTGGGTACAAAACAAGAAAATGTTTAAGCATTTAAAAATATTAAGACCAATTTAAAAAAAAATTAAACACTATAATTATGTAAGTCCCTTTTGGACCAAACTGAATTTATAATAATATATATTTATAATAATATATATTTATTTATTTATGTTGACAAAAGCTTGAAGTTGGAGTGCAGCAGGACGATAATTTATTTTTTTTGGTACAAAACAAGAAAATGTTTAAACATAAAAAACAAATAAAAAATATTACGACAAATAAATGTATATATTCTTTCAAACACTAAAATTATGCAAGTTCCTTTTGGATGAAACAAAATCTATTAAATTTGTTATTTTAAAATTTTAAAAAGGTGTAAATGTATAAACTATAAATTTACACAACCCAAAAATAGCATTAATAATCTTTTTTTTTTGCGATTATGCTGATTTTGTAATTGTGGAGTGTAATAATTGAAATTGTAATTCAATTTCGATTAACCCCTTCAGACCGATTGATGGTCCCAGTGGAAATGACATATTTGTGTCTAAACCAATAAAACGCATAATTTGGATGATGTCAACAACTAACAATCCAATCACAATCGCAAGTATATTTGCATAATGTTCATGTTATACATGTTGCATATAAGCTTGGTAAGTTTACAACACGTTACAGCCATATTATCCTTGCCGTCCACCATAACAACTAAAAACATGAGATAACCCCAAAAAAGATTCCATGTTGTTCTTACGTGGGAAAAGAGTAAAAATCAGCAGGTGCTGCCTTTCAAATAGGTGTGATTCAACTTGGAGAGCTGGTTCGAATAATTTCCTAATGTATCTCCCACCAAGGGACCCTCCTGGATGACATTGGTGGTAGCGGCTGTTTGCCCGTGGACCAGTGCTCCTGTATGCACAACGGCAAGCCTTACAAACCTGCCGAATCCTACTCCAGGGCCTGTCAGACATGGTGACTATGCTCTATTATTCTTCTTCTATGAAGCTGCTTTATGAAACTGACTTCATTGTTTCGGCAGCACGTGTACTCAGAGCGAGTGGAAGTGTCATGACACTGCCTGTCCTGGTGTCTGCTCTGTAACGGGTGGCTCACACATCTCCACCTATGATGACAAGACATACACATTCCATGGGGATTGCTCTTATGTTCTTACAAAGGTAAGGCTAAAACTAAAGGCTAACTAGATTCATATTTTTCCTCTCTAATTCAACATTTTCCAACCATTAGGGCAAAAACTTAGATGTTTTTTTTTACTGTAGCTAATAAAATGACCCTCGCTATTTGCTATTCCCCAAATATTGGTACAATACATGTTTTCCTCTGTAGGAGATAAATGGGACCTTCATTGTCCTGGGTGACCTTGTCAAATGTGAAAAATCCGATAAATCAACTTGCCTGACTGCAGTCACTCTACTGCTGCCAAAATCCATGGTAAGGATATTTTTGTTTACCCACAATAGAAGACATATTTGATCATATTTAATGCATTTTCCACATACAGATGATTGCTGTTGACTCCAGCGGTCAAGTTTTAGTCAACAAACTCACCTCTCGTCTGCCTTTCTTCATGGGTGAGTGCCTTCTTTCTCTTCATTTCTTGTCATGAAAAATGAAGACATTCATTTGACTTGGATCCTTTTTATTCAAATGTGTGTGTGTTTTCCCTACAGATGACGTTACAATCTTCAGCCCATCCACATTTTACATTGTGATCCACACTGTCTACGGGCTTCACCTTGAGATTCAGCTCACGCCCATCATGCAGGTTTATATCAAAGCCAGCCTTCCACATAAAGGCAAACTCCTCGGTAAGTTGTCATATCTGACCAAATCCTTTGTCTTGCCTGGTTACTTTGTTCTATCTGTTTGGTGATTGTTCTCTCTCTTTTCCTCTCTTTGCAGGTCTGTGTGGCGATTTTAACGATGTCGAATCCAATGACTTCAGAACCAGAAGTGGGATGATTGAGGGGACGGCTGCCGCATTTGCCAACTCGTGGAAGACTAAAGGAGCCTGTCCAGATGTCAATAATATACTTGGTGACCCCTGTCTTCTGAGTGTAGACAAGGGTAAGTTATATTTAAAAAAATAAAATAAAAATTATATATATAAAATTGCAATATGTTATCAAAGATACAGTGATGATGCCAAAATCAATATAGGAAATAGCGTAATTAGGAATAATCGATTTCATAGGTCAGCCATCTCAAAACCCTCATTAACTGTACTAAATTGTATTTCAAAGTAATGTAATGTTTTTACTAGTGCTGTCAAAGTTAAAGCGTTAATCGAGTAATTAATAACAAAAAAATATTGCATTAATCATGAATTAACGCATATTAATCACACTATTAATTTTGGCCATAGATGATCCTTTAGCGTGACAGCGGATGGCTACGTTTAAGGTAGCACAGGTTGTGCTTTAAAGTAAATTGAATGAATGTTTGCGTATCTCATTTAGAATATTTGTTCATGTCAAAATACCGGGGTCATTTTTTTCATTTTAAATTATGCAAGTAATTAACTGATTAGAAATAGAGAAGGATGAGCGTGTGCAGTGGATCAAAAAATGTTGAAGACGTACTCCTACCATTAAATGTCAAAAGAATGAACACATAACCGGTGGTGCTCTTCAAATTTGGCGGGAATTTTTTGGGGGAGAAAAAAGGCTTTTTTATTAAGCGATTAATCGTGATTAATCAAAATTCTAAGATGTGATTAATCTGATTAAAAAATGTAATCGTTTGACAGCTCTAGTTTTTACATTCGTCTGCATTCCCTTATACTGCATGTATATGTGTCTTCTTAGAGAAATATGCTCACCACTGGTGCTCCATGCTCATCGACACAAGAGGAGTGTTTTCCAAGTGTCATTCCGAGATAAACCCAGAGGACTATCTAACTGTAAGCATTTGTGCTACATAATTGTCTAAAATGGTTGTGGGTGGATTTTGTCATTTTTGTTCATACATTCATTACTAAAGTAGTAGACTAATACTACTACTACTACTAATAATAATAATAATAATAATAAATGACTAAAATATTGTAAAAAAAAAAAATATTCTACATGTAGAAAGAAAATTCATTCATTTATTGGTATCTGGGACCACGCTAATATTTCAATGGCCAGACAATTTTATATATTAAACAAACAAAAAGACACATTATCCATTTGGCTGCCATTTTGCAGTGAGATTTAACATTATTCACTATGAAATTATAGTTTTACCAAATTCCCTTGATGGGGTTAATAAATAAAGTATTAAAATATAAAATATTAAACAACACATTCATTTGATATGTTCTCTTCCCACAGTCTTGTATATATGACACGTGCGCTGGTGAAAACAGTTTAGATTCTATATGTGCTATCATGTCCTCCTACGTTCACGCCTGCGCCGCCGCTGGCGTCTCTTTGGCAGGATGGCGTGAGGTCGTATGTGGTGAGTTTCACGCAAACATTGCGCAGTTTAATCAATTGGATTAAGCCTAACTGTATTGCATGTTCGTTCAACAGGGAAATACACATCAAAATGCCCTTCAACTTTCGTGTTTGACTACCACATGACAAGCTGTGGTCGCACCTGCCGCTCTCTGGGTCAGCCGGACTTAACCTGCGATGCCGATTTGACACCTGTGGATGGCTGTGGCTGCGCTGAGGGCACTTACCTCAATGAGAGGGGCGAGTGCGTGCCAGCCTATAAGTGCTCCTGCCATGTAGGGGACATGGTGCTGCGGCCGAAGCAGGTCATCAGGGTCCATGGACAAGTTTGGTGAGTGCCATACCATGGGCGTTTTTAGCCCCTGTTGGGTGATGCTCAAGCACCCCTAAATTGAATCCCTGCACCCCTAAAATTTAAAAAATTATTATTTTATTTTTTTTACTTATTCAAACCCAAAAATGTATAAACACGTTTTTTTTTAATACTTTGTCCTTCACCTCCAAAAACGTATTTACACGTTTTTATGTTGTTGTTTTTTAATGCAAGAGCATACAAAAAGTTTTGATGCAACTTCTGACATGAAAAGGTGGCTTAAAGCAATGGCAGTGTTTACAAAATGGCCAGCAGGTGGCAGCAGAGTATAAGAGATCGGCCAGGGCATGTTGCAACAAGCTCTTTTTGTCAGTGTTTTCACCAGGAATGTGAATATTGATGAAACTTAGCTATATTCTAATACTAATTGCTGCAGAACGGAAACCGATACAAATATACGTTTTTTTCCTGATGAAAGAAGAGACTCTAATCTTTCTTTTGGTAGGTTCCATGTTTTTGTAGCAATAGAACACGACATTCTGTGGGTCTTGCAAAATCAATCAAAATCCAGGAAACAACCGGGGTTGCTTCAGTGAGAATGTCTGGGAGTGAAACGAGTTAAACAAGCTAGAAACTAACACAATTACACCAATTACTGTAAGTTGTTATGTAGGAGTTAACTGACCCTTTTTTCTAGGAGACACTTCAAGTGGTCAGAGTCAGCACCACTATCCTCTGAATAGGAATGGGAGAAGCTTGTTCTATGTCCTGTGCGTGTGTTAATATTAAAGGCAAGGTGCTACTGACAAGCTAACCGATTGAACGCCCATGACCGAAAAGTGTTATACTTCTGTTTCATTAATGTGGGAATGAAATTTCGTTAAAATGTTCAAAATGGTTACATTTATCTTGCCTGGCCGGGAGCTCAGCAGCCCTAAACCTCTGACACCTAGAACTTCCACTGGTACTCAAAATAAGTCAAAATCAGCTTTCTGGTAAAGTACAGGATGAACTTAAAATGCTCTAGAACCTTTACAGGTGAATTTAAATGGGAAATTGGCGAATAAAACAAACAAACTGCTATTTGAATGTAGCCTCACTAATCCCTAACGCTATTAGATAGTATTCCCAGATTAAAAAAAAAAAATAATATATATATATATATATATATATATATATATATATATATATATATATATATATATATATATATATATATATGTATTTTTCATTTTCCATGTATTGAATGTTTATCAGCTTTTGGGGGATAATTTTTAAGGTTTAATTGTTTTTTGAGTTTTTTTCCCCCAATGCATTTCAGTGGCCATCAATTGTATGTGAATTTGTGGGCTGGGCCGACCCCAATCCCCCATGAATTGCGGGGGTCAACTGTACAGTAAATAAACAAATTGTTTAAATAGATTAGATAGAGCGGTCCATCTTCTGATCAGTTATCTTTTATTTTTTTTATTTTTTTGCTGATTGGTGATTCAAAATCCTGATCATGTAAAAGTGTCAACTTTATCCATATTTTCTTTGCATTTCAGCATCTGCCGTGGTGGGAAACTTAACTGCACAGGAAACCATCTGACTGAATGTAGGTACAACACAAAGCATCCTTCGCAACATTTTCTTTAAAATAGTTCAGAAAAACCTTATTCATTAATTATACTGACATCCATCGATTTTCTATAAGTGAGCATGAAAATGGTGGATGGATTTTTTTGACCAATGCTAATGTATTGTACACTTGTGTCCTTTCTAACAAATTTGTTGACTAATCAGCATGCAGCGCTCCAATGACTTTCTTCAACTGCTCAAGTGCAAAGCCCGGTGACTCAGGGTCAGAGTGCCAAAAGACTTGTCAGACTCTGGACACAGAATGTGTAAGACTCAAAACAATTATTCAGAATTAGTCATGTATACCGTCAGATAATTGTCGAATGTGACTATGTAGGTTTTCCTCTGATGCGTACATAATTTAACATTGTGATTTCGCCTGACAGCTTAGCACACATTGCGTCTCGGGCTGCGTATGTCCTGCTGGCCTGTTGTCTGACGGTAAAGGAGGTTGTATTGAAGAGACGCATTGTCCCTGCACTTATAACGGACAATCCTACAAACCTGGGGAGACTGTTAAAGTGGACTGCAACACCTGGTCAGCACTCTCTTATGTGTCCTTTTTCATTAGCGTTGTATCCAACTTGTCTTACGTGAATTTTATTACGTGATGAAAGCACTTGCAAGAGCCGACAATGGGAATGCACCAATCAGCATTGTGACGGAACCTGTACAATATATGGAGAAGGCCATTACATCACCTATGATGACAAAAAATTTACCTTTAATGGGGACTGTGGCTACGTCTTCTCTCAGGTATCACTTGTGTTCAATGTGTAATTACCTTTTTATGCTTTAGCGCGATTATTTAGATATCTGACCTCATTGTCATCTAGGATTACTGCGGGGACAACAAGGACGGCACCTTCAGGGTCTTGACTGAGAGCGTTCCATGTGGACCAAGTGAAAGCATCTGCTCTACTGCGATCAAGCTCTACTTAGGGGTACATTGTTTTGTCTTAAACTATTGCATGTAAAATGTTGTACAGGGGTTCCATTTGTATGACTAGGGATGTTCGATATCACCTTTTTTCCAGACCGATTACCAGTATTACACTCTAAAAAGAGCTTAATATATTCACCTGAATTAAATTAATCCAAAGTGACTCCAATCCAAAGTATTAGGTTTAATGAACTCATAATTAATTAAACTTAATATATTCACTTTGGACTAACTTAATTCAATCGTGTGTTACCAATTGAAGCGATTTTTTTCAAAGTTGGTCAACAATTCAATTTGTAATCTTAAATTGGTTCAACAATTCTCTTTTTAGAGTGTACATTGCATTAGTGTGGGCTAGTGAATACAGTACAGTTCTGATTTATGTACAAATTCAGGTTACATCACCAGCATAGGATCGGAACTACTTTGTAAACTGAGGACCCCTTATTAGTATGAATAAGAATAAACAATTAATGAATGATTTTGAAAAACATTGTGATTATGATTAATATGCAATTATTTTTTCAAGGTTCTTTTCCCATGTAAATTTTAACAAACACAAGAAATAATTTAATCTGTATTACAATAAATAATATCATATTTAATATAAATATGTTTTTGTGTTTAGTATTATGCTAAAATAAAGCAAATTAACCCTTAATCAGTAAAGAGTTTATTTATGTAGCTCAGTTGTAATTGTTAACTTAATAAACACTTTGACCTGTTGTCTTTTAAGCGTTCACTACGACAACTTCAGAAAACAAGTGTGGCATACACATAAATCAGTAATTCATAAATCAGATTACAATAATGCAAACAAATCCGTGACTTGATCGCCTCAACTTTTTATGTTTCATGATTGATACGCCTCGTAAGCATTGGACTTTATGTAGATACAAAAAAAAATTAAGAAACAAATAAAGTATACATATAAATAGAAAAATAAAACCTACCAACCGACCAAAAAGAAGCCGTTTTTTTCTCCAAATTGCAATCTTTGCAATTTGGAAATGTCATTTCTACTATTGTGATGCTGATTTAAATTCGATTAACATTTTTTCTTTTTTTTTCAGAACAGTGAAATTGTCCTTAAAGATGGAACTGTAATAAAGAAAAACACTGGGTTAGAAATACCTTATAAAGTCCATACGATTGGATTATATCTTGTCATTGAGGCGAAGAATGGTCTTGTTCTCATCTGGAATAAGAAGACAACACTCATGATCAAACTCAGCTCCACATTTAAGGTGAGGGAACCCGCATCAGTGATTGGTGTCGTCTCTGTAAACTAACACGGTCTTGTTTCAACACAGGGAAAAGTTTGTGGTCTGTGTGGGAATTACGACGGCAACATCAAGAATGATTTTACCACCCGAAACAAAGAGGTGGTGGTAGATGCCTTTGAGTTTGGAAACAGCTGGAAAGTGTCACAGAGCTGTGCCAACACAAATGTGATAAAAAGCCCCTGCACGTTGTACTCGCACAGGCAGGCATGGGCACTAAAACGCTGCAGCATCATCAACAGTGCGGTGTTTGGTGCCTGCCATTCAAAGGTAAAATCCTATATGCTGCACTTACTTTGTACATTCAATACAATACATTTGGGGGTTATAAATTTAACTCTATTCATTTTTACATTTATTAATCTTCAAAGGTGGACCCTCAGCACTATTATAACGCTTGCGTAAGAGATACATGTGCCTGTAATACTGGAGGAGATTGCGAGTGCTTCTGCTCGGGTGTGGCGGCCTATGCAGCTGCCTGTAATAAGGCCGGAGATTGTATAAAATGGAGAACTCCCTCTGTCTGTCGTAAGTACTCATTTTTGTTTTTTTTGCAGAATTAATCTACATCTAATCCTGCATAATCCTCACTATTTTACAATTGAACCACGCTATGGGTTATTTCTTATAGATGAATACATATTCTGTTCATTTTAAAGTAATACAATGGTATATAAGTAAATTTGCCTTTAGGGATTTCTTCTATAACTTACATCCTAATATTAATTTCTTGTCTTAATCAGCTCTATTCTGTGATTACTACAATCCTGAGGGTGAGTGTGAATGGCATTATGAACCTTGTGGAAAACCTTGTATGAAGACCTGCAGGAATCCCTCTGGGAAGTGCTATACTCACATCCCAGCTTTAGAAGGTACGTTGGTCATGATCAGCATCAGTCAATAAAATGGATGCAGCTGTTTGAACTCCGAAAGGTTTGCTTCCTAGTTTTGTCTATTATGTGCTTGTACAATTGACAGTTACATTTTTGTCTTTAAGGCTGCTATCCAAGGTGTCCACCCGCTCAACCATATTTAGAAGAGGTAACCATGAAGTGTGTATCACTGGAGCAATGCGGGTGCTATGATGATGAAGGGAAGCATTATGCAGAAGGAGAGACGATGCTTCAGACAGAAAACTGTCAGAAATGGTAGGATATCCATCAAAACATTCAAAAACACTTGGACTTTTTTATTTTTATTTGATTGTCTAATTTGCTGTTTAGCCACTGTTCTTCATCAGAGAGACAGTGCATCAACAGCATTGAAGGTAAAAACATTGCTGTTTCCATAATTATTTAAGTTTTTTTTAAACACAGTTTATCAAGCTAATGTTTTATTTTACTTTGCAGATTGCACTTGTTTATATAACGGCGAAATATACAATTATGGAGATATAACATATGACACTCATGATGGAGACGGAACCTGTATTACTGCTATTTGTGGAGAACGCGGAAATATTACAAGAGAAGTAAAGGCCTGCAGTTCCTCAACCACGCCGATGCCAACGACAACAGAATTTGTGTTTGTGACAACAGGTAATGTTCAACTATGAAAAACATTAATGATAAGCATTATGTATTCTAATCAGCATACATTATATTGCCCTATGGAGCAACACAATTATTGTTTTTGGTTATGTTTTGGCTATCATAGAAAGACCAACCTCTACAAAGGCCCAGACTACCACAGAGGAACCCATCACAACAACCCTCCAACCCACAACATTTACAAACGAACCCACCAAAATCACTTCAACAACAACTACTACTACTACTACTCCAACAACAGTTACAACTGGTCTACCATCTACACCACCCGAGTGTTTTGTTTGCCACTGGTCATCTTGGATCAACAATCATTACCCTGATCCCATTTCCAATGGTGGGGATTATGAATCTATAGCAAATGTAGATGATGAAAGTCTGAATGACTGCAAACAACCACTTGAATTAGAATGCAGAGCAAAAGCATTTCCTGATGTACCTTTGGACCAGCTCGGACAAAAAGTAACATGCAACCCAACAGATGGACTGATCTGCCGTAACAACGAACAAGGGATACCTCCAATTTGTTATGACTATGAGATTAGAGTCAAATGTTGCATCAACAATTGTGTCACTCCAACCAAAGCTACAACTACAACGGCCACAACAAACCCAGTTACAACAGAAAAATCCACCGCTACTGCTGCTACAACCACAGAAAAGCCAACCACTACGGCCAAAACAACCATTCCACCCACAGAACAACCCACCACAATTATAATAGTAGAGTCCACCACCATGACAACAACCACACAAACACCTTCCATACCAACAGCTTCTCCAACAATGACAACCACATTTACTACTGAACAGACTAAAACCACCACCACAACGACAGAAAAAACAACCACATTTACAGAAAACCCTACCACCACAGTTACACAAAAGGCCAGCACTGCTGTAACAACAGAAAAGCCCGCAACTACAGCAGCCACAACCACAGAAAAGCCAACGACTATGGCCAAAACAACCATTCCTCCCACGGAAAAACCAACTACAATTACTGTAGAACCCACCACCTTGACAACAACCACACAAAAGCCATCCATACCAACTACTACAACAACAGAGGAAACCACATTTACTACTGAGCAGACTACAGAAGAGCCCACCACAGTTACAGAAAAAGCCAGCACTACTGTTGCTGTAACAACAGAAAAGCCTACTACTGTGGCTATTACGACCACCAGAGCCACAGAAGAACCCACCACAGGTACAGAAAGACCAACAACTGTTACAGAATCTCCAAGCACAGCAACAGAGATCCAAACCACAACAATTACAGTTACAGAAAAACCCAGCACAGCATCAACTGAAAACATAAGCACAGTTGTTCCAACAACAGAAAAATCCACAACTACCACTGAAAGCCCCACAACAGTTACAGAAAATCCAACTACTGCAACCACCATAGTACAAAAATCCACAACCACAGTTTCAGAAACTACACAACAACCTAGCTCCACTGCCAAGACCACAGAAAAACCGACCACAGAGGCTACAGAAAAGCCTACCACCATAACCACTGAACAAGCACCCCCAACGAAGCCACCAAGAACAACCACAGAAGGTCCCACCACAACTGCAGTCACAACTGTAAAACCAATTACTACAACAACCCCTGAAATTGTTACATATACAACTGTTCCAACTGCACCATCAACAGGATCCTTGGTAACAATTACTAAAGAGACCCAAACTACAACAACAGAAAACCCCACCACAGCAACCCTCCAACCCACAACATTTACAGAAGCACCCACCACCATCACAACAACTACACAAAAGCCATCCGTACCAACGACTACAACAACAGAGGAAACCACATTTACTACTGAACAGGCTCAAACCCCCACAACCACTAAAAACCCAACAACAGTCACAGAAGTACCAACAACAGCAACCAAAATTACAGAAAAACCCACCACCATAGTTACACAAAAGGCCAGCACTGCTGTAACAACAGAAAAGCCCACAACTGCGGCTGCTACGACCATCAAAGCCACAGAAGAACCCACCACAGTTACAGAAAAAGCAAGCACTATTGTTTCTGTAACAACAGAAAAGCCCACTACTGTGGCTATCACGACCACCAGAGCCACAGAAGAACCCACCACAGTTACAGAAAGACCAACAACTGTCACAGAATCTCCAAGCACAGCAACAGAGATCCAAACCACAACAATTACAGTTACAGAAAAACCCAGCACAGCATCAACTGAAAAGATAAGCACAGTTGTTCCAACAACAGAAAAATCCACAACTACCACTGAAAGCCCCACAACAGTTACAGAAAATCCAACTACTGCAACGACCATAGTACAAAAATCCACAACCACAGTTTCAGAAACTGCCGGTATCACCACCACTACATCCAAAGTTACAGAAAAAGTAACTGGAACAACTAAACAACAACCTAGCTCCACTGCCAAGACCACAGAAAAACCGACCACAGAGGCTACAGAAAAGCCTACCACCATAACCACTGAAAAAGCACCCACAACGAAGCCACCAAGAACAACCACAGAAGGTCCCACCACAACTGCAGTCACAACTGTAAAACCAATTACTACAACAACCCCTGAAATTGTTACATATACAACTGTTCCAACTGCACCATCAACAGGATCCTTGGTAACAATTACTAAAGAGACCCAAACTACAACAACAGAAAACCCCACCACAGCAACCCTCCAACCCACAACATTTACAGAAGCACCCACCACCATCACAACAACTACACAAAAGCCATCCGTACCAACGACTACAACAGAGGAAACCACATTTACTACTGAACAGGCTCAAACCCCCACAACCACTAAAAACCCAACAACAGTCACAGAAGTACCAACAACAGCAACCAAAATTACAGAAAAACCCACCACTGTAGTTACACAAAAGGCCAGCACTGCTGTAACAACAGAAAAGCCCACAACTGCGGCTGCTACGACCATCAAAGCCACAGAAGAACCCACCACAGTTACAGAAAAAGCAAGCACTACTGTTTCTGTAACAACAGAAAAGCCCACTACTGTGGCTATCACGACCACCAGAGCCACAGAAGAACCCACCACAGTTACAGAAAGACCAACAACTGTCACAGAATCTCCAAGCACAGCAACAGAGATCCAAACCACAACAATTACAGTTACAGAAAAACCCAGCACAGCATCAACTGAAAAGATAAGCACAGTTGTTCCAACAACAGAAAAATCCACAACTACCACCGAAAGCCCCACAACAGTTACAGAAAATCCAACTACTGCAACGACCATAGTACAAAAATCCACAACCACAGTTTCAGAAACTGCCGGTATCACCACCACTACATCCAAAGTTACAGAAAAAGTAACTGGAACAACTAAACAACAACCTAGCTCCACTGCCAAGACCACAGAAAAACCGACCACAGAGGCTACAGAAAAGCCTACCACCATAACCACTGAAAAAGCACCCACAACGAAGCCACCAAGAACAACCACAGAAGGTCCCACCACAACTGCAGTCACAACTGTAAAACCAATTACTACAACAACCCCTGAAATTGTTACATATACAACTGTTCCAACTGCACCATCAACAGGATCCTTGGTAACAATTACTAAAGAGACCCAAACTACAACGACAGAAAAACCCACCACAGCAACCCTCCAACCCACAACATTTACAGAAGAACCCACCACCATCACAACAACTACACAAAAGCCATCCGTACCAACAACTACTCCAACAACAGTCACAACTGAGAAGGCCCAAACCACCACAACCACAGAAAAAACACCATCAACACCATCTGACTGTTTTGTTTGTCACTGGTCAAGCTGGATCAACAATCATTACCCTGACCCGACCCCTAGTGGTGGAGATTATGAATCTATGGCAAACATAACTGATCCAAGTCTGAGTGACTGTAAACCACCACTTGAAATAGAATGCAGAGCAAAAGCATTTCCAGATGTACCTTTGGAACAGCTAGGTCAAAAAGTAACATGCAACCCAACAGATGGACTGATCTGCCAAAACAACGAACAAGGCATACCTCCAATTTGTTATGACTATGAGATTAGAGTCAAATGTTGCATCAACAATTGTGTCACTCCAACCAAAGCTACAACTACAACGGCCACAACAAATGCAGTTACAACAGAAAAAGCCACAACTACTGTAGCCACAACCATAGAAGAGCCAACGACTACGGCCAAAACAACCATTCTACCCACAGAAAAACCTACCACAATTACAGTAGAACCCACCACCTTGACAACAACCACACAAAAGCCATCCATACCAACTACTACAACAACAGAGGAAACCACATTTACTACTGAACAGGCTCAAACCCCCACAACCACTAAAAACCCAACAACAGGCACAGAAGTACCAACAACAGCAACCAAAGTTACAGAAAAACCCACCACTGTAGTTACACAAAA
The DNA here is from genome assembly GCF_054856555.1 of Leptonotus elevatus. Classification (NCBI taxonomy): domain Eukaryota; kingdom Metazoa; phylum Chordata; class Actinopteri; order Syngnathiformes; family Syngnathidae; genus Leptonotus; species Leptonotus elevatus. The sequence goes on from NC_141242.1 coordinate 6,381,394, forward strand.
GGCCAGCACTGCTGTAACAGAAAAGCCCACAACTGCGGCTGCTACGACAGTCAGAGCCACAGAAGAACCCACCACAGTTACAGAAAGACCAACAACCATTACAGAATCTCCAAGCACAGCACCAGAGATCCAAACCACAACAATTGCAGTTACAGAAAAACCCAGCACAGCATCAACAGAAAAGATAAGCACAGCTGCCAAAACAACTGAACAACCCACCACTACCACAGAAAAACCCACAACAGAGGGTCCCACTACAATTGCAGCCACTCCTACTGAAAAACCAATTACTACAACCCCTGAAATAGTTCCATCATCATCTACACCCTTGGTTACATTTAGTAGTACAGAGTCCCCCACAACCACCAAAAACCCAACAACAGTCACAGAAGTACCAACAACAGCAACCAAAATTACAGAAAACCCCACCACCATAGTTACACAAAAGGCCAGCACTGCTGTAACAACAGAAAAATCCACAACTGCGGCTGCTACGACCATTAGAGCCACAGAAGAACCCACCACAGTTACAGAAAAAGCCAGCACTACTGTTGCTGTAACAACAGAAAAGCCTACTACTGTGGCTATTACGACCATCGGAGCCACAGAAGAACCCACCACAGGTACAGAAAGACCAACAACTGTCACAGAATCTCCAAGCACAGCAACAGAGATCCAAACCACAACAATTACAGTTACAGAAAAACCCAGCACAGCATCAACTGAAAAGATAAGCACAGTTGTTCCAACAACAGAAAAATCCACAACTACCACCGAAAGCCCCACAACAGTTACAGAAAATCCAACTACTGCAACGACCATAGTACAAAAATCCACAACCACAGTTTCAGAAACTGCCGGTATCACCACCACTACATCCAAAGTTACAGAAAAAGTAACTGGAACAACTACACAACAACCTAGCTCCACTGCTAAGACCACAGAAAAACCGACCACAGAGGCTACAGAAAAGCCTACCACCATAACCACTGAAAAAGCACCCACAACGAAGCCACCAAGAACAACCACAGAAGGTCCCACCACAACTGCAGTCACAACTGTAAAACCAATTACTACAACAACCCCTGAAATTGTTACATATACAACTGTTCCAACTGCACCATCAACAGGACCCTTGGTAACAATTACTAAAGAGACCCAAACTACAACGACAGAAAAACCCACCACAGCAACCCTCCAACCCACAACATTTACAGAAGAACCCACCACCATCACAACAACTACACAAAAACCATCTGTACCAACAACTTCTCCAACAACAGTCACAACTGAGAAGGCCCAAACCACCACAACCACAGAAAAAACACCATCAACACCATCTGACTGTTTTGTTTGTCACTGGTCAAGCTGGATCAACAATCATTACCCTGACCCGACCCCCAGTGGTGGAGATTATGAATCTATCGCAAACATAACTGATCCAAGTCTGAGTGACTGTAAACCACCACTTGAAATTGAATGCAGAGCAAAAGCATTTCCAGATGTACCTTTGGATCAGCTAGGTCAAAAAGTAACATGCAACCCAACAGATGGACTGATCTGCCATAACAACGAACAAGGCATACCTCCAATTTGTTATGACTATGAGATTAGAGTCAAATGTTGCATCAACAATTGTGTCACTCCAACCAAAGCTACGACAACAAGGGCCACAACAAATGCAGTTACAACAGAAAAAGCCACAACTACTGTAGCCACAACCACAGAAGAGCCAACGACTACGTCCAAAACAACCATTCTACCCACAGAAAAACCAACCACAATTACAGTAGAACCCACCACCTTGACAACAACCACACAAAAGCCATCCATACCAACGACTACTCCAACAGAGGCAACCACATTTACTACTGAACAGGCTCAAACCACCACAACCACAAAAAAACCAACAACAGTCACAGAAGTACCAACAACAGCAACCAAAGTTACAGAAAAACCCACCACCGTAGTTACACAAAAGGCCAGCACTGCTGTAACAACAGAAAAGCCCACAACTGCGGCTGCTACGACAGTCAGAGCCACAGAAGAACCCACCACAGTTACAGAAAGACCAACAACCATTACAGAATCTCCAAGCACAGCACCAGAGATCCAAACCACAACAATTTCAGTTACAGAAAAACTCAGCACAGCATCAACAGAAAAAATAAGCACAGCTGCCAGAACAACTGAACAACCCACCACTACCACAGAAACCCCCACAACAGAGGGTCCCACAGCAATTGCAGCTACTCCTACTGAAAAACCAATTACTACAACCCCTGAAATAGTTCCATCATCATCTACACCCTTGGTTACATTTAGTAGTACAGAGTCACAAACTACTACATTAGCAACCCTGCAACCCACAACAATTACAGAGGTACCCACCACCATCACAACAACCACAGAAAAACCCACCACAGTAACTGAAAAACCAACCACCATAGTTACAGAAAAGGCCAGTACTACTGTTGCCGTAAGCACAGAAAAGCCCACTACTGTGGCTATTACGACCATCAGAGCCACAGAAGAACCCACCACAGTTACAGAAAGACCAACAACCATTACAAAATCTCCAAGCACAGCACCAGAGATCCAAACCACAACAATTTCAGTTACAGAAAAACCCAGCACAGCATCAACAGAAAAGATAAGCACAGCTGCCAAAACACCTGAACAACCCACCACTACCACAGAAAAACCCACAACAGAGGGTCCCACAACAATTGCAGCCACTCCTACTGAAAAACCAATTACTACAACCCCTGAAATAGTTCCATCATCATCTACACCCTTGGTTACATTTAGTAGTACAGAGTCACAAACTACTACATTAGCAACCCTGCAACCCACAACAATTACAGAGGTACCCACCACCATCACAACAACCACAGAAAAACCCACCACAGTAACTGAAAAACCAACCACCATAGTTACAGAAAAGGCCAGTACTACTGTTGCCGTAAGCACAGAAAAGCCCACTACTGTGGCTATTACGACCATCAGAGCCACAGAAGAACCCACCACAGTTACAGAAAGACCAACAACCATTACAGAATCTCCAAGCACAGCACCAGAGATCCAAACCACAACAATTACAGTTACAGAAAAACCCAGCACAGCATCAACAGAAAAGATAAGCACAGCTGTCAAAACAACTGAACAACCCACCACTACCACAGAAAAACCCACAACAGAGGGTCCCACAACAATTGCAGCCACTCCTACTGAAAAACCAATTACTACAACCCCTGAAATAGTTCCATCATCCTCTACACCCTTGGTTACATTTAGTAGTACAAAGTCACAAACTACTACAATAGCAACCCTGCAACCAACAACAATTACAGAGGTACCCACCACCATCACAACAACCACAGAAAAACCCACCACAGTAACTGAAAAACCCACCACGATAGTCACACCAAAGGCCAGTACTACTGTTGCCGTAAGCACAGAAAAGACCACTACTGTGGCTATTACGACCATCAGAGCCACAGAAGAACCCACCACAGTAACAGAAAGACCAGCAACTGGAACAACTAAACAACAACCTAGCTCCACTACCAAAACCACAGAAAAACCGACCACAGAGGCTACAGAAAAGCCTACCACCATAACAACTGAAAAAGTACCCACAACGAAGCCACCAAGAACAACAACAGAAGGTCTCACAACAACTGCAGTCACATCAACTGGAAAACCAATCACTACAACCCCCGAAATAGTTACAAGTACAGCTGTTACATCAGCATCAGCATCATCGACACCCTCGGTTACATTTAGTAGTACAGAGTCACAAACTACTATAACAGAAAGACCCACAACAGCAACCCTCCAACCCACAACAATTACAGAGGAACCCACCACTATCACAACCACCACAGAAAAACCCACCACCGTTACTGAAAAACCCACCACCATAGTCACACAAAGGCCCAGTACTACTGTTGCCGTAAGCACAGAAAAGCCCACTACTGTGGCTATTACGACCATCAGAGCCACGGAAGAACCCACTACAGTAACAGAAGGACCAACAACTGGAACAATTGTACCCACAACAAAGCCACCAAGAACAACAACAGAAGGTCCCACAACAATTGCAGTCACAACTGGAAAACCAATTACCACAACCCATGAAGTTGTTACATATACAACTGTTTCAACTGCTCCATCAACGGGGCCCTTGGTTACATCTACTAAAACCACCATACCCACAAAACCTACCACAGTGTCAACAGAAAAACCTTCAACAACTTTGTCAACAACACAGACAACAGGCAGAACCACTGAATGCTTCTGCAAATACCTTGATCAAGTTTTTGCTCCTGGTAAGTACTGATGATATCTATGAATATATTTGACCTGTTTCACATCTGATAACAAAAGCCTGGTGACCTTTTTGGCGCAATCCATCACCATAAAAAACAATCATTTAATTATGTTAAGTACTGCAAGTGTTTTTCTCAAACTGACTTGATTATTAAATGATTGCTTTTAGGTACCATCGTTTACAATAAGACCGATGAAGCAGGTTGGTGTTTCATTGCATATTGCAATCAGACTTGCAATATTGAGAAGTTTGCAGGACCTTGTCAGCCAACCACTCCACCAACACCTACCACCACCTTAACAACAACTGCCATAACAACAGAAGTTGTCACAACAACCGCCAGTACCACAAGGGTAACCACTGAAGCGCCTCCCAAAGACTGTGATTACCTCATCCCACCAAGAAAGGTACCAAACTTCTACAAATGTTATTTTGAATAACCGTTGTCTCTTCTAATCTCACCAAGAATCACATGGCAGTATTTCATCAAATCAGGAAATTCACTTCCTAGAGGAAATCCCAAAAACTGGTATCTTATTCTATTTGTGTGCAGCATAACAGCTAAATGCTACTTCGCCATGTTTGGTTTGAACTCTGGGCTCCACTAATTGACCCGAGTTTGCAGACCTCAGAGTCTTACTGGGTTAATACTCAATTAGCATTTCTTTCATGTTTTCATATGATATTATTATATATTGTTATTCTACAGCTGAAAAAGTCTGAATAAAAACAACGCTTAGATTGCCAGGGTAAAATGGTTTTGTGTACTTATGTGTCATTTGTCCTTTCCAGAATGGTGAGACTTGGATTTCAAGCAACTGTACCTTTTCATTGTGTGATGATGGAAAAGTCCTCACAGAACATACGCCATGCGACCCAATAATTATTCCTGTGTGTGAAAATGGACAACCACCAGTGAGGGTTTATGATGACAACGGTTGCTGTTTCCATTACGAATGCACATGTGAGTTCAACTGGAAGCATTTCAGGGATTTTACATGCAAAAAAAAAAAAGATCCTAAAATCACTAATAGTCCTGACCAAATTGATTTCTATCACTTTATAGGTATTTGCAGCGGCTGGGGAGATCCACATTATATCACATTTGACGGTCAATACTACAGCTTTCAGAAAAACTGCACCTACGTCCTGGTTAAAGAGATTATTCCTCGACACAATTTTACCGTCCTAATTGATAACAAAAACTGTGACGCCACTGGTGAAGTAACCTGCGCTAACAGCTTGATTGTGTATTACAAAAGCTACGAGGTCATTCTCACACAGGAGAGGGGCACAAATACAGTCAACACGGTACAAATTTTTACTTGTATTCACTTGATATTTTGTTGATCCTTGTTAAAATGAAAGTATAGTTTAAACATAAATCAGAATTGTTGAATCTCAAATCTTATGTGTTCAGGTGTACGTCAATGGCAAGAAAGTAATTCCAACTTACGCCAACGACGACTTCATCATCACCAGCACTGCAATCGAGCTGCTCCTGAGAATCCCGGCCATCGAAGCTGTTGTGACGTTCAAGGGTCTTTTATTCAGCGTTGACTTACCCTTTTCACTTTTCCACAACAACACAGAGGGACAGTGCGGTGAGCTAATCGTGTATTTGCGCTCAGAGTAACAACATGAAACAAGTCTTCATGTTACGGTGACAATCGCAACTGTTTTCTGATCTCACCAGGTACATGTGACAATAATAAAAAGAACGACTGCAGATTACCCAGCGGGCAGATTCTCTCATCTTGCGCCGAAATGGCTCATGAGTGGCATGTACCAGATAAGAACAAACCATACTGCGAGAAGCCGCCTACCCCGCCGACACCAATTCCAACACCAACTCAACCTACTTGTAAATCGGAAATTTGTGAAATCATAATGAGCGGGTAAGTACGCATAATAAATGCATTGTTTCTAAAGTGTGGCCCGTGAGTAATTGTCTTCATGGCTGTGTTTTGTACACAGTGTATTTGGGGAGTGCCACAGAGCCGTCTCACCAGATGACTTTTACGAGGCCTGTATATTTGATGTTTGCCACATGCCACACTCCAGAGTGGGTTGCTCCAGTTTAGAGGCGTACGCCGGCATGTGTGCTGCGGCGTCGATCTGTGTCGACTGGAGGAACGCGACGCAGGGGCAGTGCGGTAAGACCATTTGGTTTTAGCGTAGCCCTTTTTACGCCAAGGAAACTTAATTAACTTTCTGTATAGTAGACATGGATGACACACACCTCACAGTAAGGGATTATTAGAACCATGGATTTTCCCTCCTGCCAAACTGTGAAAAAAGATAATGATAATAATGACCAATTAATGAAATCAAGTAACAATTCATTTTTTTAAACCAAAGTATTTAAGGAAAAAATAAATCTTCATTTTGTATGTGTGCCCTATAAATAGGGATGCAACGATAATGGCAATATTGCAATATTATAATTGCCACTATATTGTTGTCATCATGTCGCAATATTAAAAACTTATTCACTGCCATTAACGGCTATAGACGTCAAAAATTCATTTTTATTGATAACTATTTCTAGTTTAACATTTTTTCCCACTTTTGTTGACAAAAGTATAAAAACCTAGAATTTTTGGGGGTATTAGAACGGATATAAAATTTGTGATTAATCGTGAGTTAACTAATGAAGTCATGCGATTAATTACGTGTACAAATTGTAATAATTTAACATATTTTTTTCTTAAAAAAACATTAAAAATGTAAAAGTTTTTTTTTTTAATTTTAAGAAAAGGTTATTAAAAATTAGGGGCATCAGGTGATTAAAAATTTTAATCGTAATTAATCGAATGACTTCACAAGTTAACTCACGATTAATCACAAATTTTATATCTGTTCTAAATGTACAAAAAAATCTGGGTTTTCATACTCTTGTTAACAAAAATGGGGAAACAAATGTTAAACTAATAAAAATAGTTCAAATTAATTTTTGACGTCTATAGTTGCCAATGGCAGTGAATGAGTTAAAAGCAGCACATCTACAAAGGCGAAATTCTAGCACACTCTGGTGGTCAGTTTATTAGTGCGGTTTAATTTTAAGTAGGAATGTTTTGGCCACTGTGGAGGTTATCACTCCCATAAATCATACCAGCAATTGTGCTTTTTTTCCACAATATTATCTTTTTTTTTTTATATAATAATTTTATGGGTTTTTATACAGTATTGTGAGCTATTTTTTTTTAAATATGGCCAACATCCCCAAAATATCGTGATAATTATTGTATCGTGAGGTTCATACCGCGATATTTATCGTATTGTGACGTTTGAATATCTTTACACCGTCGCCGATCTATAAAGGGGGATATTCATTTATTTTGATTCATCAACACATTTCTCTAATTGTTGTAGAATATAAATGTCCTGCACATAAAGTCTACAAACCTTGTGGGCCGATTGTGGAACCAACTTGCAATGCAAGGTAACAACTCTCATTTCACTCACTCCATATGTATTTATATACTCACGGGATTGTGCAGTTCGCACACACTCAAACATTTGTTTTGATGTCATCGTATTTTCCTGCCATCCCTTTTCGTCATTATAGATACAACAACAAGTATACACTGCAATGCCAGGGAGAAAACTATTACCAGAGGTCTGAGTGTAATACATTTGTGGAGGGATGTTTCTGTCCAGCTGGCACGATCTTGTTCAGTTCAACCTCCGACATCTGCGTCACTGCCTGTAAGAGCCACTGACAATCAACTATCATGTGATTAAATCAATTGAAAGCCCTAAAGAATGTTTCTTGTCAAAGGTTGCACTGGGCCTGATGGCGAACCGAAAGAGGTACCTGTGGTGTCGTTTTGCTGCTTCAGGTTAGTTCATATATTGATCATGGTTTACTTGTGTTTCACTACCTAAAGATTGGTGACAGCTGGGAGAGCGGCTGCCAGCAGTGTGTCTGCGATGCGGATACGCTGAGTGTGCATTGTGTACCTCGCGTGTGTCCCACTCAAGCGCCAATAACCTGCAAGGAAGGCCAGGCGTTGGTGAACCAAACGGTAGACTGCTGCCAGACCCTGACATGTGGTGAGTTGGAGAAGATGCAATTCATCAGGAGACCAGTAGAAATGGGTTAAAATAATTAACAATAATGAGGCTCCTTAAATGGATACTTGACTCATCGACAATATTTTGTCCAAAATGAATTTAATAGCTTCATTATTTTTCTTGTACAATTAACTCATTCACTCCCAGCCATTTTCACTGAAGCAACCCCCCTTTGCTCCCGGCTGTTTTACTAGATTTTGACTGATTTTGCAAGGCCCACAGAATATTGTGTTCTAATGCTATAAAAACATGGAACCTACCAAAAGAAAGATTAAAGTATATTATATTTCTGTTCATTATATATGTTTCCATTTTGCAGCAATTAGCATTAGAATATAGCTAATATAGCTTTCATCATTATTCACAAATCTGTTTAGAACTGTGGGGAAATCAGCCTGTTTGCAACATGGCCCTGGTTGATCTCATACTCCGCTGCCATTTGCCACCATTTTTTGTAATTGCGACCATTCCTTCACTCGTTCTCTGCAGTTCAGAGGCTGCATCAAAGCCTTCTGAATGCTCTAGCATAAAAAACATAAAAACTTATAAATATGTATTTGGGACACCTAAAACATTTAAAATAGAACGTATTTATACATTTTTGGTAGCAAATGAGTTAATAACTTTATAAACAAATTTTTCCACTTGCTGTCGACTGAAGATGACATCACCTGTGCTGAGGAAGTGGGTAACGACCAATCATGGCTCACTTGTTTTCTGGGTTTGGTCAGCAAACTGAGCCATGATTTGGTCGTTACCCACTTCCTCGGCACGGGTGATGTCATCTTCAGTCGACAGCAAGTGGAGAGAAAAAAATATTTAAAGGTATTAATCTTACTAAGAACATTAATGAAGTTACCAAATTCATTCTAGACCAAATCCTAACTTTTTGCTGCTGAAAATGTCTCAATGAGCCAAGTATCCCTTTAATTATATTTCATAAGAGGAGTTTGATGGCATTTTCCGATATAGACGTCCTTCCGTCCACTTAAGTTATTGTGTGATGAATTTTCTAATGTGCAATCTGTTGTCTTTCCTAGTTGATCTTCCCTCCAAATGTAAAATAAACACAAACACCACCTACTTGCACATGAATAATTGCACTTCAGCCGTGCCGGTGGAAATGTCAACCTGCGGGGGATCCTGCGGAGCGTCGACATCAATGTGAGATTTCTCATTAACAGCACTTTTTCCTCATGTATGCTTAGCAATGGTAATTATGTGTGGATCTATCTCTATCTGCTCAGGTACTCTGCGGAGAGCAACAGCCTGACGCACTCTTGCTCATGTTGTCAAGAAACGGCCACCAAAGAGAAGGAAGTGGAGATGATCTGTGCTGATGGCAGCAAGATGAAACACTCCTACATCTCAATTGAAAAGTGTGGCTGTCAACTTACACATTGTACACAAAACACAAGCCATTAAATCTGACATTTTTAAAGGCTGTATTAAATGTGAGGAGGACAGTCACTATTCATATAAAATCATTCATTCTGCCTCAATAACAATTAGACAATCAAGGCTCTACAGTATGTGTAATGATGACCACTTGTATAACTGACTAAGCAATACAAAATGTTTATTCTACTGTTAAACTTTCATTCAGACCTATGGAAATGGCTCAGAAACATTTAAGCCTAATAAATAATAAATTGATTAACTATGTCTTCATATCTTGTTTGAGAATATTTTATGTTTGGAAATTAGACCAAAATACCTTCATGCAGGTCTAGCAAATATTGGAGCCTTGATGACTCTTTTAGTTGTTGAGAGTAAATTGTTTCATTTCATTGCATTTCAGTCTTCATCTGGTTGTTTTTAGCATTGGCGGTGTCTCTGTACCTGCATACTGTAAATCTTGTGATTTAAAATGGGGAAATTGCTGTCAATTGCACATTGTGCAATTTGTTTTGTTGAGCATCGAGAAGAGGAATGTGTTCATAGTAACACATAATATACATTGTTTTACAAAAAATGTAATGCATTGACACTTTAATTTCCCTAAATGCTAAATAAGTTGATGATGGCAGAATGCATCCCACTGCTATGTACATTGTTTCTCTATCATTCACTCTGGTTTATTGCACAACAAAACCACTGATGTTCTTTGATTTGGCATTCTTAAACACTCTTAATTCTAATAAACACTTTCCTATTGCAGCTCTTCATGTCTTATTTTTATTGTGCAATGTCAAATATTCTGTCAGTACCCGGTACAAATACAGTACACAATTTACATTTCACATTTATAGTGGTAAATGTGAGATTGAATTGACCACCCTCCCTCAACATATTTATTTAAAATAGATGGGTAGCACTAAATATTGTACTATTTTTACTATCATTATGCAGGATGTTTTAATTATAATCAAATTCTACTTTGCCATGTATGAAAAATTGTAAATAGACTATTATACTATTATAATTGGAAATAGCCAGGAGGGTGCAATAGGTTTTGAGTGGGATTATTTATGATTATCACTACATTTTAACAAAACGCAAACACACGTTGTCTGAAAGGAGAATTGATATTCACTTGTTTTACTGTGAAATAAATTTGTAAAAAAAACCATATATATATATATATATATATATAAAATATTTAGAAAATAAATAAAAACGAGAAAAATGTAACAATAACTTCAGGAATGTGAGCGAACAGAAAATAGCAACAATTGCTAGTCTGTTTTCTTGACTACTGTTGAGGCAGCAGAGTGTGAACTGAAATTCCCCTTGAGGGTTTATAATTTAACATAATGTAGTTTAATTTAGGTTAAGTACATTTAAATAAATGTAAGTTAATTTAATACACACTCGTCAGACGGTAGTCAGTGTAGTCGAACAAAATACTGGTAAGTATAACAAAGAAAATTGCGTATTATTTTTTATTATTATTATTATTATGTTAAATATAATGTAAATAAATGCAATTAAAGAGGTTCCTTTGTTTGTTTGCACGGGGAGTATTTTCCGGTCGGAACCAACGTTGCGCTTTATTTTACGGTCGGAAATTTTGAGTGTAACACAGTATCAGCTATGTCGGCGCTAAAGTATGTCTGTTCATTATTAGACTAGTCTACATTTTTTTGATAGATGGCTCGTTTATTTAGATTCAGGGACTACTAGGTATTTATTTTTAGATAATGCGTTGAATAAAGGTGAAGTATCCGCAGCGGGGTCCGCCAGTTTTAAGGTAAAGTAAGTTTTTTTCTGCCGACTTATGCTCTCAGGCTTTTCCTTTTTACTGTTAGAGCTAGCTAACGTAATGCTGGCTAGCTGAGTTATAATTCATTTGAAATACGCCACTACACTACTTGTTCAGTTACAGCAGTCATCATCTTGCATGGATGACAAGCATTGAGTCGATGTGCATTTTGTCATGGCTTATTGTTTATTATTCCCCTCAAGAATACACGTTTTTGTTATTACAGATGCATGATTAATAACGACCAGAAACAATGACACTCTTCCCCCCCGGTCCCTCTCAGTTTACACGTCCGAGCCATGGCTTCGCTGTCAGAAGAGGTGCTTCTGGTGGTGAAAAAGGTTCGCCAGAAGAAACAGGATGGCACTCTTTATTTGATGGCTGAACGCATAGCCTGGAGTCCAGAGGGCAAGGACCGTTTTACCGTCAGCCACCTATATGCGGATATTCGCTGTGAGAGCTCTTCTAGTGTAAACATTAAAATGCAAAGACAATGTGTAATGGAGCGTTATTTCTCGTCTGATCAGGTCAGAAAATCAGCCCAGACGGCAAAGCAAAAGTTCAGCTCCAGCTGGTCCTTCACTCCGGCGAGAGTACCACATTCCACTTTGCAAATGAGAGCACTGCACTCAAAGACCGGGAGGCTGCTAAAGAGCTTCTGCAGCAACTCCTGCCCAAGTTCAAGAAGAAAGCTAACAAGGAACTGGAGGAGAAAAACAGGTGAGCTTGCATTAATAACGAGACGTGAATGTTCTCAAAAACATAGTGAGAACTTTATATGTGTCTAAAATAATCCATAACATATAAAAAAAAATGGGGGGGGGGGGACAATTGGATGCTAAAATACATGACTTATTCTACTGATAAAAAAGTTAAACCATACATAGCCTTGTTAAATTTTTTTAAAAATGTTTATTTTCCACCCATAGGATGCTTCAAGAAGATCCGGTGCTTTTTCAACTATATAAAGATTTAGTGGTCAGCCAAGTGATCAGTGCTGAGGAATTCTGGGCTAACCGATCAGGAGGCCTAAACCACACAGATCATGCAGTATGCAACAATAAACAGGAAGTTGGTATATCTGGAGCCTTTTTGGTGAGTGACTCGATAAACCTTTGTGTACAACTTTATCCAAAATTTCAGCTGCATTTTAAATAATTCTTGGCATTTTTTATCTTTATAGGCAGACATACGGCCTCAAACGGACGGCTGCAATGGCTTGAGATATAATCTGACAACAGATATCATTGAATCTATCTTCAGAACCTATCCTGCGGGTAAATGAGGCTGTGAATGTTTTTTTCGCACAAGCGTACGCAATCCACATCAACGCCGCTTGTCGTTGCAGTCAAACAGAAGTATTGTGAGAGTGTGCCTAATGACCTGACCGAGAAGGAGTTCTGGACGTGCTTCTTCCAGTCGCAGTATTTTCACCGAGATCGCATCAACACCGGCACGCAGGACATCTTCACAGAATGTGCCAAGCTGGATGAAAAAGGTAGAAAGCATTTAGATGTTGCAAATATGTACAGGTAGTAATATGTACAGTATGTGTCATTATGTGATACTTTATATGTATTTAAAACGTGTTTCTTATGAAGGGTTAAATTCTATGGTGGTGCAAGGAGTTAAGAACCCCCTGGTTGACCTGCAGTCATTAGAAGATAAATCTTTGGATGAGGTAAGAGTTACTGATAGAAAACAGTCTTTTCCAGGACCCTGGTTGACCTCTTCAGGTTTTCCACCCCATGTGAAATCATAGAAAATGAATCTATTCCGGAGTCAAATTGTTGTCACCATAAAACCTTCAAAACTGTACAGGCAATGTTTTCTTAATGATCATACACATGCAAAAAAAAAAAAAGTAAACAAATACTCCAGCCGTAAGTGATTTAAGATGTTTTATATATAATATCAAAATTTTATTTTTATTTTTGCCTGCAAATAATACACAAACATTTTAACCATCGAAATGTAAAACAATACAACTTAACAGGAAAACTTTTGCATCAGAAGTAATTAAAGATGTGCATTCTTTTTGAATAATTGTCACAATAAAAAGCCCCAATAGCCAAAGAAACTGCAAAACACACCAAGAGGTAATACAGTGTTGCCTTGAGATGTGAGTGAATCATTTTAAAGTGAACATAAACTAAACAGAATTACACCGTGTATATTTAAAACGACACCAAAACGTTGCCGTCGAGCTTAACGCTAACACATAATAGAAAACGCCATAGACTGGCTAACAGATAGCATTGATAATTTCAGCTCTTAAGCAACGACTATTATTCTAGTAATCGATAAAGTAACTGATGGGATACTCAATTGTAAAAGATTCGCTTGTGACAGCCTTAAATAGATTGTAGTAGCACTGTCGATTATAATATACTGCCCCCTGTTGACCAAGGTATGCACACCCGAAGGAGCAGCTCAATGAATTGAAGCATTAAATCATAATGCACAAACTTAATTATTCACATTCTTTTTAATAATATTTTAATTCTGTGTTCATGAAGTACACTATTACAGAGTGCTATTTTTTCTTTACAGTATTAACAAAAACAACTGTTCAGTCTCTTGCTTGTGTTTGTTGCAGGGTTACGGTGTTGGCACACCGCTGCCCTCCACTTCCAATTCAAACAGGACAGTGAAGGAGAGCAGCAACTACGCCATTATAAAGCGCTTCAACCATCACAGCGCCATGGTGCTGGCAGCAGGCACACGCAAGGGGTACAAATATAGATAGGAATGTCCCATGTCGATTTCCCAAGAACTTCCTCATCCGAAATCTTCCCCGCCATTGTTTTCAAGGGAGAATGACCAAGGTAGCGAGACCAGCAGCACTGATGGAAACTCTCGGGATTCAGACCTCTTTCAGCCTCCCATCAAGAAGGTACAATTGCTCTGTTATTTTATTTTCATTAGATTTTTTGTCCATCACATGAAGGTAAAATGTGCATAATCACTGACTTGCAATGTTTTTAGGTGAAATTACAAGAAGCCATAGAGTATGAGGATTTGCAAAGGGAAAACGGGCCAAAAGTGGTTGCATTAAACCTCAAAAAGTCAGACAGGTTAGAATTATTTCCACATATAAGGCCTATGTTTATTATTGTTATTATTATTATTCTCCACAGTGTTGCTAATGTAGTTCTTTCTCAATTTTTCTTGTAAAGGTATGCGCATGGTCCTGTGCCTCTTCAGTCCCTAAAGTACACAACAAGCCAAGAAATCATCAGCTCCGTCAACCACATCCGGCACGAGTTGGCCAATTACAAACCCAACCTAACTCAGGTTTGATCAAGCGAACGCTATACATTTCCATTATTTGCTCTGGCACTACTTTTGCAATTTCATTAAATGATATTTTTGTTTTGAGAGCCAAAAACAAATAGTCTACATTCGCTAATGTATGTAATAAAGATTTGAACAAAATGACAGTACAACAAACTCGGTGCGATGGTGCATTCTCCCACCGAGACCATTTAGGATTATTTTCCGTTTGGATGTGATGACTTGTGATATCACATCCGGCGGTGCAAAACGTCTCAGCCATTTCCTCTCTGCAGGTTCTAACCAGCGCGGCGGCAACTTCCGCCATCGCAGCGCTTTCTCCCGGCGGCCTCCTCATGCAGACAGGATCGCAGCAAGCCATAAATCGTACGTCGTGAATCACAGTCGAAAACATCCCACTTCCTTTGATAGAGCATACTGTTTTATTTATTTTTATTTTTTTTACCCCATGAACTGATTTCCATTCTTTTGTCTTTTTTCATTTGTGATGCTGGCAGAGATGGTACCATCTGATATACAAGGGGAACTGAAGCATCTTTATACAGCTGCGGGGGAGTTGTTGAGACATTTCTGGTCCTGTTTTCCTGCCAACACGCCATTTTTTGAGGAGAAGGTGACTAATTGTTGAGTAACACTATTGTACATCACAATAGCGCCTTCACCCTGTTTAATTTCAGATGAATTTACACAGCAAATTTAACATCCCATACCACTGTGTTGGCCTAGAGCAGGGGTGTCACACTTATTTTAATTCTGGGGACACTTTAACTCAAATTTGATTTCAAGTGGGCCGGACCAGTAAGTTATACATAACGACATGTTAAAACATTTTCTCTGTTCCAAATATTTCCTAATGCATTATAAAGATATTAACATTTACTATTATTTTTTTTTGCAGAGTAATCTACATTTCTGTCAAATCCTGAGTAACAACTAACAGAATTTTATTTAAGTGGTTGTCAGTGCGCCCTCCAGTGGACAAAATGAGCAACAACTGTTAATTTTGGTGGAAAACTGCACTTTGTGTGTCCTGTGGTCACGGCCCAGATTAAACCCCCGTCCATGGGCCGTATGTTTGATACCCATGGCCTAGACAGACTCTAACGCCCTCCCTCCGACCAATATGTAAAAATACAAAAAAAGGTCCCATTAGCATTTCTCCTCTTTATTTAGACCCTCATATGTATTTTTTTTATACAGTTGATTAAAATGAAGTCCAACCTGGAGAGATTTCAGACAACCAAGCTTTGTCCTTTTCAAGAGAAGATTCAACGTCAATATTTAAATAAAAACGTAAGTATCTATTTTTCTTTCCTATAGTTCAACCCCAATTTTTTTTTTCGCCTATTCTGCACGCTCGCCACAATCAATTACATTAGCTGACAACATCAAACAATTCTCTTGATTAAATAAAGCCATGGATGGAGACATTTTTTGCTGGTCCAAATCTGGTCATTATCGCTCCCAGTCTCTGATTGACATTCATCCATGGCACTGCCGTCTCAATTTTTTTTTACTGTTAAAATAACCCTCAAAATCTCAACTAACTTGACATCTCTTTACATTTTTTTATACATCATGTCATCAGCAGAAGATTGAAAAAGTAATGGATCTATTTTAAGAAAGTAAAGACGAAGAAGTAGAGATATCTTTTTTTTCCAAATGAAACGACTGATTCGTTTTAACATCATATATAATCACTTCTTGTTTTATTGACACCCCTGCAGCTCACAGCACACTTAGAGCAGATGTTACAGACGGCATACAGCAAGTTCCACGTCTGGCAAACGCGCCGCATGATGAGGAAAACCTGAGGCCTGGCGCTTTGTCGGCGAAGGACAATGAAGACAAAGCGGACAAGGATGTCCCACGGAAGCCTTCGGGCGCCTGCTGAGACGACAGATAGCAGCCAGGCGGCTTCACAGGACGCTCGTGACGAAGACATCGGCGGACGACGCCGCCACCGCCGCCGCATCAGTTAACGTTTACGAGAGGCATATGGCATTTTAGTCATGAAAACTTGTTTCTTAATCTTTGTGTTCTTTCTACGGATGAGATATTGGTTTCGGTAATGGGACTTTTACGATGCTGTACACCAAGTTTCTCATGAAAATCGTGTAGGCTCTCAGGATGACAAGCAGAGGACTGCCGACGTTTCATCGGTGCGGAGAGCCCCTCTGGGAACAGGACAGAGAATGGAAACGTGTTCCAGCAATATTTTAAAGACACATCACACTGGAGTGTGTTGGTGTGTTGGAGACACAGTTCACTCTTGTCGGTTCTGTCTGCACTGTACTGTATATACCAAATGTTACTATGAATTAAAAGGTAGGACGTTTTTGTTGCTAGTTGCAGCCTGGTGACAGTGCATGCATGCAAATTTGGATTCATAGCTTCATTTCAAGGAGAAAAAATAAACTTCTAATGAGAGATGGATTTTTCTCCTAATTTGCGGATTCTCCATGAGGCGTGTCGTTCTTCCACTTGAGATTCAAAACATGCTCAGTAGTCAGCACGCTTTCAGGAAGTCTACTCTTCGCCGGCTGAGGGAGGCTGACCACTCGGCTGCAGCTCGTACGGTAACGTGAGTGATTTTCTCCAAAAAGTTGACCTAGTAAACACGCCAGACGGAAATAAGTTGTTAAATGTGTCTTTTTCCTCACGATCAGCATTTCGTTTTTGTTTTTTTTTGTTTTGAACGGCGACTGAACGAAAACAGAAAACAGCTAGCATGCTTGCAAATCGTCTTCATACAACAAAAATCAGCGATGTAAAACAATTCAAATTTTATTTACAGTACGCTTATGGTGAGATAAGCTTTTGTTGAGATGCCGTTTAGTTTAGACACAAGTGTTTATTCCCAGGGTCATCAGCAGACGTGTGTCGTCTCGTGACCGACTCGCCCCTCGGTCACGGTTGTTTGCGAGAGCGCCGCTAATCGACGAAAACTAGTGAAACACTGCATTCAACCGAAATGTAATGACAAATGTTTGTCACGTGAGGGTTCGTCAACCGTTATTTATCGAGGTAACTACAGTTCAATTGTGTGACGTCACTTTCGGCAAGTTTACAACAGATTTGAGAACACTTCCTGGTGCAGTCACGTGACACGTGCAGTATGGGCTGAAGGTTGCTCGCTTTACAATTTTGGTTCTGTACCGTAGAAACATTTTTTTTTTTTTAATCTTGTGCACCCCCGCACTTTTTTTGTCATAGCATGAGGAACCCCTCATACGCGTTGATGGTTCTCTAAAAGTAGAACGTAACACCGTAAAATAAATACAAATGAAAAGGTCATTTCGTTTCCTAAATTCCTTTTCACACAAAGATAATTATCAGTATGTTGCCTTGACACCACAAAACATGGAGCTCCTTTGAAGCACACTTTAAACAGGAATTTCATTTAAAACTTTAAATATAAGAAACAAAACACACTTAACAAGAATAATATGTAGACCACTTTAGCAGGTTTACTTTCTTTTCATTCAATCACCCGAGGTTAAAAATAAAACACTTGAGCTAACACAGAATATTTAACATCTTGGAAATAAATTCTTAAAACTGTTCGTACACCTGCCCTCGTTAGGAAACACTGTCCTAGAAGTTACCGCCATACTGGCTGTAAATAAACTGTCCCTTGTATAGTGCTTTTGTATTCCATGCGCTTTAGTTTCCTTACTCAATTACTGAAGAAACAGCACAAATCTCTTGGTCAAGAACGCTAAAACTTGGTAACAAGAGGCTCAAAATTGCACCTACAACCTTTGGGTCGAGAGATGACATCCAGGCGTAACGTAGAGGCCTTCAAAAAGGTGATCATTTATTTGTCAGATTAACCTGCCTGCCTGTTATTTTGGCCCTACTAAATTATTTCTAGTTTATATTGATGTCATACATTTCAAGTTAATGACGTTTTTCGAGACACCCCACGATGTGGTGTAGTTTTACACAACTAAACAAATACTAATGAATATTGGCCACAAATTTGCAAATGTAGTTGCGTAACTCCAGCTTTCTTCCTGTTTTGATTACATTTATCCCCAATTAAGATGCCTGACTAATCCCTTTAATAGGTAGAACTCTCCTTCCCCGCAAAGCAGGAAATTGAGGGCTATTTTTGACTCATTAAGGCCTTGGTGTTTTCCCCCCAACAGCGTGTGTAAAGGTACAAGCTGATATCCAGACCCAAAATCACGGAAAATCAATTTGGCAAATACGTTCTGCTCTATCGCTATGAGGCAAGCAGTCATTCGTGTTTTAAAACTCATCTTAAATAAGAAGCCTTTTGGGAATGTAGGATCACTTAGTCATTTGTTCCAGAGCAAAGTCATGTTTTGGATTATAATTCTTGATGACAAATCATACTATGATGCAAGATATTCACCCACCTACACTACAGTGCTAGCAAGTGGCAAATAAAGGAAAAAGTCATAAATGGCTGATACATTTCACTTTTATCGAGATTATGGAATAAACTACTAGTTCTGAATATAAAGCTTGAACCTTTTAGTTCAATTTTGGAAAAATGTACTTTAACAGCTGCCTCCTTGTATCTTTAAACCACCAGGAAATAAAACATACATCTTAATATTTTGTGACATTTAAAAAAAAAAAAAATGAAGTGCAAAATGGTCATTCCACTTTCAAATACAGGATGTGATAGTTTTGTGTGGGCTTGTTACTTGTATAACCCGAGTCATGGCTGGCCAATTTGAGAGACTTAAGAACCCTGCTGAGAGTCATATGATGCTGCAGCATACGTGACCGAGCACAATCGTGACTACGACAGGCTGCCTGTCTGTGTGCTTCTCTTCCAGTTGCCGACGAGCGCAAGGGGAAGATGCCTCGGATAGCGGTCGTACCAGATGCCCACAGTCACGTCCTGGCAGAATTTGACTGCCTCGATCCTCTCCTTTCCACTCTGCGCTTAGACTCTGGCAGACTCAAGGTAGCGCAAAATCACCAAAGTTCAGCCGATAAGATGCGTCTTGTTTATGCAAATTGACTTCCGAAGCACAAGCTGAAAGTTTTGGACGTGCGCGCTCGTGTCATTCGAAAGTGTAACATGAGGGTATTTTCACATATTGTCATTATTTGACTTTTTTGTAGCTATCCATTTCTGTTGAGTTAAGCATAGGAGGACCAGATATATAAAAAACTAACAAACAGGACACTCCTATTTTGCTGAAAATTGAATACAGGTATACAATAAATTCTCACCAAGAACTATTTATAACAAATTTAATTGCTAGTCAATCTGGTGACCAGTGGTGGTGTTATTACTAAGGCTAATGCTAATTGCTATCTTGGTTGACAGTTAACAACGCTACGTTTATCTTGCGCCGGTCCCACATTGTAACAAATTGGAACTTTGCCACCAGAAAATCTCAATTTGCGTTCAGTCTGACCGGCAACCACAGCATTAGACAACTAGGACTACATTTCCTATGATTTTTAGGCACGGAAGCAGGAAGTAGTTCTAGTTTTTGGTATGACGGAAACACAGCTCTTAGAGATTTAGATGAGAATGTGATAGTAAATAGAAAATAATTTAAAAGCTAAATTTCTTTTCAATTGTTTTTGTATGAATTGCGATGACAACTGTGTGATTGACACTCACATGGCCCAAAATGGGATGACGGAACCTGAATAAAAACGGGACAAAACGTTGGGGCGAGCAAAATCCGCCTGGTCTCGGGACACAAGATCAAAGGTGGTCACCCTAGTTGTGGATGACCCGTAGCTTATAGTTAACATCGTGTTGCATTTTAATATTTTGAAGCAGATTTATCATTTATTTGAAGCAACCCCCTTTGCTCCCAGCTGTGTTTATATTTGTTTACGTTTTGGAGCAATTAGCATTAGAATATAGCTAAGTTTCATCATTATTTACAAACCTGTTGAAAACACTGGGAAAACGCGCTTCTTGCAACATGGCCCTGGTTGATCTCTTATACTGTGCTGCCACCTGCTGGCCGTTTTTTTTTGTAATAACTGCCATTGCTTTAACCCACCTCTTCAGGTCAGAAGCTGTATCAAAGCCTTCTGTATGCTCTAGCATTAAAAAAAATTGTAATCATAAAAAACGTAGTGGGAGTGCAGGACAAAGTATTAAAAAACATTATTATACATTTTTGGGTTTGATATTTCCTTTACGTTGTGTTTCAGTGCACATGTCTGGCCGTGTCGAGGAAGTGGCTAGCATTAGGAACATCGGCCGGTGGCTTGCACCTGATTCAGCGGGAGGGCTGGAAACAAAGACTTATACTTACCCACAAGGTAATATGTGACTCGATGTTGAGCGGATTCGTGAAAGTCATTTCTGATTAATTGACAAGACCTCCCTTTCAGGAAGGGTCTATTACTCGGGTGTCGTGCTGTCCACATGACGAAGACTTCATTGCTGTTGCAACAAGGTAAACGTTGCACAGGAAGTGCATTTTACTGGTCGATATCTTTTTGATTGACAATGTGGGGGTCCAGTCAGGGTGTGGTGGTGGTGTGGGAGCTGCAGCTGGAACGGCGTGGACGTCCCGAGAGAGTGAGCGTGTCCTGGGAGCACAGGGGCCAGAACATCACGGCGCTCTGTTGGGACACCAACGCGCTCAAGGTTTTTGTCGGAGACTCGGCAGGCAAGGTGTCTTTTCTCCGGGCAGGATCGACTAAGATGGGAAAGGTACTCGCAACAAAATATTCTGCCTTCATTTGTTGTTAACTCATTCACTGCCATTGACGGATCGAAATATTTCGATGAGTTTCACTTTTTGTAGTATGAAAACCTAGATTTTTTTTATTGTACATTTAGAACAGATATAAAAATTGTGATTAATTGTGAGTTAACTATTGGAAAAAAAGATTACAAATCTTAACTGTAATTAATCGCATGACTTCAATAGTTAACTCACAACTAATCACAAATTTTATATCTGTTCTAAATGTACACTAAAATAAATCTAGTTTTTATGCTCTTGTTAACAAAAGTGGAAAAAATAGAACTAATAGAAATAGTTCAAATAAATTTTTGACGTCTATAGCCGTCAATGGCAGTGAATGAGTTAAAGCTTCTTTCTTCTTTACAGTAGCATTTTTATTTGACCATTTATGATGGAAACTTCTTCTAAATGCACTATGGGCAGTCCCGCAAGCCTCTGGATTCGGGTTCGAATTTCCCGCCCTCTGTCTGCAGATGTGACGTCATGTGCGCATTGTGTATGTGAAGAAGGGAATGTGCAGTTTCATTTTTCGGCCACAGGTGGCAGTAGCGATTCAAAATTCAACCTTCTGCATTGACAGCTTTAATTTGTTTGAAATTTGTTGTATCTTTTGTCGTTTAAAGAACCACAGATTGGGTCTTATTTTTCCCTTCTTCCCTCATGTTTCCTTTTTTTCATCTAAGTTTCTTGTTCTGTCTCCCTCTTTTTGTCATTTTTTTTCCTGAACATGTGTATAAAACATATTTTTATGTTTGATATGATTTTTAAAAAAAAATGAGTATATATATATATATATAAATTCCTTTGCATACTTGTTTTTTTTGCTAGCTAATTGGCTTCCTTTTTTTACTACTGTATCACATGATCGAGATGATTGGTGAGTGGTGAGGCATGATTCTCAAAATAAAAAAATATTTTTGTCCAGTTTCTCTGCAGCTTGCTACTACATGAACTATGAACCGGGACGAGTGGTTTTGGAACGCTGCAGTAGACTAAATTTTTTTTATTAAATCTCATTAAATTGTGTTGTGATTTTAAATTATAGTGAAAGTCGTATAAATTCCACTATAGCAGATTTTTTTTTTAAATGATAATTTAATAATTAAAAAATTATTTTTGTCGTTTGTTGTACAGGGATCAGGATTTGTTATGTTTCCTGTTCAGACTATCACCACCGTCGACTCCAAAGTGGTTCAGCTTGGGTACCAGGAAGGTCGGCTGCTGGTGTCCTCTCTGAGCCGCTGTTACCTCTGTGATACCGACAGGTGAGTTCGGTGAGCTCTTTACTAAACTGAAGAGCTACTTCCTGGATACACACCAAAATGCCAGTTTTGCTCAACTGGCCTTTAATTATGCTAATAATGATGAACAATATTGTATCTAAATTCTGACTTGAAGTGGAAGTCAACCTTAAACATTTCTTGACAATAATATGTTATATGTGACCTCACTAATCCAAACATGACATTTGGATTAATATTACATTTGTGGAATATGAGTCATGAAGCAAAATCCAGCCGTTATTATTCATCTCAGGGGGCGGCCATTTTGCCACTTGCTGTCGACTGAAGATGACATCACAGTTGCTCAGGGGTCAGGCAACGACCAATCACAGCTCACCTGGTTGTCACCTGAGACCTGAGCTCGACAGCAAGTGGCAAAATGGCCGCCTTCGCCGCTTAACTCATATTCCACAAATGTAATATTAATCAGAATACCATAAACTAATGGGGCTGCATAGAACATAATTGTCATCATCAAGAATTTTTTTCTCATTTTGTAATTCTGTCCCCCCCGCCCCTAAAGAAGTAATTGTATTTAGAAGTAACATCACAATCATCTTTAATATCCTGTCGCCAGGGAGAAATTTTGGCGCGTGGGGAACAAAGAGCGTGACGGGGACTACGGAGCTTGTTTTTTCCCTCAAAACAAGGGATTGTTGGCGGGTCAGCCGCCGCTGCTCTACTCGGCCCGGCCGGGGTCTCGGATATGGGAAGCCAGTTTTGATGGCGAGGTTTTAAGCACGCAGCAGTTCAAACAGGTGCTCAACTGCCCTCCTCTACCTCTTGTTACATTCAGGTAATAACCTCCGGGGTCTTAGAGGTAAAGTTACTGCTAAACCAATTGTTTTTTCTTTTTTGTAAGTGAAATAACACTGAAGGCCTTTAAAAATCTCTGATGTCTGCAGAAATGAGCCACAATACAATCCAGGCCAGAAGAGCCCCCAATCCATTGCCTTCCCAAAATTACTATATTTTGGGTAAGAGTCATTTTGGTTGATTCATACACAGCGTGTGAAATCAAAACACAATTTCTCAAGAAATAATGGAAAAAGCAATTGACCACTTGTATTTTTTTTGTTTTTGTCAGAGACCAAAACTTGCTTACCTGGACTGATTCAGCCATTTATATTTTTACACCTCACAATGGCCAAGTTCTTCTATGGACAGAGCTCAAAGGTGAAAGACATTGTTACTCACCCACGCAAATATTTACAGTAAATGCCACCATCAAGCTGCTTTTTTCCTCCCTCCGGTTTTGCAGACGTGGTGGACATCGCAGTCTACCGCAACGAGCTCTTCTGCCTCCACAGCGGCGGCCGTCTGTCCCACCTGTCCCTGTTGTCGGCAGAACGCTGCGTTGAACGCCTCCTGCGACGGGAGTCCTGGGTTCTGGCGGCTTCCGTCTGCTGTATGTTCCAGCACACCATCTGCGTCAGTCGGGTACGCCGGCTTGTATTTCCGTGGATGTGCGTGCGTGCGGTCCAAAACCTGTGATGTCATTTTGCTGCTGTCATGTTGAATATCTGGATAAGTACACGACCTTCTGTATGTATAGGAAATTAAGTAGGCCTAATTAAAAAAAAAATATATTCTAACCAGGCTTGGGGAGTAACGCAATACATGTACCGCCGTTACGTAATTAGATTACAAAAAAAAGTAACTATTTCATTACATTTACAGGAAAAAACATGTAATCAGATTACAGGTACATTTCCTCAAAATGGGGATTACTCCGAGGGATTACAATTTCTACGATGAGAGAGAGAGAGAGTATGAGAGAGAACGCCCGCGCGATTGGGGCCGTTGCTACAAGTCAGGGAGGTGGGAACGAACAAACTGACGAGTCGTGTCCTCCACACGCGGGCGGTTTGAAAAAACTTCACGGACGGGAGGAGGAAATAGCGACCGGTATTCACTGGAACTTACTCGGAGCGAAAGTTTGAGCTAAGAGTCCAGTGGCCTGCTACGCGCTGTAGCTTCTTACTAGCTAGCCCGCTAGCCTACGACCATAATGTGAGTTACACCTTCCAAACAAATCTTCCTCCCACCAATTCACTATTTAAACATCATACACAACATATACACGGCTAAACTTGTGACTGGGATAAAAGTTCATTTTGCAATTGATGTCACGCATCATCATCTTCATTCATTCATTCTATCTATCTATCAAACTGTGAGGTGTGGTTGCTTTCAGTGACAGTTCGGAAACAGCATATGGCCTTCAATCAATCAATCAATCAATCAATCAATAGCCAACATGCTTTTTAATTACACGAGGATTTTTGCTATTTGTAGGCTGCCCGGGTCCCTTTCACCCGCAAATAGCACATTGTATAGAATATATATTGTGGTAATTTTTATTTTTATTTTGTCTTCATGAGCATACTCAATATTGGAGTAATCCAAAGGGAATCCAGTTACATTACTTTAACAGTATGGTACTTGGATTACGTTACTAACTACAAAAAAATTGCAGGTAACTTGTAACTGTAATGGATTACATTTTAAAAGTAACCCTCCCAACCCTGATTCTAACACACAGGGCCTTTTTTTCTTTCATTGGTAAGGAATGTCATTCTTCATCAGTAAAACGAAATGGGGAGAATAAATTTAAGTAAAAATTAAACCAAAGTACCGTACTCATTTAAATTTGAGTTTGCTCGTGCAAGATTAATTAATTATTTACTTACCTACTTATATTTACAAATTTATTTTATGACTGATTTTTACTCCATTTTTACTTTGTATGCAGCGATGGTTGTTGTGAAGTGCTTTATAAATACATTTGAGTTGATTTTATGTTAATACAACTAAACTAAACACAGTGGGGGGGGGGGGGGTTCCCCATCTTTCGGCAATTAATTTGATGATCTTTCAGCATCGTTTTTAAACTTATTTATTTCGATATTAGTGTAACGACGAAGCAAGGTCAAACTGTCATTTGGGAATTGTAGTTTACTTTATTACACAATACTTTCTAAAAAATGCTCCATATATGGGGGAGGGGGGGATCTAATACTAAAACTAATAAAAAAGAAACTAAAATGAAGCATTTTTTAAATATAAAAACTAACAATCCTGCTCTAAGAACAATAGAAAACTAATTGAATTTGAGTACAAAAGTTAAGACGAAATTAAAAACTAATTATAATAAAAAATTCAAGACTTTTGTCACTCTTCATAGAGGTCAGTTGTTATTTATTTATTTTTATATATTTTTTTAAAGTCTCAATAAAAATAGTGTTCTTCCCCTAAATGCATATTAAGCAGAACCAGTAGTTCTCTCATTAAATCAGTGCTTCTCAAATAGGGAAGCGTAATAGCACATCCACTACACTAGGTGGCAGTGGGCGCGCTCATTGTCTGAGAGTTCGGAACAAATTTTAACTCTTCTTCAAAAGTCTACTTACACCAATTTTATGGACAAATTATACTATTTATAATCGTGCCGAAGAGTCGAGGCTCGCAATATTTTCTTCTTTCCCGGGCGGGCGTAACAAAGAATAATTGAGAAACACTGCAACAAAATGCCTGTCTCTGATTGGTGCTTTCTGAACACAAACCTTATTTTTGTCTAATTCAGGCCAGAAAATCAATTCCCATGGAGCGCCTGGAGCACCTTCACTCGCAGCTCAGTTCCAGCACTCACCCCGAGTTGATCGGCCAACTGGATGAGGTGATGGCCAAGCTGGAGCCCCTGGACTCGGCCTGCAGCAGCCGCAGAAGCAGCATCTCATCACACGTATGCGAAAATCACACTTGATGACGGTTGTGTTTTCGTCGTTCGAGTCTTGCTTCTTGTAAAAATCCAGGAGAGCTTCAACGTGCTGGACTGCGGGATCTACCGGGTGATCAGTCGTCGAGGGAGCCAGTCCGACGATGAGACGGGCTCGCTGATGAATCAGTCCACGTCGGAGGAAGAGAGGCTGAAAGAGTTCAGCTTTGCGCAGGAAGAAGATCAAGCGGACCACGGTAGGAGACACTTAAAATGCAGGCGCCTGCTTTGAATTCGGGATAGACCGGCCCGGCAGATAATCGGCGCCGATATTCAGCATTTTATGAATATCGGCATCGGCCTCTTTTTTTGGTTTGATGGCCGATATGTTAAAAACTGTTATTTTTGCTCTGATGGGTGCTTTTCTCCTCCGTCTGCTCTGAGTCCCTGCAGCATTGGCCCGCCCACAGCACCATCTGATTGGTTGCTCGTGCAGTGCTAACAGCCAATAAGCAGGAATTAGCGGCTATTAGCCTGCGAGCTAATGGCTAGCTCGCACATTAGCAGCTATTTGGTAGTTAGCGTGCGGGTGAATGGTTAGCCCGCGAACTAACCGGATAGCTCGCGAATTAACGGCTATTAGGTTCGCCCGTGAGCTAACGGTTAGCTCGCACGCTAACCCAATAGCCGTTTTTTAGCGGCTATTTGGGAGTTATTTCAGGGTTAATGTGTGGGTGAATGTTTAGCCCGCGAACTAACCGGATAGCTCGCGAATTACCGGATATTAGGTTAGCCCGTGAGCTAATAGTTAGCTCGCACGCTAACCTAATAGCTGTTTTTTAGCGGCTATTTGTGAGTTATCCCGGGGTTAGCGTGTGGGTTAACGGCTATTAGGTTAGCCCGTGAGCTAACGGTTACCCTGCGCGCTAAAAAGCATATCTGTCTA
This sequence comes from Leptonotus elevatus, assembly GCF_054856555.1. Classification (NCBI taxonomy): domain Eukaryota; kingdom Metazoa; phylum Chordata; class Actinopteri; order Syngnathiformes; family Syngnathidae; genus Leptonotus; species Leptonotus elevatus. Next base: position 6,408,972 of record NC_141242.1, read on the forward strand.
TCTCTACTTTGAATGTGACAGTCCAACATAATGAACATGTAGTTGATGCCATGTGACAAATTCTATTTAATTTGGACTTTTTATCAAGCACAATCTTTTGGAGTGCTCTTCTTCTGTGTCATATGCATCATCAGCTGTGTTCAGTTTTTTTTGTATTGCACAGCATTGACCTCCCCTGGTCCCCCAGCCACATGCATGTGGTTTCCACCCTCTCATCGTATTCCATCCATCTTTGTGTTTGTCCTCTGGCTCTCGCCCCGATCTCCATTCAGATCCGCAGAGCGGCGAGCGCGCAGAAACCGAGCGAGCCGAGCAGAGCCTGCCATTCCACCTGCCCATCTCATTCCGCACCAAACCCCCCCGCATTGCACTGCAGGCCGTCAAAGACAGGTGAAAAAAGTGTCGCAGCAGCTGCCGTGCGGGAGCAGAAGGGTCCTAAGAGTTTTGGACTTTTATTTTGTTTTGGCTTTTTTTCTTTTCTTTTTTTTTCAGATTTGGTTAGTCTTAGTTTATTTTTAGAGCAGGTTTGTTAGTTTTTATAAGGGACCAACCGATTAACTCATTCACTGCCATTGACGGCTACAGACGTCAAAAATTCAGTTGAACTATTTCTATTGGTTTCAAAAAAAATTCTACTTTTGTAAACAAGAGTATGAAAACCTTGAATTTTTTTATTGTACATCTAGAACAGGTATAACATTTGTGATTAATCTTGAGTTAACTAGTGAAGTCATGTGATTAATTACAACAAGAAAAACTAATCGCCTGATGCTCGTAATAAAAAAGAAAAGGAAAGATTATTAAAAATTAGGGCCGTCCGACAATTACATTTTTCAATTGTAATTAATCGCATGACTTCAATAGTTAACTCATGATTAATCACACATTTTACATCTGTTGTAAATGTACAATACACTCAAAAAATGTGAAACTAATTCAAATAGTTCAAATGATTTTTTTACGTCTACAGCCGTCAATGGCAGTGAATGAGTTCATTGGCTGGACGATTTTAATAGGCCAATATTGACTCCTTTAAAATTAATTAAATAATATTGGTTTTTGCTTCTTCTTCTTTTTACACATTACAACATAAGGCAAAGATAATAATGTTTAAAGCACGCATTAGCGGACTGGAAAAAAAAGTTAAAATTTTTATTTTATTGATGTATATATTTTTAATTGATTTTCTGAATTTTATTCTGCCAAACAAAAAATTATAATAAAAATATAAAAAAGATCTATATCAGTAAGGCCCTAATTTTTGTTTTTTCAAAAATGTTTTATTTTAATTTAGTTTTTATTAGTTTTAGTATTAGTCTTAGTTTTTATACAAGATTTAACTCATTCACTGCCATTGACGGCTTTAGATGTCAAAAATTCATTTGAGCTACTTTTGTTAACAAGAGTATGAAAACTTAGAAAAAAGTTTTCATTGTACATTTAGACCAGATATGAAATTTGTGATTAATCATGAGTTAACTATTGAAGTTGTGTGATTAATTACAATTAAAACTAAAACTAAACTAATTGTGGTACAACTGTCGTAAAAACATGCAAAATGAATACATTTTCAACGAACATTAAAAGCTCATAGGATACTTTCGTTATAATTATGGTTACTTTTGTAAATGTACAATGTATTTTCACTTTATCTTTTTCCCTCCCAAGACTATTCTATTTTAGTTTTAGTTATTTGCTTAACTGGCTTTTACTCGAAACAATGAACTGAAACTTAACAGAAACGGGCGACTGAGCTGTAGCAGTGGCTTTTTAACTTCCCCTTTCCCGTGAAGATTTCAACCCACGTCAGTTTTATTTCCATGTCGTTCATCTGTTTGTAAAAATGTGGCACGTTTCATTTCCAAGCATCACGCTCATTTTGCCAACCGGTCGTGCATGTTAGTTGCCCTGACAATCTCATTGAATTCCGCCACCCGCTCCCCTCTCAGTGTTTCTAGTTTTGTCAAGAAGACAACCGAGAAGATCAACACGCTCCAGATGAATTCTGAGCTCTGGCAGCGACCGGAATTTAGAGAAAGTGCTCACGCTGAGATGTCTGCCACATCTTCTCCGTACTTTGAGGAAGCAGATATTGAGTGAGTGCACCGAGATTCACTTGGAAGTCGTTCGCATTTTGGGGCATGTGATTAAATTGCTGACAATCAACTTGTTGTCACAGTGTTTACACAGACGTGCCCAACACGGAGTCTGAACTGCTCCAGCTTCAGTCAGCCACTGAGCGGGCCATGTAAGTACTTTTTAGTATTTTAGTTTATTTTATGACAGAAAATCTAGAGATAATAAGGTTCAAAGTATTCCTAATTGAGCGGTTCACCTAGATTTGTGAAAATTGTTAGGCATAAATACTAGGGGTGGGAATCTTTGACTGTCTCACGATTCGATTCAGATTTTTTTGGGCGAGCGATTCGATTCAGAATCGATTTTTGGTTGAGGGCGATTTTTGATTCAAAATGATTTGATTGACAATGATTTTTGCTTCAATTTATAGATATTCAAGGAATAGTAATGATCTACTACAGTCTGACTCGCTAATGCTAATTAGCGCGCTACTTGCAGGCACTTTTATTACTCAAAAGAACAGCTCCACGCTGCAAAAAAACAACAACTTTTATTGGAATAACTTGATCGTGACTTTCTTTCTACTCTCTAATGTGGCTACAACTTGTATACAGTGTATCAGGCCGCGTGAAACCACACTGCCCCTAAGTGGCCAAATCGGGTACAACATGAACAGCGCTCCCAATAAAGGCACACACAAACAAAGGGAAAAAAGTATAAAATAATTTAAATGAGAATCGATTTTTTGGGGCACACCCTAATAAATACATTATCAACCCAATACCTAAAAAACAAAGTATTTGGCAGCCATATGCTAAACCTAACAGGAGGTCAGCCATTTTGAATTTATTTTGAAATTGTGTGCCAATTTTGCCCTCTTAAAGAGATCTTAATTTTTCACTACAAAATGTCAAAAATTGGGTGTTTTATCTAAAGACGTTTAAGATAAAAAGTTATCGAATAGTTTTTTTTTTGCACGCTGTTACCGTGGCGATGTGCTGTTTGAAAAGAGAAATGATCAAAATCACTCTTTTGCTTGATGTTTACATAAAATGCTCTTTTTCTCCAGATTTTGGGAAAAGTGTGTTAATTTCTTAAAGCTTACCTGCGTTCTACTGTTGATTACTAGAGAACGTTGTGTATTCTTCATTTGGTAGATTTAATGTAAAAATAATCATAGGGTCAGTGCAAATTGCTGGCATTGACTGACTTAATAATAATCACAAATAAGTCAATTAATGTATCCTACACATTGCTAGCTTAGCTTGGTATGCACAGCGCATGAAACCCTGTTCTGACATCAGTTACCAGATCCAAGATCCCTCGGTTCTGCTGGATCCAGACTTCCTGGAAGAAAGTCTCCAAGAGTGGTTGAAGGCACTGGAGCGAGTCCTCAGGCCGGCTCAGCCTGAGTCAGATGTTGGAGTTCCTTCAGACATGCATGAAGCCAGACATTCATGGGAACCGCAGAAACCAGAAGAGTCAACAGAAGAACCTACAGAGAGCTCGGTACAAGAGAACACCGAAATCCCTCCAGAGGCGGAGCGCGACTGTCAACCGGCCTCGGAAAACCAGACGGCGGCACCTGAAGAAGCCGTTCGATTGGTGTCTCCTAAAGCGTTACCCTCCGATCTCTTCAATAATCTCACTCAGCTGGCTACGCTTTATACAGAGATGAGCTGCTTCAGCAAGGAGGCAGACGCCATGGAGTTGAGCTGCGCCACGTTCCTGCGCCGCTACTTTTTCTTGCTGGACCAAGAGCGCATTAGACGCATGTGTCTGCTCTGCTGCCAGGAGCAGGAGGACGTGCAGAGGTCCTTTATCGAAGCCATGCTAGGTAAAAACAAACAAAAAAAAGTTGGTTTTTTTCACTCATCACGTGTAAAATGGTAGCGTTTTAGGTAGGGAAAGACCGTAAGCTAACAGCTCACGAGCTAACCTAATAACCGTTTTTTTAGCGGCTAATGGGAGTTATCCCCGGGTTAGCGTGTGGGTAAACGGTTAGCAGAATTAGCAGTTATTTGGGAGTTAGCGTGCGGGTGGATGGTTAGCCCGCAAGCTAACTGTTAGTTCGCGAATTAGCGGCTATTAGCCGACATGCTCACCGGCTAGCTCGCAAATTAACGGTTATTAGGTTAGCTCACGGGCTAACCTAATAGCCGTTATTTAGCAGCTATTTGGGAGTTATCCCGGGGCTTAGCGTGTGGGTGAACGGTTAGCCCGCGAGCTAACAGTTAGCGGCTATTTGGGAGTTACTTTTGCGGAAGTTGATGCTAAAGCTGATGGCAAACAAAAAAACACGCCCACTTCCGGTTTATACCACGCCCCCTCTTCAAATACAGCTACGGATCATTTGGATGGTTATCCAGATAGTGGTGTACTCGCTCGTCCCTAATATATATACTTTCAGTGTGGCTTCTAAACTGTTATACTGTCGTGCTTTTATTTTGAAGGCCTGACTATTGACAGGCTGTTTGTTACGTCCCAACTTTTCATAGTAAATTTGAACAAACAATTCTTAACTTTTGATTTCAAAACTAGTAATCTATCAATCTGTCGTTTATGTAATATGATGAGACAATTACACATTTATTTGGTATTTTGGTTTGCCCGTGACAAAACTGTTTGACACCCAGAGACCAGCAGAACGTTTTACAATTTTTACACAATGAAATGGAAAAGGCTCATAAAAGTCGTCTTTTTTTCCCCAAAGGTGTGACACAGTCCAGTAAAGTGGTGGAAATCATTCACAAAGGAGATTTACAGAGATCGCTTCGCTATCTGCGAGAACTGCAGCCCTGGAGTCCTCCGGTTCTGCTCGCTCACTTGCACAGGTCGGTCCAAATCCCGATTGTCTGCGTGAGCGACTTCTACCGAGTACGTCATTGAATACGCGGACCTCCAGGTTGTACGGGAAGCACGGGGAGGCGGCTGTCCGCTCCTTCCCCCCCTTCTATCCCACCATCGTCCCAGCGGATGTGATGCGGATGGCTCACGAAAGCCACTTCTTGGCCTATCTGGATAATCTGGTCCTGACCCAACCCGAGGAGCTCAGGTACACCCGCATCTCGACACTTCCGAACAATCCGCACTCGACTATGCATTTTGATGAATTCTCCCTAGGTTGCCGTTCCTGCAGTCTCTGCTTGAGCCCGAATCGCTGCGTCAAGATTGGCTTGAGCTGGCCCTTACCCACGATGCACCTCAGCGCTGCGATACGTTGACACCCGAAGGGCAGCCCAGGTCCGCTTAAATCTGTTGAACAGCGACTTGCTGTATTTTTTATGTTGTCTTTTATTAGCTCTCATTTTAGCGTCGTCAACATTTTCAAACTCGCACCCGGCGTGAAATGACCTCTGTCGCAGATGGAATTCTCATTGCTTCAGTTGGGGTTACGGGCGCCTCCTGTTTCTGCTCATCCAACTTCCCGCAGACTTGTCGTCCAAGGAGAAGATGGCAGAAACGTGCCGCAGTCACGGGTACTTCAAACTTCTCAAGTTTATCCGCCTGAGCTCTGAGCAGCAGCTGAATCACATTTATGAAGAGAAGTGTTCTTCCGATTTTAGTTGTAAACTCTGTTCGGACCTTTGCTAGAAAATCTCTACATAAAACCAATTTATTATTATTATTATTAGTAGTAGTAGTAGTAGTAATACTGGTGGTAGTTTTCTCTCATTTTCACTACAAAGTTTAAATTCCATGTCATGTGACATTGTGTCATCAGTTACTGGACAGGTTATATCCACCTTTGTTGTGAGCTGCAGAGCCGAACCGAAGCTTTTGCAACAATCTGTCAGTTGGATGACATCAGCCTACTGGAGGAGCCGAATGGTGGGTTTTCGGTTTCCTCGTTTCCATACCATACACTGGCTATCAAAAGCTGTAATTATATCACAGATTTTTTTTTTTTTTAATAAGGGGTACAGTAGATGTGAAATTCTTCTTCCTTTGTGTCTTCACGACTGTATTATACTGCCCCCCTAGTGGCCAGGTTGCGCACACCAGAAGAATTAATTAATTAATCGTGATACACCAACATTACTACTAGGGGTGTGAATCTTTGAATGTCTCACGATTCGATTCCGATTTTTAGGTCTGCGATTCCATTAAGAAAGATTTTTGATTCAAAATGATTTGATTGACAATGATTTTTGCTTCAATCTATAGATGTGCAAAGAATTGGAATGAATCTACTCCAGTCTGACTCGTTAATGCTAATTAGCGCACTACTCGCGGCACTTTTATCACTCAAAAGAACGGCTCCACGCTGCAAAAAAACTACTTTTAATGGAATGACTTGATCATGACTTTTTCCTTCTACTCTCTAATGTGCTACAACTTAGCAGTGTATTAGACCGCGTGGAACCACACTGCCCCTAAGTGGCCAAATCGGGTACAACATGAACAGCGCTCCAAATAAAGGCACACACAAAGGCAAGATGGTATAAAATAATTTAAATAAAATCGATTTTGGGACATTCAAAATCGATTCTGAATAGTAAATATTAACTCATTCACTGCCATAAATTCATTTTTAAAAAGATTATTAAAAATTCGGGGCATCAGGCGATTACATTTTTTTAATCGTAATTAGTCGCATGACTTCACTAGTTAACTCACGAATAATCACAAAGTTTATATCTGTTCTAAATGTACAATAAAAAAAATATCTAGGTTTTCATACTCTTGTTAACAACAGTGGGGGGGGGGGGACTAAACTAATAAAAATAGTTCAAATGAATTTTTGACGTTTATAGCCGTCAATGGCAGTGAATGAGTTGTAGTATTTTTTCTTAAGGAAAAACATCATACCATTTTTTTTATTTTTGTGGGTATGAGGGGGTGGGTGTGGGGGTTACTGGAAAAAAATTAATGGCATTTTTATTGATTTGAAAATTCATCCATCCATCCATTTTCTTACTTACCGCTTAATACTCACAATGGTCAGTCACGTGGGGGTGCCGGAGCCTTCAGTAATTCAGATTTGTAAAATGATTACTATTTGTTAACAACAAAATTATTTTGGTTACTGATGTCAAACTTAAGTCGATCATTACAATACACTCAGTGTTGATTAAAGCGTAAGCCACTAGACGAGGTATTTTCTCATGGCAGGCAACCTCATTTTGTTTATTTTCAGGCTATGAGAGGTGTAGCCTGCTGTTCAAAAGTGCGCTGAAATGCAATTTAGGGCTTGTTAATATAATAGTACCTAATAAAATGAATAAATAAAATACAGATTTTACATCTAGGCGTGGAGCCTCTGAACTTGGCCGAGTGGAGGCTGTTGATCCAGCTGGCTCAGGACGGCAGCCGGACGTCAGACACTTTGTCCAACGGCTCCGCGGACCGCAGCACAAAGATCAGCCCCGAGGCCCTGACCCTGCGGCTGGCCCGCACGGCCGGGCCGGAGCGCGCCGTGGCCGTCCTGGAGGAGTGCGGAGTGCAGCTGAGTCTTTCCCCCCACTCGCAGCTGGTGTGCGAGCTGCTGAAGGTGGCTGAGAAGAGGCAGCGGTGAGTCGGGCCTCCAGCTTGCGTTATGCGGAGATAGTCGTGCAAGCGTTACATAATACTTGTGGATGTCGTTAAAGGCTATTTGCTACTAACATTTTGCACGTGACGTGTTAAGTCGTATCTTGTGTTTCAGGGCAACCATTCAGACGATGCTCGAGCGCTGCGATCGCTTCCTGTGGTCCCAACACGCATGAGATGCCAGCATTTTACGCGAGCGTCACCTCAAACTGATATGGAATAATTTATTTGCTTTATTACTAATGAAGGTACTACTACTCACCCTTGAAACTAAAATAAAAAAATGTTAACTGCTTGTATTTTGCACGGAAATCATCTTGTTTGAAAATGAATGTAATGTTGGTGCAATACTGATTTTTCTGTTTGTTTTGCATTTACCGAAGACCTTAACCAGTAATATTACTATATGTTCTAACCAGGAGTTATTTTAATAAATAAATACAAATACACACATTATGTACCGTGAAGTTGCCTTTTATGTTTTAGCGTAGGCTCTAATCAGGACTTGCACTATAGAAAATGGACAGCTGACGCAGCCTGACACTTTCAACATTTTTTATGAAAACACTTGAAAAATTGACAAAAATTGTGATGCCTTTTTTTTTCTACTCGAAACAATTGATTCTAAGTAATTGTTTTGGATGTGACATTTGAAAGCACACAGCAGATGAAGCTAATGTGGATCAACGTTAATGACACCTGATTCCTGTGATCTTATCACACACCTGCCGCATCAAAGGAGCAAATTGGGGATTCACATTTTAATGTTCTCCTTTTATAACTTTCTTATGAGTCACCTCGACCCTTTCAACCTCATTCCTGCGTTCAGTTTGACAAGAATTCCTTCCTCCGACTCCGATTCTGGCACACAAACAATCAGCCGCTTTCAAGCTTTTTACGGACTTGCACACTGCTCACTGATGGAATTTAATTTAATGATTTATTGTCTTAGATTATAACTACAGATGCAATTACAGCTTAATTTAGTTTAAAAAAAAAAGTAAAGTACAAACAAATCTATAGTTTTCTAGACAAGTTAATTAGTATAGACAATTCCAAACATACGGGCATTTGTGATATTTCCACAATGCAACGCACCTTACACTGTGAAAGCAAACAGTGTGTTGCATTGTTTTTGTCTGTGACGAGCATACAAACCAGGCAGATTGTTAGTACTCAAACGACATTTCATCATTCTTTGAAATCAAAATAATCATAAATGATTATAAATTAAATTTAAAAGTCCAATGCTTTTCAATGAGGGAGAGCCAGCATTCCCCAAGTACGACCGCCATTTTGACTTATGACGTACTTGTGACATAAACTTGGAATTGTCCAGACCACTATTCACACATAGAAAAGTACCGGTAGTACTTTTTTTTTTTATATAAAAAAAAGAAAAGAAAAAGCAAACGTTCTTAGGAGTGAGACAACCTTACCTTTGATTCACAAATTCGGCGACTTTGCCCATAAACACACACACACACACACACACACACACACACACACACACACACACACACACACACACACACACACACACACACACACACACACACACACACACACACACACACACACACACACTTTAAAACATATAAAACATTCTTAATGAGAAAAATTACTATCAACTGTAATGTATTAAAACAAAAATGAATAAAAGTGTTTGCTCTCGTCATAACCTTCAAACTCTGAAAACGAGCACGAAACATGACTGTACCTGGTCGTCCATCGTCTTATCTTGTTCTTCTTCTGTGGTGTCTATTAGCGGTTGGCAAATCAGCTGACGGTAAACAACCCAATGCTTTTTTAAAGTTTGCTGGCGCCATCTAGCGGTGGAGGTTTAAAGAAGCACAACTGACACACTTTGATTTGTTTGAAATGATCCTAACATGACAGAATGCTTTTCATCATAAATTGAATTAATAAAAAAATTTAAAAAAAAGATTGTGAGGCGTAGGCAGCACAGCTTGTTTGATGTTGCCTTCCTGTCACCAGCGGGACTGATAAGGGGATTCTGCACATACCTGCCAGTGTATAAATGGCCATTTGATACACACACACACACACACACACGCTTGCTGGCGCTGACCATGAGCCTCAGTCAGCACAGCAGTAAGATACTGTTCTGTACCAGCAGCCCGATTTTAACAGGGAAGCATATCAAGATGGACATTTTACACGGGGTGAGTTGGTTGAAATTCAGTTTTGTGCTAGATGTCTTCTTTTCAATGTCGACTCCTTGTAGGTGACCATCATCCTGCTCTTGTCCCTCCCATGGCGAGCAATGCCATTTGATAACACCTCAGGTAGGACCTCAGCTCGTTACTTATGGAAAGATGTGAACCGACTACTCGAAATATTTTATATATATTAGGGTCTATCTACAAGTATGCACTTTGTTCTCACAAGTCAGACATATCAGCTCAATAGTAGTCCGACTGTTTAAAGTTTTTGCCACATGCCCCAAAGATTTTGCCCTTTCTTACCCTTTTTACAGTAACTTTAATAAATGAATAAACTATTATCCTTGACTTTTGATCCATCAGTTTGTTGTGCATATGTAATAATTCGATGAGACGAATAAACATTTATTTGGTTTTACTGTCACGACAGCCCTCTGAGGTAAGCCCGTAACTACAAAGGGGACTGCAACAAACCCGAGTTTAACACCCTTGAGCGAGTGCAACAGCACAGGTAGTAACCCCCACTATCCCCGACTCAACTAGCATGGCAACTTGAGAGTGCAGCCTTTTCAGTCGTAAGTGTGTGCACGTTAAGGAGGGAAAAGCATGTGAAGAGCAGCACTTTATTCAGAATCATAATCAGGTACACTTTTCTTCTCAAAGTTTCTCCAAAGTCAATTCCATTGATTACTGCTATTCTCACCAGCACACTTGTGCCTATTAGCTTTAGCTTTACTAGGGAATATTTGACCACAAACGGCGCAAGCAAAAGGCTTCTCTCCAGTGTGTGTTCTTGTGTGTAATTTTAAGATTCCCTTCTGAGCAAATTTTTTACCACAAACCGAGCAGGCAAAAGGTTTCTCTCCAGTGTGGCTGATCATATGTCTTCTCAATAGAGACTGGCAGCCAAAAGTTTGACCACACTGACAGCATTTCCACGATGTGCTGGCAGCGTGACATGTCACATCACCGTCAGACTGTTCATAGTCATCGGTTTGAGGAGAGTGTGACGTGTCTTCACCATCTGACATTCGAGCTAACAGGCTGTCTGCTTGTGATCTTCCACGGTGGTCCTCGTCATCTTCTGTTGTTGTTTGTTGTCTTGAGCTGCTGCTTGGAGACTCCGCCCCTTTGTTCTCTTCATTTTGACATTCATCTTCACTCTTCAAATGGACACCAGTCACGGGCAACTCTGTGAAATGCTCCTCCTCTTTAATGTATGGTGGCAGCCGCTCCTCTTTTTTTATGTTGGGAGGCTGTGGCTGCTCCTCTTCTTTAACTTGAAAAGGCTCCAAGTCCTCCTCCTCTTTCACGCCAGGGAACTCTGGCTCCTGCCGCTCAGGACAAAGATATTTTTCACTGACGTCTGCGGGACACAAGTTACACATGGTTTGGTAAAGACCGTTTATTGTGACATTATGTGTTTTATATTTAAGATTTTCACATGGGCCACCTGAGTGAAAAAGTAGAAAAGCTGGCAAATGTTACGTATCTGTATTTTCTAGAAATCACCCAACGTTACTCTGTAACACACACACACATATATATATACATACATACATATATATATATACATATATATATATATATATATATATATATATATATATATATATATATATATACACACATACACACGCATATATATATATATATCATTTTTATTACCATTTATATTTATTTTTGGGGATTTAATTTTCGAATGATATTTTTTACATCCATTTTTATTTTCACTTTTAAGTCATTTATTTATCTAGTCATTTATTTATTTTTGAATTTTGGCAGTTTTGGTCCTCCATACTTGTGTCCCTTTTTTGATGAGTTTCTCGTGGAACTTGACAAAGGTGATCTTGGGCAAAGGCTTGAGATTGTGTACAATATACTCCGCGATCCATCTTGTATCTAGCGCTTAATATAAGGACCAGAAGTTGAGCCCCACAATGATGATGTATTTTCATGCAGTTTTTTTTGGTGTGAAAAACGTCCATAGGGACCTCACAGCAGTGTAATAAAGTGAGCTACTTTACTACTGTGCTGCTCTCGCGAGTCGCAACACTACTAGGCCCAACTCGTAATGTTTTTTTTCCCGTCTAAAAAAGTGCACGCGGGCTCTGCGTTTGTGGAGGAGGCTCTTCGAAGGGCTATTGAGCTGACCGATGGCGCCTACGCTCACACAAGCGAAAGGTCCATAACATCTTGCCTGCAACATCTCCCAAAAATATTTTTCTCCCCAACAATTTTAACAATGTGCCACTTTTAGGGTGAAGAAGTCTCTGTCAGAAGGTGCCCTCAGACCGACTGATCTGCTGGCTCACTTCAAACAGACCCAAAGCACGAGCAGGGCTCACATCCGGGCCGCCGAGCTGCTGGACAACACGGTGGAGCTGATCAGAGAAATGGTCTACACGAACACTATGATGCAGCCCATTGGTCACGGTATGAAAACTTAAATTAATATGCTTGGCGGACGCTTCATTAGGTACGCCTGCATGGTTATGTGTTTGTTATAGTATTGTGTTTTTTTTATGTGCGGTTGTAAATAACCGGAGGTAGGCAATATATACAATTTTGCCGGTCCGTCATTCATCAGCACCGTCCCTGGGCATACTTCTTTTTCATTTATATGACTGTGTTTGTCCCGCAAGATCTGCTGAGGGAATCAGATGTAGAGAATCTATTGCAAGCCACTGGCTGCTCGGCTCAACTGCGCACAGCCGGATGTCCGACTGGCTGCGTGGCAGAACGCTACAGAACCATCACTGCCAACTGCAACAACAGGTCAGCTCTTGATCATGTTCTTTCAAATCTCTTGCTAAAAATCACACTCTGCAGCTGAAATACAGTTTTCTACATACGGTTTGTCGTATGGTGTTCCACAAGGTGCGATTTTGGGGCCCCAGCTGTTTTTTTTAAGTTGATAACTGCTAGTTTATGTGTGACCTTGGTTAAGGAGAATAAAGCAATTTTAATAGATACATTTTGTTACTATTCCTCCTGCTCAGACAACATCCCAGATGGGGCTCTGCAAACATTCCCTATTCTCGCTGGTTGCCTCCAGAGTATGAAGACGCATGGGGGACACCAAGAGGCTGGGATCCAAATCACACCTATCACAGCTTCAGCCTGCCGCCAGTAAGACACACACTCTAAAAACAGTTTAACAAAACGTTCAACAAAATGCGTCATAAAGGAACCGACCAAACTTTTTCATTTAACCCAAAAAGTTGGGTCAAATAATCAAAATTGGATTGTTTTGCACAACAAATACCCCTACCCCGTTTATTTTACCAACACACACACAAAAAAGGGTTGCTGTGTGATTTAATCATTTGACCTAACTTTTTGGGTTAAATAAATAACCCAAAAGTTCAGTAACTGGATTATCTGTTTTGGTTGAATAAATAACCCAAAAAGTTGGGTCATTAAGCTTTTTAGGTTAAATAAATAACCCCAAATGTTGGGTTATTTAACTTTTTGGGTTGAATAAATAACCCCCAAAATTGGGTTATCTGTTTTGGGTTGAATACGTAACCCAAAAAGTTGGGTTATTTAACTTTTGTCCTTTTTTGACCCAACTATTTTAGAGCGCTCCCTCCACCACCACTGTCTTCTCTGTCCTGTTGACAGCAGGTTCGCCCCCTCACCTCTCCTTGTTGGTCTGCGCAGGTCCGACTGGTGTCTCAGGAGGTTCTGTTCACTCACAATGACAACATCTCTCTGGACTCCACTCTGTCCCACCTGCTTGTTGAGTGGGGCCAATGGATTGACCACGACCTCGTGCTGACCCCGCAGAGCCCCAGCATGGTGGCTTTCCGGACCGGGGCGGACTGCACCCAGACCTGCAGCCGAGATTTACCCTGCTTTCCCATAGAGGTGTTTCAGCTACGGCTTCTGAAAGGGACTGTTGTGTTTTGTTACAATCAAAAGCTTTTCTCCTCAGATTCCACCATCTGATCCTCGTTATGGCATCCAGAGTTGCATGCCCTTCTTCCGCTCTGCTCCGAGTTGCGCGGATGGAGTTGGGCCCCCTCTGCACCGTGAGCAGCTCAACGCCATCACTTCCTTTGTGGACGCCAGTATGGTGTACGGGAGCTCTGACAGTCAGGCTCTGGGGCTACGCGATCGCTCCTCGCCTCTCGGCTCGATGGCTTGCAACTCGCAGCACTCGGACGGGGAACTGGCTTATCTGCCCTTCTTGCCGCGCCCGCAGACTCATTTGGATCCCTGCGGCCCGAGAGAGGGCGCCGTGCCACGGGACAATGCCACGTCCTGCTTCCAAGCTGGTGAGTCGAGGTCCGCGATGAACTATGCATCTCACCAAAAAGTGAGCTGTGATCGTCATTACTCATTAGGGATGAATATTAAAATTGGCACAATATCGTCGCCGTGGTCGTTTCACAATATGAAAGGCAGCACCATCTGTTCAAAAAGGCGAGGTACTATTCCATTTGTGCAGTTCTAGCACCCTCTGGTGGTTAGTTTATTAGTGCAGTATAATTTTAATTAGGACTGCGCTGACTGCGGTGGTTGTCACTCCTATAGATTGGCCATACCAGCAAATCTTTTTCAACATCTTCATTAAAAATTAAAAATTAAAACTTTTGGTCCACTTCATTCAAACACAACATTGTGAACTACATAGACGACCATGATGGTTTGCGCCGCTGAGCCAATAGAAGCAATGACAACGACATGGCAGGTATCCGTTTTGTACTGAGTAAATCCCTTTTCACACTGCACTCACTTATTTTATTTAGGCTTCCTCCATCGTAAGTATTTGCACATTGTTACTTTGCACAACTGGAGCTCGAGTCACGTTTGACAGGCGATTCAAGGGCCAACGAGCATCTCGGCATGGTGGTCCTGCACACACTCTTCCTGCGAGAACACAACCGTCTGGTCAAAAAACTACATGACCTTAACCTCCACTGGAGTCCCGACACCCTCTACCAGGAGGCCCGGAAGATCATAGGTGCCATCCACCAGGTAGAATGCTTCAAACATGGCAGTTGTAGAATTTTATTTTTTTTGTTGCCCTTCAGTGGCTGACTTAAATCTTGTTGCTATTCCAGATCCTAACATGGGAGCACTACCTCCCACGAGTCCTCGGACAGAAGGCCATGTCCAGGCAGATGCCTCCCTACAAGGGTTACGACCCTGACGTGGATCCCAGCATTGCCAACATCTTCGCCACCGCCGCTTTTCGTTTTGCTCACGTCACCGTGCAGCCCATCGTGACCAGGCTTGGGCCCGGGTATGCCGCAAACTCCCAGCATCCCTCGCTCCCCCTGCATCGTTCTTTGTTCGCCTCGTGGAGGGTCGTCCAGGAAGGCGGTATAGACCCAGTACTGCGTGGCCTCTTGCTATCTCCTGCCAAGCTACAGACTCCTGGTCAGATGATGGTGGAGGAGCTTACAGAGCGTCTTTTTCAGGCGCAAGGCGGAATGCCTCTGGACCTCGGGGCACTCAACCTTCAGAGAGGCCGGGACCACGGCCTGCAAGGTACCAGCGTTGGCTCGAAAAGCCTCTCACGTATAAACTTTTGCTGACCTTCCTCAACTGATCCCCAACCAGGCTACAGCTCATGGCGAAGGTTCTGCGGTCTCTCCGTTCCCAACACAACATTGACGCTGGCAGACATCCTGGGTAGTCCGATTCTAGCTCACAAATTCCAGAAACTGTATGGAACACCGCGTAACATTGACGTGTGGGTGGGGGCCATCTCTGAACCGGCTCTACCCGGAGGCAGAGTGGGACCACTGTTGTCCTGCTTGCTGGCCAGACAGTTCAGAGCTCTGAGAGATGGTGACAGGTAGAGTAATCTCTGCTCAGTCGCTACTTAACTGTTTTAGGCTGCGTTCACATTGCAGGGCCAATTCCGATTTCGATTCATGTGTCTTGTCTGCATACATTATGCAAATTCAGTTGCGCGAGCGCGCTCGCTCCAGGTGGACTGTTTTCACGCTCGCTCTGTTTGGCTGCTGTCCTCGGCTAACTCATGCGTCAGTTTTGAACGTGCTGTTTACAAACAGCAACAGATATCCGTCTGACTTATTTTTTTCATCTCATGTTGCCAGAGAAGCAAGGTTGGAAGAGGTAATAGATTTTTTTTTTTTCTATATATATATATATTTTTTTTATAATATTTTTTTAATTTTTAATTTTTAATTTTTAATTTTTAATTTTTAATTTTTAATTTTTAATTTTTAATTTTTAATTTTTAATTTTTAATTTTTTTTAATTTTTTTTTATTATTATTTTTTTTATATTTTTTATTTTTCATTTTTTAATTTTATATTTTTAATTTTATATTTTTAATTTTTTATATTCTTTATTTTTCATTTTTTGATAGTTTATTTTTTTATTAAAAAATAAAATAATAATAATAATAATAAAAAAATGAAATATTTGGGGGAAATTAGGGGACACTCCTCGACCTCCTCATTTCATTGAGAAGTCTACCGAAGATGACGTTGCGTCATCGCCGTTTGTGATGAACCGTCTGCAGGGCTGAATTTCTACGCCACACACGTCAACTTTATGCTTCATGTTTCAAGTGTGATTAAATTAAAAACAAATACAAATGTAACACTGTTACTCAAAACAGCCTTGTATATATTCACAGACGTGTCAGTAGTCTCCCTTGCAAGCGCTCTCTCCCGCCCACGTCGAGCGCATATCAAGCTTTTGATGACGTATGAATCGGATGCGTGCGGATGAGCGTTCACAGTGCAGACGCATCGCATACATATCAGATTTATATCCACATACGAAAGACTCCCAGGTCTGGTGGGAAAAAAATTGGAATTGTACCGTTCACACTGCATGAAAAAAAATCTGATACTTGTGGGAAAAAAAACAAAAAATTGAGCTGCAGTGTGATTGCAGCCTTAGTCACAAAAAATCTCCTATCTCAGGGGTCTGCAACCTGCGGCTTTGGAGCCACATGTGGCTTTTTTAGTCCTCTCCTGTGGATCTCTAAAATAATTAGTAGAAATTAAAAATATTTTTTTACATACTTGGTTTTATTTATTTAGATAAAATATTCTTCAAAGTAATGAATGATTTGGATAAAATATTCATAATTAAATATTTTAAAATGACAGTCCCAAATTTTAAGTTGTCAGAAAAAGAGAGATGGGAAAAAAAACTAAAAAATTTCCAAAACGTGACCTTAAAGTGTCTAAAAAATGTGAGGAAAAGCTGAAAATTACCATAAAATGTCCATGAAATTGCCCTAAAAAGATGTCAGAGAATTGCATAAAAAGGCAGGAAAAAAAACATTCAAATAGTAACTACGTATAAAATGTCCAAAAACAAAAGAAATCCTGAAAATTACCATAAAATGTCCATAAATTTGCCCAAAAATGTCTGAAAAATGCTAATATAAAGCTGATCCCAGGAAGAAGAGAGGCAGAAAATGACCATTGTCCATAAAATTGCCCAAAATGTCAGAAATTCAACAGAAAATCAGAAAAGTCTACAAGTGTATGAAAAACGAAGTATAAAAAATCATTATAATAAAAAAAACTGAAAACAAAAGTTAGAAGAAAATAAATGTCAAAGTATTGGATGCTGCGTATTTTTGTGTTACGGTGACTCACGCTAAGACCTTCATCACAATGTTCGAATGTTTTGTGGCTCCAGACAGATTTTTTGGTTATTTGGCCTAAAATGCCTCTTTTGGCAGTAAAGCTTTTGCCGACCCCTGTCCTCTCTGAAGGTTTTGGTGGGAGAGGAAAGGAGTGTTCACCAGCGCGCAGAGGACACACCTCCGCGCCGTCTCTCTGTCCCGAATCATTTGCGACAACAGCCACATCGCCCGCGTGCCCGAAGACCCCTTCTCACGCACACAGAACCCAGACGCCATGCTGACCTGCTCCAGCTCGCTCATCCCCGACCTCAACCTCAGCCCGTGGAAAGAACCGCACTCAGGTGAAGACAAAAAAAAGTAAAGGTTGTCCATAACATTGTCACAATTCGGTAACCTCTCCCCCAAGATCCAAAGTGCGGCCCCGTACCCAGAATTCAGTCCGGCTACTCCCTGCTCTGCGACGATGTGATCATGTATGAGTGCCGACCTGGTTTCGAGCTGCAAGGTCCTTCATCCATCAGCTGTGACGCACAAAGTCAGCAGTGGAGCTCCCCGCCGCCAACATGCCAGGGTATACAAATCTTAACTTTTACTACATAAAAAGTTGTCAAAGTCTCATCGGCGCCAATCGCACCAAGATTGTCCATGATGTCCAATGCCGGGCTCATTTTCTTGCTCAGGTTGGTTGATAACGAGACAATTTCTCAAACAAAAACTCTTACACCACCAACACCACCACCACCAACCTTACACACTGTGCATTATGTTTTGTTTAGCATTTAGCTTTCCTTGTGACTGTTTCTGTTTGTGTGCACTGATCCAGAGTTCTCCTCCTCGCCATCCGCCGTGTTGGTCGTGACGGCAGCCATAGTCGTGCTCGGCGGTGTTGCCGGAATGCTGATCATCCTTAGCTGTTTTCGAAGGCAAGTTACCACACACACACACACACACACACACACACCCACACACACACACACACACGCACACGCACGCGTGACACTGAAATCGCAACTTTTCAGTCATTTTTAATAGAAACAGTCCAATGTTTAATACAAATCTTGGATGTCTTTTGTTTCAGGTTTTTGCCAAACAAACAAGAGTCAGGCTGTGCTGGATGTTGCCAAAGGCAAAATTAAGCTGCCCACTTCCTAAAAAAAAAAAAAAAAAAAAAAAAAAAACCTGCAAACTGAAGCTTTCATTTTACTGCAGCAGCATGAACAAATATGAGAGATCGAGCTTGTGTTTTGTCTTTAGTGCCATCACGGCATCACCGAGCACTCTCATTGGACTCAAATTATTAACAAATGATTTCCTGCAAACTGTATTGTGAGGCCGCGGAATCAGAGCATTAAGCTTACAAAAGGTATGTCGAGCCGGAAAACCCACAGGCTTACAGGAACGTCTGCTCCCGAAGAAAGGTCTTCTTTCCGTAAAGCCCCTTTCTCCCTCATTCTTGCTTTCGAAATACAGTTGAAAGTCAAAAATAATCATTTTCTTCTTTTCCTTTCGGCTTTTCCCCTTCAAGGGGGTCGCCACCGCGAATCCGTTGCCCCCGTCAAACCCTGTCCTCTGCCCTCATGTCCTCTCTTTAACTCCATCCATAAACCTCTTCTTTTGCTCTTCCTCTCGAGACCTGCTGCCTGGCATTTTGGAAACTCAAGCCTCTAAACATGTGCTGTCCCCTCTTGATGTACTCATTCCTAATTCTATCCATCCGGGTCACTCCCAAAGAGCACCTCAGCATCTTCATCTCTGCCTCCTGCCTTTTTGCACTGTCTCCGGACCAAACCTTTCCTTCCATTTGAGCTGAAACTCTTCTATCACACTTGACACTTTTCTCCACCCTTTCCAGCACTACCTGCACATGCTCCTTCACTTCTTTTCCACCCCCCCCCCCCCCCCCAATTGCTCTGGACTGTTGACCCTAAATACTTAAACTCCTCCACCTTCTTGGTCTCTTCTCCCTGTAACTCCACTCTTCCACTTGGGGCCCCTCCCGTTCACACACAAATACTCTTGTCTTGCTACGGCTAACCGTCACATTCCCCTCCTTTCCAGGGCTAACCTCCACGCCTCTAGCTTCTCCTCCACCTGTTCCGCGCTCTCTCTACAGATCACAATTGTCATCAGCAAACATCATAGTCCATGGAGATTCCTGTTTAACCGCTATCATCCTGGCCATTACCATAGCGAACAAAAAGGGGCTCAGGGCTGATCCCTGATGTCGTCCCACCTCCAGACTTAACCAGACTCGAAAATTTAGCAATGATGTTTGATTTCAATAAAGTAGAGACGGACGCACAGAATCGATGTTTGAGTTCGTTCAGTACGAATTCGGGATGAATTATTATGAATTATAGCGAACCGCGCGTTGCTACGTAGAAGCATCCTGCAATGGAGCATCTTCGTCACGTGAAATCTACGGCAACCTCAGTTGGACAAATCTTGTGTCACAACCCCCTATGAAATAACACCTTTAAGAAACACGGGGCCTAAAAAAAACAAAAGTGTAGAACACGAATCGAGTTTGTGTTTTGTCCTTTGTGCCATTACGACGTCACCAAACACTCTCATTGTACTTAATTATTAACAAATGCAAACTGCATTGTGAGGCCGCGGAATCAGAGCAGTAAGCTTACAAAAGGTATTTCAAGCCGGAAACCACAGGTTTACAGGAACGTCTGCTCCCAAAGAAAGATTTTCTTTCCATAAAGCCCTATTCTCACCTGTATGTATGTTTAGGCCAACCAAATCAGCATTATTTTTTCTTGTCAAACGACGTGTATCCACAGCAACAGCATTCGGCAAGTAAAAAGTTTTGCTTTTACTTTTCATCTGGAACATCTTTCGATGAAAACCCCCACAGATTCAAATCAATCGGATGGAATCTGTGGAAGGATTTATTTAAAATGTGAATTCTATAGTAGGCCAAAAATGGGACAACATTTGAAAGTAAATCCAAACTGGTGGGACTTCATGTTTGGTTTTACATATGGCACATACTGCGACAAACCTGAGTTTGACACCCCAGAGCGAGAGTAACAGCCCCTCGTCAGGTTGATGTAACATTTAATAGAAATTTCAAAATAGAATAAGTCAAGACATGCAATACACAAGTACACAGAACATTCGTTCATTCAGCGGTAGACATGATTTCTGTACCGTTTTAAATGTAAATTCATAAATGACATCATATCAAGCTTCATTCATTACTGCTATTCTCACCAGCACACTTGTGTCTATTAGCTTTAGCCTTACTTTGGAATCTTTGACCACAAACTGAGCAAGTAAAAGGTTTCTCACCAAATGTGTGTGCGTGGGTTCTTGTGTGTGTTGTGAAGTTGCTCTTCTGAGCAAAATTTTGACCACAAAGTGAGCAGGTAAAGGGTGTCTCACCAGTGTGGGTTCGCGTGTGTATTTTTAAATTTCCCTTCTGAGTAAAATTTTGACCACAAACTGAGCAAGCAAAAGGCTTCTCACCAGTGTGGGTTAGTGTGTGTCTTTTTAAGATTCCCTTATCAGAAAAACTTTGACCACAAACTGAACAAGCAAAAGGCTTCTCTCCAGTGTGAATTCTTGTATGTATTTTTAAGCTTGCATGAATAGCAAATTTTTTACCACAAATTGAGCAAGCAAAAGGCTTCTCTCCAGTGTGGGTTCTTGTGTGTAATTTTAAGTGTCCCTTGCGAGGAAAATTTTGACCACAAACTGAGCAAGCAAAAGGCTTCTCTCCAGTGTGGGTTCTTGTGTGTGTTGTTAAGTTGCTCTTCTGAGCAAAATTTTGACCACAAAGTGAGCAGGTAAAGGGTGTCTGACCAGTGTGGGTTCGCATGTGAATTGCTAAGTTTCCCTTCTGAGTAAAATTTTGACCACAAACTGAGCAAGCAAAAGGCTTTTCTCCAGTGTGGGTTCTTGTGTGTCTTTTTAAGCTTCCCTTCTCAGAGAAACTTTGCCCACAAACTGAGCAGGCAAAAGGTTTCTCACCAGTGTGGGTTCTTGTGTGTATTTTTAAATTTGCCTTCTGAGCAAAATTTTGACCACAAACTGAGCAGGCAAAAGGTTTGTCTCCAGTGTGGCTGATCATGTGTCTTCTCAATAGAGACTGGCAGCCAAAAGTTTTTCCACACTGAGAACATTTCCAACGTTTGCTGTCAGTGTGACATGTCACATCACCGTCAGACTGTTCATAGTCATCGGTTTGAGGAGAGTGTGACGTGTCTTCTCCATCTGACATTCGAGCTAACAGGCTGTCTGCTTGTGATCCTCCACGACGGTCCTCGTCATCTTCTGTTGTTGTTTGTTGTCTTGAGCTGCTGCTTGGAGACTCCGCCCCTTTGTTCTCTTCATATTGACATTCATCTTCACTCTTCAAATGGACACCAGTCACTGGCAACTCTGTGAAATGCTCCTCCTCTTTAATGTATGGTGGCAGCCGCTCCTCTTTCTTTATGTTGGGAGGCTGTGGCTGCTCCTCTTCTTTAACTTGAAAAGGCTCCAAGTCCTCCTCCTCTTTCACGCCAGGGAACTCTGGCTCCTGCCGCTCAGGACAACGATGTTTTTCACTGACGTCTGCGGGACACAAGTAACAAATGGTTTGGTAAAGTTACCCCCGTATATATGCCATTTGGAATAACTCGATGTAAGGGGTCGAAGCACGGACGACGTCATGGCAGAAAATGACGTCATTTCCGCTTCCAACTTTAAACGGTCATTTATTAGTAAAAGTTTATTTGTCTAGAAAAAAAATCTGAGAATGTATAGAAATATGCTTGACGACTAGTTCAACCATTTTGCATGTAAAATGTTATACGATCAAATAATGCAAAAATGTTGTGGACTCAATGTGTGAGACAAGGGTCAACTCTTTTATTTATTTTGATCCACATGACATAAGCAGCTGATATTGTAGTAAACAACAGAAAATTGTACATTATCATTTCATTTGCATACAGCTTGTTCAAAAAAAGGAGAAACTGCTTTTTGCTGTATATAAGTGACACAGTGATGTGAAAATATTAACAAATAGTTATGAGAAAATCAATTGTTTCGAGAAATGTACCAAAGCGATTGAGAAAAACTGTAAACGTAACGTAACAAAGTGCCCGGATAAAGAATTCTTTAAAAAAAAAAAAGACATATTGTTGAAAAGTATTGATTAAACAAGTGGCAAACCTGCTGTTCAACACACCTCGAGACTGCTTGCAAAAAGCGTCCAGCACTTGACGTTGTCGCTCGTTCTCCTCTTGTGCGCCACAAAGCTCCTCTTTGTACTTGCCTTTCGTTATTGCAAACATTTTTACACGATATTTTTGACACTCTGCGCTCACACTTGACGTCAGCTGTATCCTTTTTGGCGGCTAGCAAGCTAAGCTAAGCTAGGCTAAAATAAATATGGACGAGAGATTTCGACGAGCACTGTCTGATACGAATTTAACCAGACACGAAGTGTGGCAATTATGTTTGACTTCAATAAAGTAGAGACAGACGCACAGTTTCGATGTTTAAGTTCGTCTTGTACGAATACATGAAGAATTATATAGTGAAGATTGAGTGGCTACGTAAAAGCAGCCTGGAAATAAACATCTATCTTGTATCACGTGAAATCTACGGCAACACCAGTTGGACAAATCTCGTGTAACGAAAAAAAAATTTTTGTTAAAAAAATATAACACGTTTAATTCTACATTCATTTGTATAGTAATAAAAATACTCAGATTGCATTTAAACGAATACGTTTCCTGTACATTGTTGTTGTAAATTTGTAAACGCTACATCTTCTAACAACATTGTTCATCAGTACAGCGTTTCACGTTTATCTCTCGTCATCCGGTACAAAATAAGAGTGAATAAAATAACTATGTTTGAATGGATATGAATACTTACAAATTATTGAGTGGTTTACAAAAAAATAAAAACTATTTTTTTTTAGTATGAATATATAATACATATTAAGACATACGTTTTAAAATGTATTTACAGACTGCATACTAAATGTAACCAGACTGAACATTAGATATTTTGTGAATTTACTCCTACTCCCACCAATTATGTGAATGTGACGAATTTGTATTGGAAAAAAAAAATCAATAAAAGCATTTGCTCTCTTCATAACCTTCAAACTCTGAAAATAAGCACGAAACTTGACTGTACCTTGTCGTGCATCGTCTTTCCTGGTTCTTCTTCTGTGGTGTCTTTTAGCGGTTGGCTGACAGTAAACAAACCAATGGCTGTTTGCTGCCGTCATCTAGTGGTGGAGGTTTGAAGAAGCACAACTGAGACTTGGATTTGTTAGAAATGATCCTAACCCTGAATAACTGAACTAACTATTATCCTTGATTTCTGATCCATCAGTTTTTTGTGTATTTATAATAATTTGATGAGACGAATAAACATTTATTTGGTTTCACTGTTACAACAGCCCTCTGAGGTGAGCCCGTAACTACAAAGGGGGCTGCAACAAACCCGAGTTTAACACCCTTGAACTTTTCAGTTGTGTGTGCACGTCAAGGAGAAAAAGGCATAAGAAGAACAGTACTTTATTCAGAATCAAAATCAGGCACACTTTTTCTTCTCAAAGTTTCTCCAAAGTCACTTTCATTCAGTCAATCACTTACTGGATATTAACATGACACACAAAAAAGGAAAAACTATATACAACGCTTTGAGTGTTGGGGCACTAATGCTAATTGCCAAAACAATACTTAGGATACTTAGGAAAAGGAATAAATCACATAAATGTAATTGTAATTATCTTTAATCTGAAACATGGATGAAGCATCTTCCATCATGCCTACAGGCGCTTGTCAGGTTGATGCAATATTTTAAATACAAATTCAATTTCAAAATAGGGTAAGTCAAGACACATACACAATACAGGTACACAGATCATCCGTTCATTCAGTGGTAGTCATGATTTATACACCATTTTAAATTAAAAAAATGATAAAGGAGATCATATCAAGCTTCATTCATTACTGCTATTCTCCCCAGCACACTTGTGCCTCTTAGCTTTAGCCTTACTTGGGAATCTTTGACCAAAAACGGCGCAGGTAAAAGGTTTCTCACCAGTGTGGCCTGTTGTGTGTCTTGTTAACTGTGCATTATGAGCAAAATTTTGACCACAAACTGAGCAGGCAAAAGGCTTCTCTCCAGTGTGGGTTCTCATGTGGCTTGCTAAGTTTCCCTTCCGAGCAAATTTTTGACCACAAACTGAGCAGGTAAAAGGCTTCTCTCCAGTGTGGGTTCGCATGTGGTGTTTTATGTTTCCCTTCAAAGAGAAACGTTGGCCACAAACAGAGCAGGCAAAGGGTTTCTCACCAGTGTGGGTTCTTGTGTGTTGTTTTAAGTCTCCCTTGTGAACAAAATTTTGACCACAAACTGAACAGGCAAAAGGCTTCTCTCCAGTGTGGATTCTTGTGTGTCTTTTTAAGTTTTCCTTCTTAGCAAAATTTTGACCACAAACTAAGCAGGTAAAAGGCTTCTCTCCAGTGTGGGTTCTTATGTGTATTTTTAACTGTTCCTTCTGAGCAAAATTCTGACCACAAACTAAGCAGGTAAAAGGCTTCTCTCCAGTGTGGGTTCTTGTGTGTATTTTTAAGCTTTCATTCACAGCAAATTTTTTGCCACAAACTGAGCAAGCAAAAGGCTTCTCTCCAGTGTGGGTTCTTGTGTGTATTTTTAGGTTTTCATTCACAGCAAATTTTTTACCACAAACTGAGCAAGCAAAAGGCTTCTCTCCAGTGTGTGTTCTTGTGTGTAATTTTAAGTATCCCTTGTGAGCAAAATTTAGACCACAAACTGAGCAAACAAAAGGCTTCTCTCCAGTGTGTGTTCTTGTGTGTATTTTTAAGTATCCCTTGTGAGCAAATTTTTGACCACAAACTGAGCAAGCGAAAGGTTTCTCTCCAGTGTGTGTTCTTGTGTGTATTTTTAAGTATCCCTTGTAAGCAAAATTTCTACCACAAACTGAACATGCAAAAGGTTTGTCACCGGTGTGGCTGATCATATGTCTTCTCAATAGAGACTGGCAGCCAAAAGTTTTACCACACTGAAAGCATTTCCACCATGTGCTGGCAGTGTGACATGTCACATCACCGTCAGACTGTTCATAGTCATCGGTTTGAGGAGAGTGTGACGTGTCTTCACCATCTGACATTCGAGCTAACAGGCTGTCTGCTTGTGATCCTCCATGACGGTCCTCGTCATCTTCTGTTGTTGTTTGTTGTCTTGAGCTGCTGCTTGGAGACTCCGCCCCTTTGTTCTCTTCATATTGACATTCATCTTCACTCTTCAAATGGACACCAGTCACTGGCAACTCTGTGAAATGCTCCTCCTCTTTAATGTATGGTGGCAGCCGCTCCTCTTTCTTTATGTTGGGAGGCTGTGGCTGCTCCTCTTCTTTAACTTGAAAAGGCTCCAAGTCCTCCTCCTCTTTCACGCTAGGGAACTCTGGCTCCTGCCGCTCAGGACAAAGATATTTTTCACTGACGTCTGCGGGACACAAGATACACACGGTTTATTTATTTAAGATTATCACATGGGCCACCTGAGTGAAAGAGTAGCAAAGCTGGCAAATGTTACGTATCTGTATTTTGTTCTAGAAATCACTCAACGTTACTCTGTAACCCCTGTAACACTGATTGTTCCGCACACAAATATAAATATATATACATATAGATACACATATATATGTATATATACACACATGTACATATATATATATATACATATATATATACACATACATATATACACACATACATGTATATATACACATACATATATATACACACATACGTATATATACACATACATATATATACACATACATATATATACACACATACATGTATACACATACATATATACACACATACATACACACATACATGTATACACATACATATACACACACATACATATATACACACATACATGTATACACACATACATGTATACACATACATATATACACACATACATGTATACACATACATATATACACACATACATGTATACACATACATATATACACACATACATGTATACACATACATATATACACACATACATGTATACACATACATATATACACACATACATGTATACACACACATACATACACACATACATGTATACACATACATATATACACACATACATGTATATACATATATATATACACACATACATGTATATACATATATATATACACACATACATGTATATACATATATATATACACACATACATGTATATACATATATATATACACACATACATATATATACACATATATATATATACACATACATATACACATACATATATACACATACATATATACACATACATGTATATACATACATACATATACATACATGTATATACATACATACATATACATACATGTATATACATACATACATATATACACATACATGTATATACATACATGTATATACACATACATGTATACACACATACATGTATATACACATACATGTATATACATAATACATGTATATACATAATACATGTATATACACATACATGTATATACACACATACATGTATATACACATACATGTATATACACATACATGTATATACACATACATGTATATACACATACATGTATATACACATACATGTATATACACACATGTATATACACACATGTATATACACATACATGTATATACACATACATGTATATACACATACATGTATATACACACATGTATATACACACATGTATATACACATACATGTATATACACACATGTATATACACACATGTATATACACATATGTATATACACACATGTATATACACATACATGTATATACACATACATGTATATACACACATGTATATACACATACATGTATATACACATGTATATACACATACATGTATATACACATACATGTATATACACATACACGTATATACACATACATGTATATACACATACACGTATATACACATACATGTATATACACATACACGTATATACACATACATATATACATACACGTATATACACATACATATATATACACATACATACATGTATATACACATACATATATATACATATATATATACATACACATTCATATATATATACATACATACATATACACACATATTTATATATATACACACACATATATATATATATACATACACACATACATATATATATGTGCTGCTCAAAAGTTTGAGCAATTTGGATTTTCCAATTGTTTCAACCTGATTTTGTTGATTAATCTGAACCATTAGATTTGTTTTGTTTTTTGCATGAACCTCGCTTTATTTTTTAGCTTCGTTGATTGATTTAATACCCTCCTGGTCTGTTCAACACACCTCGAGTCTGCTTACAAACAGCGTCCAGCAGTTGACGTTCGTTCTGATCTTGTGCTCCAAAGAGCTCCTCTTCGTACTTTACTTTCGTTCTTGAGAACATTTTCACACGGTATTCACGACACTTTACGCTTACACTTGGCGTCTGCTGAGCCAATTTGTCGATAACAAACGCGTCTCCTTTTTTGGTGGCTAGCAAGCTACGCTAAGCTAGGCTAGGCTAAAATAAACAGGGCCGAGAGATTTCGACGAGCAGTCTGAGACGAATATAACTCGACACGAAATGTAGCGATTATGTTTGACTTCAATAAAGTAGTGACAAACGCACAGTGTCTATGTTTAGGTTCATCGAGTACGAATTCAGCATGAATTATATCGCGAAGCGAGTGTGGCTGCGTAAAAGCAGCCTGCAAAGGAATATCTATCTTCGTCACGAGAAATCTACGGCAACTCCAGTGGGACAATCTCATGTCACGAAAAAATATATTGATAATAACTTATACATTAATTTGAATAATAAAAAAATGATATTTATATCGTATTTTGGACGAATATTACACATGTTTAGTTAATGTAGTTTTGTTGGTGTTCATCAGTGCAGCGTATCACGTTCATCTCGTCATTCGGTTATGATACAAAATAAGAGTGTGGAAAATAAATATGTTTGTTTTTATGTTGACTTATTATAGTTTGCATTTAATAACTAAATACTTGTCCATGATGTTCATTGTTTGGTTTCTTCTTTTACCACTACTACTTCGACTACATTTCTTTTTATTTAATTTGTTTGTTGTATGTGTATGTGTATGTGCGTGTGTGCGTGCGCGCGAGTGTGTATGTGTATTCATTAGTTTACCTAAAACCTATTAAAAAATGCCATACCGTTCACCCAAACCGAACACTTCCAGCCAGAGTCGTGAGGCCGTCAGGAGATCCGAGGAAGGACCAAAGAAAAGAAAGGAAAGTGAAATCCAGCACCGACAAGACACCACCCACCAGGCCACCAACCAGAGTCCTTCACCAACCCCAGAGACATCTAAATTCCAACAAATCAGGGAGAGGGAACCACGGGGCACCCCGGCGGCCCACAGGCCCCGAACCGCGTCGCCGGGCCCAGAGCGATGGACCGCGCCGGAGCGGCGCCGCCCCGGACACCAGGGAGAGCCCCGCAACACAGCACCCCCCAAGAGACCCAGGGAACGGCCAACAGAGGGGCAGACCCGCCCACGCCCAGCCAGGGGGGGACAGCACCTATAGAGTTAACCCACTGGCATGCAGTGAATCCGAATATTAACCTTAGTGCCCATTGGGGGTGAATCTGCTCGATCCTGTTGGCAGCAACTGGGTTCCTGACTATAAAAACACAACCATTAAATACAAATTGCAAACTACAGAAACATCAATGTAAGTTATCGCGATGTGGTGGCTCTCGCTAACAGGCAGAATTAAGTAACCAGAATTAGGTTAAAATATTCTATATACGTAGACCATGTCTCTATAAATTTTGATATTTGGTTTTTATTTGAGGCAGATATTTTTTGCATTAAAATGTGATTTATGAGGAGGTTAGACCATTGGTAGATATTCTTCGACTACATTTCTATATACAGGTAAATAAAATTCTGATGCCTTATCCCCACCTAGCAACAGGAAGCAGCAACAGCTCTGAGGAACTGTTTACGCGACGTCTCGCACATCTACCTTAAGTCATTAAAAAAAAAGACAAGTGAAGCTTTTTAAAATGTTGTATTTATCCCCTTTGTTTTCCTCTATGCTCCACTCTGGTTGACTGTTGTTTACATGTATTTTTATGTGAAAAAAGAAGAAGTTATTTTTTGTTTTTAATCAATGTCATGTCAGAAGCCAATTTCCGTCAGTGGATTTTTTAATTTTTTGAAGACCTTTTCTATCAGACCTCCATGCGGCATGCGCAAGCCCTCTACCGGATTCAAGCCACATGCCGATTCAAATTTCAGGCTATATTTTTACGTCCTGTTGATGCAGTTGCATCAACCAAAATGAGCCTAATGGCATACCAACATAATTTGGCTTTCAACAGAGGGATCAATAAATGTGCAAATTCAGCTAATACTTTTAGATACGGATGGAATCTGAAGAGATCGTTGGTCAGCCGTCGAGTGAGTGCAACCCTAGCTTCAACGTGATGGGCTATAATCGCATACAGGTCTATAACACTACAAATAACATCATTGTGTGAAGGCCACAGCCTTCACACAGTGATTCTCGTCGTTCCAATTTTATCATATTTCAAATATTTAGGCCATTCTTGCTTCCATTTTTTGTATTCCAAATAGCACAGCACGACCTAAGAAAGAAATAAGAGTCATGCTAGTCAAGAAATTACGTTCCTGGTTTCATAATTTTGCTTTGAAAGAAACAGCAAAATCAGCAAAGCATTGTTCTCTTTGTTTTCGTGATGGCCTCGCCGGCTACATGCATGGCAGCAGCGGCATGCTAGCCACAACAAAAGACTGTGTATTATTAATTTTAATTGTATTTGTATTTTTTAAGGGCAGCGTAGTCTTACTAACAACATGAAAATAAGAGCGGTCATTTTCGAATGGGGGTATATTTACCTGTAATCGGAGCAAATCCGTAGCCCTTACCTGGCGTGGTAGGTTTGCTCAGTTGATCGCAGCCAGCCAAAGTCGCCTTTGACGCTCGCTCTTCTTTTGGGCTTCCAATCCCTGGTTTAAAACAAATGACAAACCTGCTCTGTTCAACACAACTTGAGGCTGCTTGCAAACAGCGACCAGCAGTTGACATTGTTGCTCGTTCTCCTCTTGTGCTCCACAGTGCTCCTCTAGATGCGCCACTTACTATAAACGAGCTGTACAGTGTTCTAGATAGTATGCCTAATGGCAGAGCACCTGGCCCGGATGGTTATCCGGCTATATTTTTTAAGCACTTCTGTTTAATGCTTGCTCCACTATTCTTAAGAGTAGTAACAGAAATGAAAACTAATGGTTACATACGCCCACACATGAATACAGCAGCAATTAAACATTTATGAAAGCCAGAAAAAGACCCCACCCTTCCATCAAGTTAACTTCCGATTTCACTAATTAACACCGATAATAAAATTATCACTAAGGCTTTCGCATCTAGACGAGAAACAGTAATCTCGACAATCATTCATAGCGACCAAACAGGCTTTATTAAAGGTCGTCACTCTACTAATAATATTAGGAGGCTCTTTAACCTTATTAGCATGTCACAGCGGCATGATAAAAAGGCAGTTATTATATCATTGGATGCAGAAAAAGCTTTCGACAAAATTAACTGGTCCTTCCTCTTTGCTGTTTTAAATAAATTTGGCTTTGGGAAGTCAATTATTCACTGGGTGTCAGTATTATATGATTCTCCTAAAGCTACAGTTACTACTAATGGGATTATATCTAAGATTTGAACTCTACAGAGAGGCACAAGACAGGGATGCCCACTGTCCCCTTTATTATTTGCAATATTTATTGAGCCGCTTGTATTAGCTATACGCCAGGAAAGAAAGATTCAAGGAATTCACTCTGGGGTAACAGAACACAAAATTAATATATATGCCGATGATATTTTACTTTATTTAGAACAGCCTGCTATTTCGTTAGGGGAAGTATTTAACTTATTAACTAAATTCTCAAATTTACCTGATTATTCCATTAATTGGACAAAATCTACACTACTCCCTATTATAGAAAATTCATGGAACCCTGCAAGCCAGGACCCACACTACTCATTTCCTATAGGTAATTTAAAATACTTAGGCATAAAAATCTCACCTAAATTAACTGATTTAATTCATTTAAACTTTACTCCACTTCTGGATAGCATTTGAAGTGACTTGGAGCGCTGGAATAATCTTCCTATTTCTCTAATAGGACGAATAGCCACCATTAAAATAAAAGTTTTACCCAAAATAAACTATTTTTTCTCAATGATTCCATTTAAACCTACGGCTAACTGGTTCCAGTTGTTGGACTCGGCCGTTACAAAATTTTAATGGAATAAAAACAAAAAGCAAAGATTATTCTATCTACTCTTAAGAGAAGTTAATCCAAAGGAGGTCTAGAGGCACCAAATTTTATGCACTACTATATAGCTAAGCAGCTACAATATATCATTCTATGGGCACAACCCAACAGAGATACTAACTTTTGGCTGGAACTAGAACAGAAGGATTGTAATAACCTCAGACTTCTAGATTTACTCTTCATTACAACATCGATTAAGCGACACAATTGTTTTAAAAACCCAAGGATTTCCGCCACCCTGACTGTCTGGTGGAAGGCACTAGAAATTACAAAAGCCCAAGTGGAGCCCTGCGGGCTTTCTCCCCTATGGCATAACCGCGACTTTCAACTTAACAACCAATCGTTTTATTTAGGTGTGCGGGAGCAGAAAGGAATTACGCATCTCCACCATCTTTTCTCAGATAATATGTTTATATCATATACATCCTTGCTCCAAAAATACAAAATAAAAAACGGACATTTTTTACATTATCTGCAAGTTAAAAGTATGATAAAGAAACAAATTCCAACACTTCGGGGTATGCTCCAATCGCCGTTTTTAGCTAAAGATATTACTAAGCTTTCTCCGACAACAACAAAAAAGCTCTCAAAAATATATGTTACTTTCGTATACTGATAAAATGTCTTTACCCATCTCCAAATGGGAGACAATCTTGTCTATAGCTCAATATGCACGGGTGGCTGGGTGGGGGGTGCGTCTGGGGCTGGGTTGTGGTGGAGGGCGGGCTGGCAAGGAGGGGGGTGGCTGTGGGCCGGTGGGGTGTCTGGCGAGCCTTCCGTGACCTGTCCTGCTGCGTTGGGGGCGCGGGCAGTTTTGGGGTGGGGCACGCCCGGGGGTTTTCCCTTGGCGCTGCCGTGGCCTGGTGGGTTGTGTTTGCTCTGTCCTGACCCGGGATGACGGCTCCCCTCTTTGGTGGAGGTTTTCATGCATGCCAGATCCACCACACCAGCATCTGTCGAAATTCAAACACAATCTGCTTCTTCCTCTGGCCGTTGAATCGGTGGAGGCTGATGTCTGTGGATCTCACTCTGCTTCATCTATCCTTCCTTCCTTCCTTTCCTCAGTCTCTCCCTTGGTCTCTTGAGGTCTCCCTAATTTGTTGGAATTTAGATGTTTCTGCGGTTGGTGAAAGACTCTGGTTGGTAACCCGGTGGGTAGTAGGCAATGTCTGGTCGGTGCTGGATTTCACTTAAATTTATTTTCTTTGATCCTTCCTCGGGTCTTCTGACAACCTCACGACCCTAGCTGGATTCTTAAGTATTCGGTTTAGGTGAACGGTATGGGATTTTTAATAGGTTTTAGGTGAACAAATGAGTACACACTCACACGCACGCACACATGCACACACATACAAATACTCACCCACATGCAAAATAAAAAAATAAACAAAAATAAAAAAACTGCATTTATCATGTTTAGTTCATGTAGTGTTGTTGTAAACTTGTAAACTCTTGTATTTACCACCCGGTCACATAATTATCATAATCACATAGACATTCAGTCCATATTATGGTATGCACTGTAATACTTTTTAATGGACCGTTGTCTCCCTTCTGTTCCACTTCGTATGTCATTATTTATTTATTTTACATTGATTTTTTTACGATTATAACGGATGGATATACGTACTTTAAAATTGTAAAGGGGTTTACCAAAAAAGAGAACGTTATTTCAATAATAATGGATGACATCCTTTTTTATTTGTAATTATATTTACAGAGTGAGTCATACTAGTGTAAATGTAACAAAAGAGGACAAACTATATACAATGTTTTGAGTGTTTTGGCACACACAATAATTATAAGTATTTACGAATACAAATAGATCACAAAATTGTAGATTTAAAATCACTGTCATTGTAATTACCTTTAATATTAAACATGGGAAATGTAATATAAAAATTATAAAAGGCACAATGCATATTAATGGACAATTACCGGTAAACATGCCAGATTATAGCTGTCAGAATCTGCAGCCCCTTGTCAGGTTGATGTAACATTTTGAATACAAATTCAATTTCAAAATAGAGTTAAGTCAGACACATACAATACACAATCCAGGTACACAGATAATTCGTTCATTCATCGGTAGACATGATCTTTGCACCATCATTCATCTCTGCTATTCTCACCAGCACACGTGTGCCTCTTAGCTTTAGCCTTACTTGTGAATCTTTGACCACAAACGGCACAGGTAAAAGGTTTCTCACCAGTGTGGGCTCGTGTGTGTATTTTTAAGTATCCCTTGTGAGCAAAATTTTGACCACAAACAGAGCAAGTAAAAGGCTTCTCTCCAGTGTGGGTTCTTGTGTGTATTTCTAAGATTTCCTTGCGAGCAAAATTTTGACCACAAACTGAGCAGGTAAAAGGCTTCTCTCTAGTGTGGGTTAATGTGTGTCTTTTTAAGCTTCCCTTCTCAGCAAAATTTTGACCACAAACTGAGCATGTAAAAGGCTTCTCTCCAGTGTGGGTTCTTGTGTGTATTTTTAAGTGTCCCTTCTGAGCAAAATTTTGACCACAAAAAGAGCAGGCAAAAGGCTTCTCTCCAGTGTGGGTTCTTGTGTGTAATTTTAAGTTTCTTTTCTCAACAAAATGTTGACCACAAACTGAGCATGCAAAAGGCTTCTCTCCAGTGTGTGTTCTTGTGTGTATTTTTAAGATTTCCTTGTGAGCAAATTTTTTGCCACAAACCGAGCAAGCAAACGGCTTCTCTCCAGTGTGGGTTAGTGTGTGTCTTTTTAAGCTTCTTTTCTCAGCAAAATTTTGACCACAAACTGAGCATGCAAAAGGCTTCTCTCCAGTGTGTGTTCTTGTGTGTCTTTTTAAGTGTCCCTTACGAGCAAATTTTTGACCACAAACTGAGCAGGTAAAAGGCTTCTCTCCAGTGTGTGTTCTTGTGTGGTCTTTTAAGTGTCCCTTGTGAGCAAAATTTTGACCACAAACTGAGCAGGTAAAAGGCTTCTCTCCAGTGTGGGTTCTTGTGTGCATTTTTAAGCTTCCCTTCTCAGCAAAATTTTGACCACAAACTAAGCAGGTAAAAGGCTTCTCTCCAGTGTGGGTTCTTGTGTGTATTTTTAAGCTTCCCTTCTCAGCAAAATTTTGACCACAAACTGAGCAGGCAAAAGGCTTCTCTCCAGTGTGGGTTCTCATGTGGCTTGCTAAGTGTCTCTTCTGAGCAACATTTTGACCACAAACTGAGCAGGTAAAAGGCTTCTCTCCAGTGTGTGTTCTCGTGTGGTCTTTTAAGGTTTCTTTGTGAGCAAAATTTTGACCACAAACTGAGCAGGTAAAAGGCTTCTCACCAGTGTGTGTTCTTGTGTGTCTTTTTAAGTGTCCCTTGTGAGCAAAATTTTGACCACAAACTGAGCAGCTAAAAGGCTTCTCTCCAGTGTGGGTTATTGTGTGTATTTTTAAGCTTCCCTTTTCAGCAAAACATTTACCACAAACTGAGCAGGCAAAAGGCTTCTCTCCAGTGTGGGTTCTTGTGTGTCTTTTTAAACTTCCCTTTTCAGCAAAATTTTTACCACAATCTGAGCAGGCAAAAGGCTTCTCTCCAGTGTGGGATCTGGTGTGTCTTGTTAAGGTTCCCTTCATAGAGAAACTTTGGCCACAAACTGAGCAAGCAAAAGGTTTAGTGTGGCCAATCACGTGTTTTCTCAATTGAGACTTATAGACACACAGAGAAAATTTCCAAAGTTTGCTGTCAGTGTGACATGTCACATCACCGTCAGACTGTTCATGGTCATCAGTGTGAGAAAAGGGTGACGTGTCTTCACCTTCTGCTTGTGATCCTCCACGGTGGTCCTCGTCATCTTCTGTTGTTGTTGTTTTTTGTCTTGAGCTGCTGCTTGGAGACTCCGCCCCTTTGTTTTCTTCATATTGACATTCATCTTCAGTCTTCAAATTGACACCAGTCACGGGCAACTCTGTGTAATGCTCCTCCTCTTTAATGTATGGTGGCAGCCGCTCCTCTTTTTTTATGTTGGGAGGCTGTGGCTGCTCCTCTTCTTTAACTTGAAGAGGCTCAAAGTCCTCCTCCTCTTTCACGCCAGGGAACTCTGGCTCCTGCCGCTCAGGACAAAGATATTTTTCACTGACGTCTGCGGGACACAAGTTACACATGGTTTGGTAAAGACCGTTTATTGTGACGTTATGTGTTTTATATTTAAGATTATCACATGTGCCACCTGAGTGAAAAAGTAGAAAAGCTGGCAAATGTTACGTATCTGTATTTTGTTCTACAAATCACTCAACGTTACTCTGTAACCCCTGTAACACTGATTGTTCCGCACATAAATATAGAAAATATTTCAAGTTGTGAAATCTGGCATTTATTGACAAAAAACTAATAAATTAATGCATCTGCACCAGCTGTACAACTTCCTCAAGTTGAAGAACTTTTAATTATTCACCTCGAGGGGGCAGAAAGCAGAACAAATAAAGACAGGAGGGAGAAATCAATTCATCCAACAGTAAGCGCATGTCACACCTAAATGGGCCATTTCACCGAACAGCCCTAAATTATTTTATTTTTAATCATTGTGATGGGCTTAGTGTCAACGTTCCATTATCATAAATATGTGGCTATATGTAATATATAAGCCAATTCTATGCTAAGAAAAAAAAAGTTTTTTGTTTTTTACTTAGTTACAATCAATGGTCCAACTAGTCACTTCTGTTTACAATATCAAATTATCTACGAGGTTTCCACCCTCCATTCTAGTTGTTGGTATGTCAACGAATCAAAAATAAAGAATAAACCTGCTTATTTATATTATTCTTATCAAATTTACCATCAAAAATAGGACTACCTTAACTATAGTCCCTTTTAAACAGGCATTAAACAAAACGTTATGGCGGTGTGGTAATATATTAGCTAATTCAATGCTAAGAAAAAAAAACGTTTGCTCGAAATGTTTTCAATGAAAAGTGTGCCGTGGCTCAAAAAAGGTTGAGAAACAGACATAAGAAATTGATATTGTAGGAAACAACAGAAAATTACATAATCATTTTTCCTACAGCTTGTTATAATAAAAAAAAAAGAGGAGAAACTGCGGTAGTGATGTGAAAATTAAACAAGTCGTTTTAAAAATACAATTCTGATCTGAGACATGTACCAAAGCGACTTGAGAAAAACTGTAAATGTAAGGTAAAAAGTGCCCCGTCGAAGGATCCTTTCAAAATAGACATATTGTTTAAAAGTATTGATTAAGTGACAAACCTGCTCTGTTCACCACAACTCGAGGCTGCTTGCAAAAAGCGTCCATCGGTTGACGTAGTCGCTCATTCTCTTCTTGTGCGCCACAAAGCTCCTCTTTGTACTTGACTTTCGTTATTGCCAACATTTTCACACGATATTCACGACACTTTTCGGTCACATTTGACGTCTGTTGAGCTAATATGTCGATAACAAACGCTTCTCCTTTTTTCGGTGGCTAGCAAGATAAGCTAAGCTAAACAAGGCCGAAAGATTTTGACAAAAACTCCGTGATACGAATTTAACCAGACACAAAATTGAGCAGTTTGGCTTCAATAGAGCAGTGACGGACGCACAGTGTCGATGTGTAAGTTCGTATAGTACGAATTCAGAATGAATTATTATGAATGATCGTGAACCGCGTGTGGCTATGTAAAAGCATCCTGGAATGGAGTATTGGTCACGTGAAATCTATTCTACGGCAACACCATTTGGACAAATCTCGTGTCAGGGGGTGGGGCATAACTTAAATAAATGTTTGAGTCTATGTTCATTTGGAGATTTTTTTTTTTTAATCTTTGCATTTGGACGAATAAGAAAAATGCTTAGTCCCTGTACAGTGTTGGCGATGTGCTACAAAATAAGAGTGTAGAATATTTTTGAATGGAGTTATATACATAAAAAATATTGAGGGGTTTACCGGAAATATAAACTTATTTTAGTTTTAATGGTTACTAAACACTAAACAAACTGAAATACAGATATTTTGACAAATTTACGTCTACACGCACCAATGATGTGTGATGGTGACGACCCTGAATGTTGAACTAGGGAACACTTAAAAGCAATGGAATTTTTAGATTCTCTTTTTAGTCCAAATTTTATCCAACATGTCCTGTTGATGCAGTTGCATCAAAAGAAATGAGCCTAATGGCATACCAACATAATTTGACTTTCAACGGAGGGATCAATAAATGTGCAAATTCAGCTAATACTTTTAGATACGGATGGAATCTGAAGAGATCGTTGGTCAGCCGTTGAGTGAGTGCAACCCTAAATTCAACGTGATGGGCTATAATCGCATACAGGTCTATAACACTACAAATAACATCATTGTGTGAAAGCTGTGGCCTTCACACATATTATTCCTTTTTTCCACATAATTCATCCGATTCTCTTCGTTCCAATTTTAACAAATTTCAAATATTTAGGCCATTTTTGCTTCCATAACGCCACGGGATTATTACTTACGCATGCGCGAATGAAAGCAAACCCCCTTTTTAAGGTATCAATGGACTGGACGCATGATTAAGTGCGATGAGGAAAATTGTACTTACAAACCATTTGATTGGTTTCACTTCAAATATGTCAAGTTGAAGAGTGACCCAGAAGGAAAAAGGTACGGGAAGGAACGCTTTCTCCAAAGTTTGCAGGATTTCAAACGTAAATAATTGATACACAGCTTTTGTGTGGTTATCAGAAATGACTGCTTGAAGAAGAGAAAAAAATACAAATAAAAACATGTTGCAGTTTTCTCAGCATCACAAGAAACCTAAG
Source organism: Leptonotus elevatus (assembly GCF_054856555.1). Classification (NCBI taxonomy): domain Eukaryota; kingdom Metazoa; phylum Chordata; class Actinopteri; order Syngnathiformes; family Syngnathidae; genus Leptonotus; species Leptonotus elevatus. The sequence continues at coordinate 6,447,535 of NC_141242.1, forward strand.
CTGCACTGATGAACATTGGGGAAGCGAAACATGTTTAAAATTTCATCCACTCGTGAGTAGGACGGTGACGTAGAATAGACACTAAAAAGTTGGTCCTTTATATAAAACTACATTCATTAAAAAATAAATTATGCTTCCCAAATATTTGTAAATTGACACATAGTTTTTTTCACTAACGCACAATAACAATAGATATTATTCTTGGGCCTGAAAATTGATATCAACATAAAAAAAATGTAAAGTAAAAAAATAAGCTGAATTGATAATCATATCTTCCTACACTTATCACTTACGTGATATGAAACTAAGAGTTCCGTGGTGACACGGCAATCAAATATTTGGCAGTGTTGTGATGTTTATAGCTTGACCATCTTTTCTCAGATAATATGTTTATATCATATATATCCTTGGTCCAAAAATACAAAATAAAAAAACAATTTTTTTACATTATCTACAAGTTAAAAGTATGATAAAGAAACAAATTCCAACACTTCGGGTATGCTCCAACCGCCTTTTTTAGCTAAAGATATTACTAAGCTTTCTCCGACAACAACAAAAACCTCTCAAAAATATATGTTACTTTCGTATACTGATAAAATGTCTTTACCCATCTCGAAATGGGAGAGACTTGTCTACAGCTCCGGAATCTGACTTTTGGATTCAAGTTTGTGAAAACGTATTTAAAATGACAAAACATACAAATTTACAACTTATCCAATATAAAATTATTAATAGAACATAAATGACTCAATATATGATGAAGAAAATGGGACTCTCAGACTCCGACATTTGTTTCCAGTGTTTACAAAACACTACAGACACTTATTTTCATGCTTTATGGTTATGCACTCCGGTTATGTATTTCTGGACTAAAGTCTTGGAAAAACTTTCCGCTATCTTGGACTGTAGGATACCTTTATCTCCAAACTTGTGTTTGCTAGGTGACCTAACAACAACTGACTTACCACGTTAACAATTTCAATCTACACTTGTAGCCCTTACTATCGCAAAAAAAAAAAAAAATCTTGTTAACTGGAAAAATAAACAAACTCTGAATATCGACCAATGGTCTAATCTCCTCATAAATTACATTTTAATGGAAAAAATATCTGCCTCAAATAAAAACGAAATATCAACATTTATAGAAACATGGTCGACGTATATATAATCTTTTAACCTAAATCTGCTTACTTAATTCTGCCTGTTAGCGAGAGCCACCACATCACGATAACTTACATTGCTGTTTCTGTATTTGGCAAATTGTAACTAATGGTTGTGTTTTTATAGACAGGAACCCAGTTGCTGCCAGCAGGATCCAGCAGACTACATCAAACGACACCTTACAGTCACCAACTCCTCAAGATTCACCTCCAATGGGCACTAAGGGATAATATTCGGAATCCCTGCATGCCAGTGGGTTAACTCTATAGGTGCTGTCCCCCCTGCCTGAGCGTGGGCGTATTCACTAACATACAAAATTTAAAAATAAAAAATAAATAAAAATGCATTTAGCAGGTTTAGTTCATGTACAGTGTTGTAAACTTGTAAACACTTGTATTTACCACCCGGCCACATAAGTCCATAGTCCATATTATGGTATGCACTGTAATACTTTTTAATGGACCGTTGTCTCCCTTCTGTTCCACTTCGTATGTCATTATTTATTTATTTTACATTTATTTTTTTAAGATAATAACAGATGGATATACGTACATACTTTAAAATTGTAAAGGGGTTTACCAAAAAAGAGAAAGTTATTTCAGTAATAATGGATTACATCTTTTTTTTTTAATTTTTAATTATATTTACAGAGTGAGTCATACTAGTGTAAATGTAACAAAAGAGGACAAACTATATACAATGTTTTGAGTGTTTTGGCACACACAATATTTATAAGAAATATTTACGAATACAAATAGATCACAAAATTGTAGATTTAAAATCTCTGTCATTGCAATTACCTTTAATATTAAACATGACAAATTATAGCTGTCAGATAGTTTAAATCTGCAGCCCGTTGTCAGGTTGATGTAACATTTTATATACAAAATCAATTTCAAAATAGGGTTAAGTCAGACACATACAATACAGGTACACAGATCATTCGTTCATTCAGCGGTAGACATGATCTTTGCACCATCATTCATCTCTGCTATTCTCACCAGCACACGTGTGCCTCTTAGCTTTAGCCTTACTTGGGAATCTTTGACCACAAAGGGCGCAGGTAAAAGGTTTCTCTCCAGTGTGGGTTCTTGTGTGTATTTTAAAGTGTCCCTTCTGAGCAAATTTTTGACCACAAACTGAGCAGGCAAAAGGCTTATCTCCAGTGTGGGTTCTTGTGTGCATTCTTAAGCTTCCCTTCTCAGCAAAATTTTGACCACAAACTGAGCAGGCAAAGGGCTTTTCTCCGGTGTGTGTTCTTGTGTGGTCTTTTAAATGTCCCTTGCGAGCAAATTTTTTACCACAAACTGAGCAGGCAAAAGGCTTCTCTCCAGTGTGGGTTCTTGTATGTCTATTTAAGGTTCCCTTATCAGCAAAATTGTGACCACAAACTGAGCAGGCAAAAGGCTTCTCCCCAGTGTGGATTTTCATGTGGCTTGCTAAGTGTCCCTTCTGAACAAAATTTTGACCACAAACTGAGCAGGCAAAAGGCTTCTCTCCAGTGTGGGTTCTTGTGTGTATTTTTAAGCTTCCCCTCTGAGCAAAATTTTGACCACAAACTGAGCAAGCAAAAGGCTTCTCTCCAGTGTGGATTCTTGTGTGTATTTTTAAGTGTCCCTTATCAGCAAAATATTGACCACAAACTAAGCAGGCAAAAGGCTTCTCTCCAGTGTGTGATCTTGTGTGTATTTTTAAGTGTCCCCTCCGAGCAAATTTTTGACCACAAACTGAGCAGGTAAAAGGTTTCTCACCAGTGTGGGCTGTTGTGTGTTTTGTTAATTGTGCATTATGAGCAAAATTTTGACCACAAACTGAGCAGGCAACAGGCTTCTCTCCAGTGTGGGCTGCTGTGTGTCTTTTTAAGCTTCCCCTCTGAGCAAAATGTTTACCACAAACTGAGCAGGCAAAAGGCTTCTCTCCAGTGTGGGCTGTTGTGTGTCTTTTTAAGCTTCCCTTCTGAGCAAAATGTTTACCACAAACTGAGCAGGCAAAAGGCTTCTCTCCAGTGTGTGTTCTTGAATGTCTTTTTAAGGTTCCCTTATCAGCAAAATTTTGACCACAAAAGGAGCAGGCAAAAGGCTTCTCTCCAGTGTGGGTTCTTGTATGTATTTTTAAGGTTCCCTTATCAGCAAAATTTTGACCACAAACTGAGCAGGCAAAAGGCTTCTCTCCAGTGTGGGTTCTTGTATGTCTTTTTAAGCTTCCCTTCTCAGCAAAATTTTGACCACAAACTGAGCAGGTAAAAGGCTTCTCTCCAGTGTGAGTTCTTGTATGTATTTTTAAGCTTTCATTCACAGCAAATTTTTTGCCACAAACTGAGCAAGCAAAAGGCTTCTCTCCAGTGTGTGTTCTTGTGTGTATTTTGAAGTATCCTTTGTGAGCAAATTTTTTACCACAAACTGAGCAAGCAAAAGGTTTAGTGTGGCCAATCACATGATTTCGCAATTGAGACTTGGAGACAAATGTTTTTCCACACAGAGAAAATTTCCAAAGTTTGCTGTCAATGTGACATGTCACATCACCGTCAGACTGTTCAAGGTCATCAGTGTGAGGAAAGTGTGACGAGTCTTCACCTTCTGCTTGTGATCCTCCACGGTGGTCCTTGTCATCTTCTGTTGTTGTTTGTTGTCTTGAGCTGCTGCTTGGAGACTCCGCCCCTTTGTTCTCTTCATATTGACATTCATCTTCACTCTTCAAATGGACACCAGTCACTGGCAACTCTGTGAAATGCTCCTCCTCTTTAATGTATGGTGGCGGCCGCTCCTCTTTCTTTATGTTGGGAGGCTGTGGCTGCTCCTCTTCTTTAACTTGAAGAGGCTCAAAGTCCTCCTCCTCTTTCACGCCAGGGAACTCTGGCTCCTGCCGCTCAGGACAAAGATATTTTTCACTGACGTCTGCGGGACACAAGATACACACGGTTTGGTAAAGATCGTTTATTGTGACATGTGCTTTATATTTAAGATTATCACATGGGCCACCTTAGCGAAAGAGTAGCAAAGCTGGCAAATGTTACGTATCTGTATTTTGTTACAGAATTCACTCAACGTTACTCTGTAACCCCTGTAACACTGATTGTTCCGCACATAAATATAGAAAATATTTCAAGCTGTAAAATCTGGCATTCATTGACAAAAAGCTAAAAAAATATGCATCTGCATCAGCTGTACAACATCCTCGAGGAGTTGACAAACTTTTAATTATTCAAACTCTAGGGGGCAGCAAATAAGAACAAATAAAGCCAGGGGAGAGAAATCAATTTAGCCAACAGGAAGTGAAGTGTATGTCAAACCTAAATTGGTATTTTTAATCATTGTACTACCTTAACTATAGTCCCTTTTAAACAGGCATTAAACAAAACGTTATGGCGGTGTGGTAATATATTAGCTAATTCAATGCTAAGAAAAAAAAACTTTGTTCGAAATGTTTTCAATGAAAAAAGTGTGCCATGGCTCAAAAAAGGTTGAGAAACAGACATAAGAAATTTATATTGTAGGAAACAACAGAAAATTACATAATCATTTTTCTTACAGCTTGTTTTATATATATATACACACACAAAGGAGAAACTGCTGTAGTGATGTGAAAATTGAACAAGTAGTTTTAAAAATACAATTCTGATCTGACAAAAGTACCAAAGCGACATGAGAAAAACTGTAAACGTAAGGTAAAAAGTTCCCGGATGAAGGATCCTTTCAAAATAGACATTTTGTTGTAAGTATTGATTAAATAAGTGACAAACCTGCTCTGTTCAACACAACTCGAGGCTGCTTGCAAAAAGCGTCCATCGGTTGACGTAATCGCTCATTCTCTTCTTGTGCGCCACAAAGCTCCTCTTTGTACTTGACTTTCGTTATTGCCAACATTTTCACACGATATTCACGACACTTTTCGGTCACATTTGACGCCTGTTGAGCCAATATGACGATAACAAACGCGTCTCCCTTTTTCGGTGGCTAGCAAGATAAGCTAAGCTAAACAAGGACGAAAGATTTTGACAAAAACTGTGTGATACGAATGTAACCAGACACAAAATGGAGCAGTTTGGCTTCGATAGAGTAGTGAAAGGACAAAGTGTCGATGTGTAAGTTCGTATAGTACGAATTCAGAATGAATTATTATGAATTATAGTGAACCGCGTGTGGCTATGTAAAAGCAGCCTGGAATGGAGTATTGGTCACGTGAAATCTATTCTACGGCAACACCAGTTGGACAAATCTTGTGTCACGTAGGGGGTTGGGGGCATAACTAAAATAAATGTTTGAGTCTATGTTCATTTGGAGAATTTTTTTTTTTTTTTAATCTTTGCATTTGGACGAATAAGAAACATGTTTAGTCCCTGTACAGTGTTGTTGTAAACTCGACATCTTCTAACAACATTGTTCATCAGTGCAGTGTATAACGCTCATCTCTACATCTGGCGATGTGCTGCAAAATAAGAGTGTGGAATATTTTAGAATGGAGTTACATCCATAAAAATATTGAGGGGTTTACGAAAAATATAAAGTTATTTCAGTATTAATTGTTACTAAACACTAAATAGACTGAAAAACAAATGATTTGTAAATTTACGTTTACACGCACCAATGATGTTTGATGGTGACGACCCTGAATGTTGAACTAGTGAACACTCCAAAGTAATGGAATTCTTAGATTCTCTTTTTAGTCCAGATTTTATCCAACATGTCAACTGTACCACTCATTCATATGGCAACACATTGGACCTTGTTTTTACAAAAGGTGTCAATGCTGGCCTTTCATATCCTGCAGGTCCCTGTCTCTGACCACTTTTGTGTGTTTTTTTATCTTATCTTTTGATGCACTGAGATAAGCTGTGGGCCAAACCACCACTGTTTTCGTTATATAAACAACAACGTACAGTTCCTTTTAGCTCACCCTCTGTTTGTTAAACTTGACTCCATCTCCACTATGGGTATTATGTCTCCAGACCAGGCCCAGTCACGAGACATAATAAGAGAAATATTACGGGAAATTTCCTGGTTGGCCGAAAGGGGGCGCTGTTTATTTCAGGCCGCGGGTTCTTTCCAAAATCAGCAAATAAAGTGCTTTTATTATTGTTTGCATTTAATAACTAAATACTTGTCCATGATGTTCATTGTTCGGTTTCTTCTTTTACCACTACTACGTCGACTACATTTCTATATACAGGTAAATAAAATTCTGATGCCTTATCCCCACCTAGTGACAGGAAGCAGCAACAGCTCTGAGGCACTGTTTACACGACGTCTCGCACATCTACCTTAAGTCATTAAAAAAATACAAGTGAAGCTCTTTTAAATGTTGTATTTATCCCCTTTGTTTTCCTCTATGCTCCACGCTGGTTGACTGTTGTTTACATGTATTTTTAGATGAGAAAAAAGAACAAGTTGTTTTTTGTTTTTAATCAATGTCATGTCAGAAGCCAATTTCCGTCAGTGAATTTTTATTTTTTGAAGACAGTCTTCCCCCGACAACTCCCCTCCAATTTTAATGCACCACACAACTGTGTGTGTGTGTGTGGGGGGGGGGGGGGTGCCATTGGTTGGGGCAGACCGCAGTATAGAGCAGTGCTGCAGTCCCCTGTCCGTGCCCCCCCCTATTAATTTTTTTAATGCACCACACACACACTTGTATATACACTGGGTGGGGTCACATTTCGGGGGTGCCGCCCGTCCCCCGGTGCCCCCATCTCGCCTTCTGCCCCCGGTGTTCCATCCCTCCACGCGGTGAGGGTGGGGTGGCGCGGGTGCCCTCTCCGCTCCGCTGTCCGGCCCCTCTTCGGCGCCGATGCCCGGGATCTGGGGGTCGGGGTCTGGGGGGCTTCCGGTTGGTGGAGGTGTGTGTGTGGGGGGGAGGGGGTCTGGGGATTTGGGGGCGGCTGGGGCTGGGTTGGGGTGGGGTGGATGGTGGGGGTGGATTGGGAGAGCGGGAGCTGTGGACCGGTGGGGTGCCTGGCGGGCCTGCAGTGCCCCGTCCTGCTGCATTGGGTTGGTGGCGCAGGCCGTGTTGGGGTGGGCGGCGCTCCTGCTCCTGGGTTTGCTCTCCGGCCGGTGGCACCTGCGGGGCCCGGGGGTCGTCCTTTGGCGCTGCCGCGGCCTGGGGGGCTCTGAGGTGTTGCGCTTGCTCTGTCCTGGCAGGGGTCGACGGCTCCCCTCTTTGGTGGAGATTTTCATGCATGCCAGATCCACCACACCAGAAATTCAGACACAATCTGCTTCTTCCTCAGGTCATTGAATCGGTGAAGGCTGGTGTCTGTGGATCTCATTCTGTTTCGTCTGTCCTTCCTTCCTTCCTTCCTTCCTTCCTTTCCTCAGTCTCTCCTTTGGTCTCTTGAGGTCTCCCTGATTTGTTGGAATTTAGATGTCTCTGGGGTTGGTGAAGGACTCTGGTTGGTGGCCTGGTGGGTGGTGTCTGGTCGGTGCTGGATTTCCCTTTCCTTTCTTTGGTCCTTCCTCGGGTCTCCTGACGGCCTCACGACTGGCTGGAAGTGTTCGGTTTAGGTGAACGGCAAGGGATTTTTTAATAGCTTTTAGGTGAACTAATGAATACACACACACTGACACGCACGCACATACAAAAGAAAAAAGAGAGCAATGATGATGACATGTCAAATCGGTAAAATTACTGAATGAACAATACTGAGCTCTCCAGAAAATAAAGAAAGAAAGAAAGAAAGAAAGAAAGAAAGAAAGAAAGAAAGTGATCGGAGCAAATCCGTAGCCCTTTCCTGGCCTGGTAGGTTTGCTCGGTTGATCGCAGCCAGCCAAAGTCGTCTTCGACGCTCACTCTTCTTTTGGGCTTCCAATCCCTGGTTTGTAACACTCTTCGTGAGTCGACAAAAACCCTTTCCCTTCTTTTTTGCCTGGCTATTACAGCCCACGATTACACACAAGTTGGGCACCAGACACACCAACTAAATTCTCAAATTTATCAGATTATTCTATTAACTGGACAAAATCTACACCACTCCCTATTACAGAAAATTCATGGAACCTTGCAAACCAGGACCCACACTACTCATTTCCTATAGGTAATTTAAAATACTTAGGTATAAAAATCTCACCTAAATTAACTGATTTAATTCATTTAAACTTTACTCCACTTCTGGATAGCATTTATAGTGACTTGGAGCGCTGAAATAATCTTCCTATTTATGCTGTCCTCGCTCCGAAGCGTCGAGATTTCACCAGCTAGACAGCGAGTTAACGACGTTCCAAATAACAAGACTTTGTTTTCCTTTTGGGCTGTTGTTTTGAACAATGGCCTCTGACCATTACCCTCTTTAGGTTGTCGTAAAACAAAAACAAAAAACAATAACAAACAATGTGTATTAGCTAACTGTACACGACACACTCTCATGCTAATAGTTAGTTACATTGCACAACAGTCTCTTATCTCTAATACTGTCCTTAATTAACTAAAATTAATACACAGTGTTATTTTCTTAACATCACATGTACTTACGGACAATTCTTGTCCAAAGCAACAACGAAACAGGATCCAACAGTTCGCGTAGCACATAAACGAGTCGGCGTTGCGTGCTGCCACATTGGAATTCTCTCTGTTGGAAAATCGTTCTTATATAATATAATTACCTTAATTTGGCGATATGCTTCATTATTGTCTCCTTTTCAAACTTACTTTTCTGTCACAGCTTGATCCTCCTCTGTAGATTTATCACATTCAGACTGTGGATTATCACTTCAAAATCACCCACAGTCAGTTGGGGTATAGACCAATACCCCGCAACCTTTTAATTTTTTAATCTACTAATTCGTCTACATTAATTAACTATCATGTGTACACACCCTCCTTTTGACAAAGATCCACTCTGATCTTTTCAAACACGTATGGTATTTCAAAGGGCGGACACACCGAGGCTTCGTAGCTCATAAATAAGGAATACCAGACTATAGCTTTCCGCAAAAGACGTCGTAAATAACACAAGCCTTTAAATCAGGTGATTGTGAGGCAAACGAGAGAGAGATTCAGGTCACTGCAATTAAAATGAGCACAAGCAGATACAATTTGAGACACTGGTATGTGAGGACTTTGGGGTCAGGGAAAAATACAGTTAGCCACATTAATCTATTTCAGGTTACGAATTACAAGAAACTTACAAATATCTACCTTCTCAACAGATAAAATAAACGTATTATAATTAGAGCCGAAAATATCACAACACTCCTACTTTGAGCAAACCATCAATTATTCCTAAAATACTAATCAACCCCACCTCTTCTACATAGTAGTGGGTCATATAAAACACAACAGTAATACAAAAACCAGCAAACTCGCTGTTATTTGTTAAATTCCCATTGTACCAATTCAGAAACTGATGCTCCCAAGAAAATAGGCAAAAATTTAGTAGACTAAACCCAATAATCATCAAGTAACGGAAAATAGAGTAATTAAGATTGAAATAAATTTTACCAATCATCCTATTTCAAATTCACATATGTTGTTTTCAATTTCCTGAAATACCTTGCTATAGATCACATCTCCCCATCCGACACATTAAAATGCCTTGCATACAACCAGTTTACCATATCAATGACCGGAGGTGTCGCATCCCAGATGAGACCATAGGCTTTGAGTAGTCAATGTTCAGTCCTGGCCAGCAGATGGCAGGGCGGCGGATGTTTCAGGCAATGTTCAAAGCAGGCATTGAGATGTTCACTGGAGTCAAAACAGCCGTCATCAGTGATGAGGAGAGACGTCTCTGTAACGAGGCTTGTGCACAGTCACTGGGCATTGTGGAATTGAGCACCATCATTGTCGGTAGGCACAGGGGAATGACTTTGCTGCGGCGTGAAGCTCTTTGACCTCTGCCACGTCCACCCAGACGCTGGAGGTTGCTGTCTGCAATCGTGGACCCGATGACACATATCGGCCCTCCTTGGAGCTCACCTCAACCAATGAATGCACCTGCCTGATCCAATGCACTCAACCGACAGACCGAGGAAGATGAGATCATAGCAAGATAGTTCACTTCCTGCTTCAAAAATGTTTCAACTATACCATAGCTTGTTTTTGGGAATGCCCTTCAAAATAGCTACTAGAAATACTTGTAAATACAATGTAGCAGCAGCTGGGGCGTAGCCCGTTTGCAGGTTGTAACCAGTGAGGGCCATCAAGCCCCCATCTGCTTTGGAACTTTAGCACCAGTTTCTGAAATGACACACTCAGAAAAAACAAATATTAAAAATTAGTATTATTTTGTCTTTAAAAACATTTATTACTTCTCATTCAACTATCTTAAATCTAGCCACAACTGTCCAGATGTAGGTATAATTATGTTAATTCAATATATCTTGATACAAAATGCTATTATTTTTTCATTTGTCTTTATTCATTTGCCTAGAAAAGAGAAAGTTAATAAGATTATTTTCTGTATCAAAAGTAGTATAGTTTTAAAGACTTTCTATTCAGTCACTAAAAAAAAATCGGATCTAATGTTTTTCTACAAGAACTCAGCAATGTCCTTTAAATACTGTTGTTTTTTTTTTTTTATCATTCTTCTCTTACCCAGAAAAGAGAAAAACTTCCATCACGAGGACACATTATACTCTAACTCCTATCTCACACACACAAAGCCCCCCCCCCCCCCCCATTTGAGACACAGGGGAGGGAGCGGAAAAAGAAAAAATCTTAGCATTATCACATCGCAAAACCTGTTTTACTACATTCCCATTCGAAAAACAAACGCCATTATCACACCAGTCTTATCTACTCAAAAACAACACCAAACATACAGTTAGATATTGAAGAAAAACAAATAAAATATCCATACACACATTTCTCATTCACAATCACACTCCCAGTTAAACCCAATCCACCAGGGTAGCCCCCACTTTTTTTTTATCTAGGTCTCATACAATTACTCAACAATTCTCTCAACTTTTCAAACTTTTGCAGGCACATACGCACACACTCTTTTATTCATTTAAAGATAATAAACGGTTTTGTTCTGTCAATTCGTCGTCTGCAGCTTTTTCAAAGCGAGAAAGAATCGTACGCCATTTGCTACGAACTACCTGGGGCACTTCAGCGTGTCTAGTCAGTTCCAATTTAAAAGCTTCCGCCTGGTTCAATTTTTCCTGCGGGTCATCCTTCATAGCCAATATTTCGTCTAATTTTCCCTCCAATTGTTTCACAGAGGCGTTTACGCCAGCTGCCAAGCCGTCCGCCGCGGCCTGCAAAACAGATCGATGCGGTCGAGGATTCGCATCACAATTTTCACCATTCCAATCCACATTCGAGATTACCGCCATTTACAGTCAATATAGGCGCCTGCAAATTTTGCAGCATTTGAACCGCAGTCTTTTATGGTGATTCAGTACACGGGTTTATAGCATCAAACATATTTTCCGTGAGCGGCTCAGCATATGCCGGCGGAGCTGTTAGCTTAGCATCAAAATCAGTCACTTTATCATCACCAGCTTCTATCATAGCCATCCGAGCGATTTTAACGGAACTGCCCAAAGCCAACATTCTAGCATTTCTCATCATTCGATCCACTTTTTTACAATTTCGTCTGACTCTTCTACCATTTAAAGAAAATACAAAAGTCTCTTGTACCATTTTGTCCAGCGATTGCCGTTTTTTTTTTTTTGCATGCCAATTCCACCACTTTCATCAAAGATACCAAGCAAACCGCGGATGTTAACGGTGAAAACCAACCTTTATCACAGCAAGCCGTAATTCAATCAGTAAACAGTATTTTCATTTTTCGTCTATGTTTTTCGGGCATGGCTCCGACTTAAACCTCGGAAGCATTCTTAACTTGTGCATCTAAGAATAAGTTCCGACTATGAACCGGAAGCACTTTTAGGTCAAACCATTCGGTGTTGCAGTCAAAACCGTCCTCCATTATTTATTTTAATTATTCACCTCTTTAGTCATTATTATATTCAAGTCGTATTAATATTTATCAATTCAGTGACGTCTCACTTGTAGTATGATAGTTCAATAGGTTAAATTTATTCGACAACGTTACTCGTTCCTCACCTCAAAATAAACATTTTCACAAGAATAAACACAGACGACCACAAAAACGTACACACATAACAGACATTTAACATACATAAATAACGAATCACGTAATCTCTCGATCGATCAACAGCGGTAAAACACAAATCCACTGCGTCAACCTGTCCTCACTCTCATTACTGCTCAATTTTAGCAGGCGCGCATTTTAAAATAACCATTACGTGCTAACGAATAATCACAAGCGGCAAAAAACAAAACCGCTGCGTCATCCTGACCTCATATAACTGCTAAATTTCAGCAGGCGCGCTATCATGATCTCTAGATTACTTAGCGGCAGAAACCCTCCGCGTCTATCCGTATCCCTCTCAAAATTCATAAAATAACCATCATGATCTAGCGATTGCTTCGCAGGGGAGAGACTCCCGTCCCAAAAACAAAATAAAATAAAACCGCTTGCTTCAACCTGTATGTCTAAAAATGCTTCTTCAGCTGCGCATAAACCAACATGACAGCACTTCCGTAAACAATGCTCGTCACCACGTACGTGTATAGTTCAATGTCGTAGTAAAATCTCAAATTAAAGACTTCGCGTCCCTCCGTTAATCGAACGACTTCAAACTCCACTACAACCTGTTCACCCAGACCTCATGTAAAAATTTAGACAATTTAGAAGACGAAAACCGGTTGCAGCGGTCCCAAACAGACAGAACTTCCCTACGTGGATAAACGTCTCCACTTACCGTAAGTAATTATTTAGGCGCCTAGAAGTTCCGCCCGTCTGTGAACGCCGCAGCCCGCAACCGTCAAAACAAACTTTCGTTCGGGGTCACCATTAGTTAATGTTGATTATCAAACTCAGACTATGAGATCGATGAAATCAGGATTTATTTTTACATAAGCTTATGGACACATGAGATCGGCTGAACTCCGCCATTGTTCTCCCTCATGTGTGATGCTCCTCCCCTTGTCCCAAAAACTAGTATCCTTTTCGTGACTCTTCAAACCCCTCCTCTGTCTTCTTCGGCCAATCCTCTCCTTCTCAAACAGTCACATGATAAATCAATACACGTCACCAAACTTCCCCCTCTTTCATCCTTGTCCTTGTGGGAAGGGTGAAATACAAAACAGATAATAAATCTTCAGCTCGTATCTTAGTCCACTACAGATGTGGGTAAATAATTGGTCCCGGCACCTCCTGGACCAGAAAATTTATGGACAGAACTCTGCGTGAACTTCCAAACATTCCTGATACATAGATAACTCAGAAACAACTTCTCTTTCCCAGAGAAGAGAACAATGGACTATAGATTGAATAACATATGAATTAACTGTTGTCTTATTATTACACAGCTCTAACTAAAATCAAAATGGTTAAAATATAAATCGAAACAGTAAAACAATGTTAATAATGTTAACATCTCTTCTCACCAAAACAATGAACAAAGCAACCCCTGGAGGGCGCTCTAAGGTTGCACAAACTCAAACGGTGAACTTCTAAAGGGCAGAAGACTATTTCTCTAATAGGACGAATAGCCACCATTAAAATGAAAGTTTTACCCAAAATAAACTATTTTTTCTCAATGATTCCATTTAAACCTACGGCTAACTGGTTCCAGTTGTTGGACACGGCCGTTACAAAATTTTAATTTAATTTTAATTTAATTTAAAAAAAAAGCAAATATTAGTCTACTCTTCAGAAAAATAAATCCCAAGGAGGTCGAGAGGCACCAAATTTTATGCACTACTATATAGCTAACCAGCTACAATATATCATTCTATGGGCACAACCCAACAGAGATACTAACTGTTGGCTGGAACTAGAACAGAAGGATTGTAATAACCTCAGACTTCTAGATTTACTCTTCATTACAACATCGATTAAGCAACACAATTGTTTTAAAAACCCAAGGATTTCCGCCACCCTGATTACAAAAGCCCAAGTGGAGCCCTGCGGGCTTTCTCCCCTATGGCATAACCGTCACTTTCAACTTAACAACCAATCGTTTTATCTAGGTGTGTGGGAGCAGAAAGGAATTACACATCTCCACCATCTTTTCTCAGATAATATGTTTATATCATATACATCCTTGCTCCAAAAATACAAAATAAGATTTTTTTTTTAACATTATCTGCAAGTTAAAAGTATGATAAAGAAACAAATTCCAACACTTCGGGGTATGCTCCAACCGCCTTTTTTAGCTAAAGATATTACTAAGCTTTCTCCGACAACAACAAAAACCTCTCAAAAATATATGTTACTTTCGTATACTGATAAAATGTCTTTACCCATCTCGAAATGGGAGACAGACTTGTCTACAGCTCCGGAATCTGACTTTTGGATTCAAGTTTGTGAAAACATATTTAAAATGACAAAACATACAAATTTACAACTTATTCAATATAAAATTATTAATAGAACATACATTACTCAATATATGATGAAGAAAATGGGACTCTCAGACTCCGACATTTGTCTCCAGTGTTTACAAAACACTACAGACACTTATTTTCATGCTTTATGGTTATGCACTCCGGTTATGTATTTCTGGACTAAAGTCTTGGAAAAACTTTCCGCTATCTTGGACTGTAGGATACCTTTATCTCCAAACTTGTGTTTGCTAGGTGACCTAACAACAACTGACTTACCACGTAAACAATTTCAATCTACACTTGGAGCCCTTCCTATCGCAAAAAAAAACAATTCTTGTTAACTGGAAAAATAAACAAACTCTGAATATCGACCAATGGTCTAACCTCCTCATAAATCACATTTGAATGGAAAAAAGATCTGCCTCAAATAAAAACGAAATATCAACATTTATAGAAACATGGTCTACGTATATATTATCTTTTAAGCTAAATCTGGTTACTTAATTCTGCCTGTTAGCGAGAGCCACCACATCACGATAACTTACATTGCTGTTTCTGTATTTGGCAAATTGTATAGACAGGAACCCAGTTGCTGCTAGCAGGATCGAGCAGACTACATCAAACGACACCTTACAGTCACCAACTCCTCAAGATTCACCTCCAATGGGCACTAAGGGATAATATTCGGAATCCCTGCATGCCAGTGGGTTAACTCTATAGGTGCTGTCCCCCCTGCCTGAGCGTGGGCGGCTCTGCCCTTCTGTGGGCTGCTGGCTGGCGGATGCGTCTTTGCCGTTCCCTGGGTCTCTTGGGAGGAGCTGTGTTGCGGTGCTCTCCCGGATGTCCTGGGTTTGCTCTCCGGCCTGTAGACGGGGGTTGTCCCTTGGCGCTGCCGTGGCCTGGGGGGCCCTGGGCGGTTGTGCTTGCTCTGTCCTGGCCCGGGATGACGGCTCCCCTCTTTGGTGGGGGTTTTCATGCATGCCAGATCCACCACACCAGCATCTATCGAAATTCAAACACAATCTGCTTCTTCCTCTGGTCGTTGAATCGGTGGAGGCTGATGTCTGTGGATCTCACTCTGCTTCATCTATCCTTCCTTCCTTCATTTCCTCAGTCTCTCCTTTGGTTTCTTGAGGTCTCCCTAATTTGTTGGAATTTAGATGTTTCTGCGGTTGGTGAAAGACTCTGGTTGGTAACCCGGTGGGTAGGAGGCAAAGTCTGGTCGGTGCTGGATTTCACTTTCCTTTCTTTGATCCTTCCTCGGGTCTCCTGACAACCATCACGACACTAGCTGGATTCTGAAGTATTCGGTTTAGGTGAACGGTATGGGATTTTTAATAGGTTTTAGGTGAACTAATAAGTACACCCTCACACGCACATATTCACTAACATACAAAATTTAAAAATAAAAAATAAATAAAAATGCATTTAGCAGGTTTAGTTCATGTACAGTGTTGTAAACTTGTAAACTCTTGTATTTACCACCCGGCCACATAATTATCATAATCACATAGACCTTCAGTCCATATTATGGTATGCACTGTAATACTTTTTAATGGACCGTTGTCTCCCTTCTGTTCCACTTCGTATGTCATAATTTATTAATTTTACATTTATTTTTTTAAGATTATAACGGATGGATATACGTACATACTTTAAAATTGTAAAGGGGTTTGCCAAAAAAGAGAAAGTTATTTCAATAATAATGGATGACATCCTTTTTTATTTTTAATTATATTTACAGAGTGAGTCATACTAGTGTAAATGTAACAAAAGAAGACAAACTATATACAATGTTTTGAGTGTTTTGGCACACACAATAATTATAAGAAAGTATTTACGAATACAAATAGATCACAAAATTGTAGATTTAAAATCACTGTCATTGTAATTACCTTTAATATTAAACATGGAAAATGTAATTTAAAAATTATATAAGGCACAATGCATATTAATGGACAATTACCGGTAAACATGCCAGATTATAGCTGTCAGATAGTTTAAATCTGCAGCCCCTTGTCAGGTTGATGTAACATTTTGAACACAAATTCAATTTAAAAATAGGGTTAAGTCAGACACATACAATACAGGTACACAGATCATTCGTTCATTCAGCGGTAGACATGATCTTTGTACCATCATTCATCTCTGCTATTCTCACCAGCACACTTGTGCCTCTTAGCTTCTGCCTTACTTGTGAATCTTTGACCACAAACGGCGCAGGTAAAAGGTTTCTCACCAGTGTGTGTTCTTGTGTGTATTTTTAAGCTTCCCTTCTCAGCAAAATTTTGACCACAAAATGAGCAAGCAAAAGGTTTCTCACCAGTGTGGGTTCTTGTGTGCATTTGTAAAGTTTCCTTCCGAGCAAAATTTTGACCACATACTGAGCAGGCAAAAGGTTTCTCTCCAGTGTGGGTTCTTGTGTGTAATTTTAAGATTCCCTTCCGAGCAAAAATTTGACCACAAACTGAGCAGGCAAAAGGCTTCTCTCCAGTGTGGGTTCTTGTGTGTATTTTTAAGTTTCCCTTCCGAGCAAAAATTTGACCACAAACTGAGCAGGCAAAAGGCTTCTCTCCAGTGTGGGTTCTTGTGTGTATTTTTAAGTTTCCCTTCCGAGCAAAAATTTGACCACAAACTGAGCAGGCAAAAGGCTTCTCTCCAGTGTGTGTTCTTGTGTGTATTTTTAAGTATCCCTTGTGAGCAAATTTTAGACCACAAACTGAGCAAACAAAAGGCTTCTCTCCAGTGTGTGTTCTTGTGTGTATTTTTAAGTATCCCTTGTGAGCAAATTTTTTACCACAAACTGAGCAAGCGAAAGGTTTCTCTCCAGTGTGTGTTCTTGTGTGTATTTTTAA
Source organism: Leptonotus elevatus (assembly GCF_054856555.1). NCBI lineage: Eukaryota > Metazoa > Chordata > Actinopteri > Syngnathiformes > Syngnathidae > Leptonotus > Leptonotus elevatus. The sequence goes on from NC_141242.1 coordinate 6,464,910, forward strand.
GGTTCCCTTCTGAGCAAAATTTCTACCACAAACTGAACATGCAAAAGGTTTGTCACCGGTGTGGCTGATTATATGTCTTCTCAATAGAGACTGGCAGCCAAAAGTTTGACCACACTGACAGCATTTCCACGATGTGCTGGCAGCGGGACATGTCACATCACCGTCAGACTGTTCATAGTCATCGGTTTGAGGAGAGTGTGACGTGTCTTCACCATCTGACATTCGAGCTAACAGGCTGTCTGCTTGTGATCCTCCATGACGGTCCTCGTCATCTTCTGTTGTTGTTTGTTGTCTTGAGCTGCTGCTTGGAGACTCCGCCCCTTTGTTCTCTTCATATTGACATTCATCTTCACTCTTCAAATGGACACCAGTCACGGGCAACTCTGTGAAATGCTCCTCCTCTTTAATGTATGGTGGCAGCCGCTCCTCTTTCTTTATGTTGGGAGGCTGTGGCTGCTCCTCTTCTTTAACTTGAAGAGGCTCCAAGTCCTCCTCCTCTTTCACGCCAGGGAACTCTGGCTCCTGCCGCTCAGGACAAAGATATTTTTCACTGACGTCTGCGGGACACAATTTACACATGGTTTGGTAAAGATCGTTTATTGTGACATTATGTGTTTTATATTTAAGATTATCACATGGGCCACCTGAGTGAAAGAGTAGCAAAGCTGGCAAATGTTACGTATCTGTATTTTGTTCCAGAAATCACTCAACGTTACTCTGTAATCCCTGTAACACTGATTGTTCCGCACATAAATATAAAAAATATTTCAAGTTGTGAAATCTGGCATTTATTGACAAAAAGCTAACAAATGCATGCTTGCATCAGCTGTACTACATTCTCGAGGAGTTGAAGAACTTTTAATTAATTACCTCTAGGGGGCAGCAAAGCAGAACAAATAAAGCCAGGGGAGAAAAAATCAATTTAGCCAACAATAAGTGAATGTCAAACCTAAATTATTTTTAGTTTTAATCATTGTGATGGGCTTAGTGTCAATGTTCCATTAGCATAAATATGTGTCTATATGTAATATATTAGGTAATTCTATGCTAAGAAAGAAAAACGTTTTTTGTTTTTTATTTAGTTACAAACAATGGTCCAACTAGTCACTTCTGTCTACAATACCAAATTATCAACTAGGCTTCCATCCTCCATTCTAGTTGTTGGTATGTCCACGAATCAAAAATAAAGAGTAAACCTGCTGTATTATAAAATTCTTAAAACATTTACCATAAAAAATAGGAGCACCTATTCTTATCTGAGACATGTACCAAAGCGACTTGAGAAAAACTGTAAACGTAAGGTAAAAAGTGCCCGGATGAAGGATCCTTTCAAAATAGACATATTGTTGAAAAGCATTGATTAAATAAGTGACAAACCTGCTCTGTTCAACACAATTCGAGGCTGCTTGCAAAAGGCGTCCATCGGTTGACGTAGTCGCTCATTCTCTTCTTGTGCGCCACAAAGCTCCTCTTTGTACTTGACTTTCCTTATTGCAAACATTTTCAAACGATATTCACGACACTTTTCGGTCACATTTGACGTCTGTTGAGCCAATATGTCGATAACAAACGCATCTCCCTTTTTCGGTGGCTAGCAAGCTAAGCTAAGCTAAACAAGGCCGAAAGATTTTGACAAAAACTGTGTGATACGAAAGTAAACAGACACAAAATGGAGCAGTTTGGCTTCGATAGGCACAGGTAAAAGGTTTCTCACCAGTGTGGGCTCTTGTGTGTATTTTTAAGTATCCCTTGTGAGCAAAATTTTGACCACAAACTGAGCAAGCAAAAGGCTTCTCTCCAGTGTGGGTTCTTGTGTGTATTTTTAAGTTTTTTTTCTCAGCAAAATTTTGACCACAAACTGAGCAGGCAAAAGGCTTCACTCCAGTGTGGGTTCTTGTGTGTATTTTTAAGAGTTCCTTCTGAGCAAAATTTTGACCACAAACTGAACAGGTAAAAAGCTTCTCTCCAGTGTGGGTTCTTGTGTGTATTTTTAGGTGTTCCTTCGTAGCAAAATTTTGACCACAAACTGAACAGGCAAAAGGCTTCTCTCCAGTGTGGGTTCTTGTGTGCATTTTTAAGTTTCCCTTGTAAGCAAAATTTTGACCACAAACTGAGCAGGCAAAAGGCTTCTCTCCAGTGTGTGTTCTTGTGTGGTCTTTTAAATGTCCCTTCTGAGCAAATTTTTTACCACAAACTGAGCAGGCAAAAGGCTTCTCTCCAGTGTGGGTTCTTATGTGTATTTTTAAGTTTCCCTTCCGAGCAAAAATTTGACCACAAACTGAGCAGGCAAAAGGCTTCTCTCCAGTGTGGGTACTTATGTGCCTTTTTAAGCTTCCCTTCTCAGTAAAATTTTGATCACAAACTGAGCAGGCAAAGGGCTTTTCTCCAGTGTGGGTTATTGTGTGTAATTTTAAGCTTCCCTTCTGAGCAAAAGTTTGGCCACAAACTGAACAGGCCAAGGGTTTAGTGTGGCCAATCACACGTTTTCTCAATTGAGACTTGTAGACAAATGTTTTTCCACATTTCCAAAGTTTGCTGTCAGTGTGACATGTCACATCACCGTCAGACTGTTCATGGTCATCAGTGTGAGGAAAGTATGACGTGTCATCACCTTCTGCTTGTGATCCTCCACGGTGGTCCTCGTCATCTTCTGTTGTTGTTTGTTGTCTTGAGCTGCTGCTTGGAGACTCCGCCCCTTTGTTCTCTTCATATTGACATTCATCTTCACGCTTCAAATTCACACCAGTCACGGGCAACTCTGTGAAATGCTCCTCCTCTTTAATGTATGGTGGCAGCCGCTCCTCTTTTTTTATGTTGGGAGGCTGTGGCTGCTCCTCTTCTTTAACTTGAAAAGGCTCCAAGTCCTCCTCCTCTTTCACGCCAGGGAACTCTGGCTCCTGCCGCTCAGGACAAAGATATTTTTCACTGACGTCTGCGGGACACAAGATACATATGGTTTGGTAAAGACTGTTTATTGTGATGTTATGTGTTTTATATTTAACATTATCACATGGGCCACCTGAGCGAAAGAGGAGCAAAGCTGGCAAATGTTACGTATCTGTATTTTGTTCCAGAATTCACTCAACGTTACTCTGCAACGCCTGTAACACTAATTGTTCCGCACAAAAATATAGGAAATATTTCAAGTTGTGAAATCTGGCATTTATTGATAAAAAGCTAACAAATGCATGCTTGCATCAGCTGTACTACATTCTCGAGGAGTTGAAGAACTTTAAATTAATCACCTCTAAGGGGCAGCAAAGCAGAACAAATAAAGCCAGGGGAGAAAAAATCAATTTAGCCAACAATAAGTGCATGTCAAACCTAAATTATTTTTATTTTTAATCATTGTGATAGGCTTAGTGTCAATGTGCCATTAGCATAAATATGTGTCTATATGTAATATATTAGGTAATTCTATGCTAAGAAAGAAAAACGTTTTTTGTTTTTTATTTAGTTACAAACAATGGTCCAACTAGTCACTTCTGTCTACAATACCAAATTATCAACTAGGCTTCCATCCTCCATTCTAGTTGTTGGTATGTCCACGAATCAAAAATAAAGAGTAAACCTGCTGTATTATAAAATTCTTAGAACATTTACCATCAAAAATAGGAGCACCTATTCTTATCTGAGACATGTACCAAAGCGACTTGAGAAAAACTGTAAACGTAAGGTAAAAAGTGCCCGGATGAAGGATCCTTTCAAAATAGACATATTGTTGAAAAGCATTGATTAAATAAGTGACAAACCTGCTCTGTTCAACACAATTCGAGGCTGCTTGCAAAAGGCGTCCATCGGTTGACGTAATCGCTCATTCTCTTCTTGTGCGCCACAAAGCTCCTCTTTGTACTTGACTTTCCTTATTGCAAACATTTTCAAACGATATTCACGACACTTTTCGGTCACATTTGACGTCTGTTGAGCCAATATGTCGATAACAAACGCGTCTCCCTTTTTCGGTGGCTAGCAAGCTAAGCTAAGCTAAACAAGGCCGAAAGATTTTGACAAAAACTGTGTGATACGAAAGTAAACAGACACAAAATGGAGCAGTTTGGCTTCGATAGAGTAGTGAAAGGACAAACAGTGTCGATGTGTAAGTTCGTATAGTACGAATTCAGAATGAATTATTATGAATTATAGTGAAAAGCGTGTGGCTCTGTAAAAGCAGCCTGGAATGGAGTATGGGTCACGTGAAATCTATTCTACGGCAACACCAGTTGGACCAATCTCCTGTCAGGGGGTGGGGCATAACTTAAATAAATATTTGAGTCTATGTTCATTTGAAGATATTTTATATTTTTTATCTTTGCATTTGGACGAATAAGAAACATGTTTAGTCCCTGTACAGAGTTGTTGTAACCTCGACATCTTCTAACAACATTGTTCATCAGTGCAGTGTATCACGTTCATTTCTCTACATCTGGCGATGTGCTACAAAATAAGAGTGTGGAATATTTTTGAATGGAGTTATATACATAAAAAATATTGAGGGGTTTACCAGATATATAAACTTATTTCAGTTTTAATGGTTACTAAACACTAAACAGACTGAAATACAAATATTTTTGACAAATTTACGTCTACACGCACCAATGATGTGTGATGGTGACGACCCTGAATGTTGAACTAGTGAACACTCCAAAGCAATGGAATTCTTAGATTCTCTTTTTAGTCCAGATTTTATCCAACATGTCAACTGTACCACTCATTCATATGGCAACACATTGGACCTTGTTTTTACAAAAGGTGTCAATGCTGGCCTCTCATATCCTGCAGGTCCCTGTCTCTGACCACTTTTGTGTTTTTCTTAATCTTATCTTTCAATGCGCTGAGATACGCTGTGGGCCAAACCACCACTGTTTTCGTTATATAAACAACAACGTAAAGTTCCTTTTAGCTCACCCTCTGTTTGTTAACTCTTTGACTGCCAGACGTTTTCAGAAAAGGGATGCTGTGGGTGCCAGCCGATTTAAGCATTTTGACTGATCTTTCAAGGTCCACAGAAAGTTTTGTGTTTGGACTATGTAAACACACATACTACCAAATGAAAGATCGAACTCTCATCTTTCATCAGAAAATAAAGTTTGTTTCTACCTTATTCCGTTCTTCAGTAATCAACAATAGAAAATGGTTAGTTTCACCCAAATGCTCTTGTTTTGGACCAAAATACGGAGAAATCAAGCTTTTAGTGAAACAATATTATTTCATGCACTCTAGTGAATTTGACACCTTTTTTATTTTCCATGAATGATGCCACAAACATCTAAACAGTGCTTTACTTATGTAAAATACTACCACCAACAATGAAAATGAGTTTTTGATAGCAAAATACGTTTATTTACATTCAACAGTTTAACAATTTGACAACAATTTGGCAAACTATTTACAAATGTGTGCAACTGTGGTACTATTTCCAATTATGTGGATGTTTCAACGACAGTTTTTCTTTTTGTGTAACACTCCCCTGCGTGCAAGGAGACGCAACAGGATTTGCGTTTTTTCCGGGGAATAGCAAATAGTTCCTTTTTTTTCCTTTTTTCCACATAATTCATCCGATTCTCGTTGTTCCAATTTTAACAAATTTCAAATATTTAGGCCATTTTTGCTTCTATGATGCCACGGGAGTATTACTTACGCATGCGCGAGTGAAAGCAAACCCCCCTTTTAAGGTATCAATGGACTGGACGCATGATTAAGTGTGATGAGGAAAATTGTACTTACAAACCATTTGATTGGTTTCACTTCAAATATGTCAAGTTGAAGAGTGACCCAGAAGGAAAAAGGTACGGGAAGGAACACTTTCTACAAAGTTTGCAGGACTTCAAACGTAAATAATTGATACACAGCTTTTGTGTGGTTATCAGACATGACTGCTTGAAGAAGAGAAAAAAAGAAAAAGAAAAACATGTTGCAGTTTTCTCAGCATCACAAGAAACCTAAGCTGTATTGTGTTTAACACACAATAACAATATATATTATTCTTGGGCCTTACAATTGATATTAACATAAAAAAAATGTAAAGTAAAAAAATAAGCTGAATTGATAATCATATCTTACTAGAAAAATATGAGATGCAAAAAAAGTATGGCAAACCTCGGTCTGCCAAGATCACATCTCCATGGGTGATGTCCATAAATTTACAATTAGCAGTCAGATACTTATCACTCACGTGATATGAAACTAACAGTTCCATGGTGACACGGCAATCAAATATTTGGCAGTGTTGTGAAGTTTATAGCTTGACCATGTTTGAGCTCTTGCTCTCATACTGGATGGTCTGTCAATAAATATCTCAAAGCAATCTATGATGCATGTCCTGCCAAAATAGTTTGTCAATACCAAAGGCATAGTGGCTTGTAGCTAATATAATGCTGTAATGCTACAAATAAGATGTTCAAGGTTTCTAGGAATACCGTGGACACACCAAATCTGTAGGACAGATCAATAATGGGCTTATTAAGACAAAGTTGCATCAACGTCATAATGAGCTTTTGAAATTTGTTCAAGATCCAATTCTTGTTTTCCGATATCTCTGGGGAAATTAGGGTTAAATACAGCCCTTAAAGTATGGAAGCTAGGAAGTCCTGTGTAGTATTTCACTTTGTTGCTGTCCTCGAAATCTTCAGGATTGTTTGCCTTCATTTTCTGTATAACATTATTTGCACTTTGATTTTCTTTTCTTTTTTTTAACTTCATAAGTTCTTTTTTAAGTCTTGCATTTTCAGTCTGTACCGCATCTCACCAGTTGGACAAATCTCGTGTCACGGGGAGAACTAAAATAGACATTTAATTCTAGGTTAATTTGGAGAATAAATAAGAAATCTTTAAACTGCATTTAGAGATATAAGATATGTTAGATGTGCCACTTACTATAATCGAGCTGTACAGTGCTAGTACGCCTAATGGCAGAGCACCTGGCCCGGATGGTTATCCGGCTATATTTTTTAAGCACTTCTGTTTAATGCTTGCTCCACTATTCTTAAGAGTAGTAACAGAAATTAAAACTAATGGTTAGATATGCCCACACGTGAATACAGCAGCAATTACACTTTTATGAAAGCCAGAAAAAGACCCCACCCTTCCATCAAGTTAACTTCCGATTTCACAAATTAACACCGATAATAAAATTAGCACTAAGGGTTTCGCATCTAGACGAGAAACAGTAATCTCGACAATCATTCATAGCGACCAAACAGGCTTTATTAAAGGTCGTCACTCTACTAATAATATTAGGAGGCTCTTTAACCTTATTAGCATGTCACAGCGGCATGATAAAAAGGCAGTTATTATATCATTGGATGCAGAAAAAGCTTTCGACAAAATTAACTGGTCCTTCCTCTTTGCTGTTTTAAATAAATTTGGCTTTGGGAAGTCAATTATTCACTGGGTGTCAGTATTATATGATTCTCCTAAAGCTACAGTTACTACTAATGGGATTATATCTAAGATTTGAACTCTACAGAGAGGCACAAGACAGGGATGCCCACTGTCCCCTTTATTATTTGCAATATTTATTGAGCCGCTTGTATTAGCTATACGCCAGGAAAGAAAGATTCAAGGAATTCACTCTGGGGTAACAGAACACAAAATTAATCTATATGCCGATGATATTTTACTTTATTTAGAACAGCCTGCTATTTCGTTAGGGGAAGTATTTAACTTATTAACTAAATTCTCAAATTTACCTGATTATACCATTAATTGGACAAAATCTACACTACTCCCTATTATAGAAAATTCATGGAACCCTGCAAGCCAGGACCCACACTACTCATTTCCTATAGGTAATTTAAAATACTTAGGCATAAAAATCTCACCTAAATTAACTGATTTAATTCATTTAAACTTTACTCCACTTCTGGATAGCATTTGAAGTGACTTGGAGCGCTGGAATAATCTTCCTATTTCTCTAATAGGACGAATAGCCACCATTAAATATTATTTACTATTTACTATTTTTTCTCAATGATTCAATTTAAACCTACGGCTAACTGGTTCCAGTTGTTGGACTCGGCCGTTACAAAATTTTACTGGAATAAAAAAAAAAGCAAAGATTAGTCTATCTACTCTTCAGAAAAGTAAATCCCAAGGAGGTCGAGAGGCACCAAATTTTATGCACTACTATATAGCTAACCAGCTACAATATATCATTCTATGGGCACAACCCAACAGAGATACTAACTGTTGGCTGGAACTAGAACAGAAGGATTGTAATAACCTCAGACTTCTAGATTTACTCTTCATTACAACATCGATTGAGCGACACAATTGTTTTAAAAACCCAAGGATTTCCGCCACCCTGACTGTCTGGTGGAAGGCACTAGAAATTACAAAAGCCCAAGTGGAGCCCTGCGGGCTTTGTCCCCTATGGCATAACCGCGACTTTCAACTTAACAACCAATCGTTTTATTTAGGTGTGTGGGAGCAGAAAGGAATTACACATCTCCACCATCTTTTCTCAGATAATATGTTTATATCATATACATCCTTGCTCCCAAAGAAAAAAAATAATAATAATATTTTTTTTTAAATATCTGCAAGTTAAAAGTATGATAAATAAACAAATTCCAACACTTGGGGGTATGCTCCAATCGCCATTTTTAGCTAAAGATATTACTAAGCTTTCTCCGACAACAACAAAAAAACTCTCAAAAATATATGTTACTTTCGAATACTGATAAAATGTCTTTACACATCTCGAAATGGGAGACAGACTTGTCTACAGCTCCGGAATCTGACTTTTGGATTTAAGTTTGTGAAAACGTATTTAAAATGACAAAACATACAAATTTACAACTTATCCAATATAAAATTATTCATAGAACATACATTACTCAAAATATGATGAAGAAAATGGGACTCTCAGACTCCGACATTTGTCTCCAGTGTTTACAAAACACTACATACACTTATTTTCATGCTTTATGGTTATACACTCCGGTTATGTATTTCTGGACTAAAGTCTTGGAAAAACTTTCCGCCATCTTGGACTGTAGGATACCTTTATCTCCAAACTTGTGCTTGCTAGGTGACCTAACAACAACTGACTTACCACATAAACAATTTCAATCTACACTTGTAGCCCTTCCTATCGCAAAAAAAAAATATTCTTGTGAACTGGAAAAATAAACAAACTCTGAATATCGACCAATGGTCTAACCTCATAAATCACATTTGAATGGAAAAAATATCTGCCTCAAATAAAAACGAAATATCAACATTTATAGAAACATGGTCGACGTATATATAATCTTTTAAACTAAATCTGGTTACTTAATTCTGCCTGTTAGCGAGAGCCACCACATCACGATAACTTTCATTGCTGTTTCTGTATTTGGCAAATTGTAACTAATGGTTGTGTTTTTATAGACACGAACCCAGTTGCTGCCAGCAGGATCCAGCAGACTACATCAAACGACGCCTTACAGTCACCAACTCCTCAAGATTCACCACCAATGGGCACTAAGGGATAATATTCGGAATCACTGCATGCCAGTGGGTTAACTCTATAGGTGCTGTCCCCCCTGGCTGAGCGGCTCTGCCCTTCTGTGGGCTGCTGGCTGGCGGATGCGTCTTTGCCGTTCCCTGGGTCTCTTGGGAGGAGCTGTGTTGCGGTGCTCTCCCGGATGTCCTGGGTTTGCTCTCCGGCCTGTAGACGGGGGTTGTCCCTTGGCGCTGCCGTGGCCTGGGGGGCCCTGGGGGGTTGTAATTGCTCTGTCCTGGCCCGGGATGACGGCTCCCTTCTTTGGTGGGGGTTTTCATGCATGCCAGATCCACCACACCAGCATCTATCGAAATTCAAACACAATCTGCTTCTTCCTCTGGTCGTTGAATCGGTGGAGGCTGATGTCTGTGGATCTCACTCTGCTTCATCTATCCTTCCTTCCTTCCTTTCCTCAGTCTCTCCTTTGGTCTTTTGAGGTCTCCCTAATTTGTTGGAATTTAGATGTTTCTGCGGTTGGTGAAAGACTCTGGTTGGTAACCCGGTGGGTAGTAAGTAAAGTCTGGTCGGTGCTGGATTTCACTTTCCTTTCTTTGATCCTTCCTCGGGTCTCCTGACAACCTCACGACACTAGCTGGATTCTGAAGTATTCGGTTTAGGTGAACGGTATGGGATTTTTAATAGGTTTTAGGTGAACTAATAAGTACACCCTCACACGCACATATTCACTAACATACAAAATTAAAAAATTTAAAATAAATAAAAATGCATTTAGCAGGTTTAGTTCATGTGCAGTGTTGTAAACTTGTAAACTCTTGTATTTACCACCCGGCCACATAATTATCATAATCACATAGACCTTCAGTCCATATTATGGTATGCACTGTAATACTTTTTAATGGACCGTTGTCTCCCTTCTGTTCCACTTCGTATGTCATAATTTACTAATTTTACATTTATTTTTTTAAGATTATAACGGATGGATATGCGTACTTTAAAATTGTAAAGGTGTTTACCAAAAAAGAGAAAGTTATTTCAATAATAATGGATGACATCCTTTTTAATTTTTTATTATATTTACAGAGTGAGTCATACTAGTGTAAATGTAACAAAAGAGGACAAACTATATACAATGTTTTGAGTGTTTTGGCACACACAATAATTATAAGAAATATTTACGAATACAAATAGATCACAAAATTGTAGATTTAAATCTCTGTCATTGCAATTACCTTTAATATTAAACATGGAATATGTAATATAAAAATTATATAAGGCACAATGCATATTAATGGACAATTACCGGTAAACATGCCAGATTATAGCTGTCAGATAGTTTAAATCTGCAGCCCCTTGTCAGGTTGATGTAACATTTTGAATACAAATTCAATTTAAAAATAGGGTTAAGTCAGACACATACAATACACAATACAGCTACACAGATCATTCGTTCATTCAGCGGTAGACATGATCTTTGCACCATCATTCATCTCTGCTATTCTCACCAGCACACTTGTGCCTCTTAGCTTCTGCCTTACTTGTGAATCTTTGACCACAAACGGCGCAGGTAAAAGGTTTCTCACCAGTGTGTGTTCTTGTGTGTATTTTTAATATTTCCTTGCGAGCAAAATTTTGACCACAAACTGAACAGGTAAAAGGCTTCTCTCCAGTGTGGGTTCTTGTGTGTATTTTTAAGTGTTCCTTCTGAGCAAAATTTTGACCACAAACTGAGCAGGCAAAAGGCTTCTCTCCAGTGTGTGTTCTTGTGTGTATTTTTAAACTTATCTTCTGAGCAAAATTTTGATCACAAACTGAGCAGGCAAAAGGCTTCTCTCCAGTGTGGGTTCTTGTGTGTATTTTTAAGTGTTCCTTCTGAGCAAAATTTTGACCACAAACTGAACAGGTAAAAGGCTTCTCTCCAGTGTGGGTTCTTGTGTGTATTTTTAAGATTTCCTTGTAAGCATATTTTTGACCACAAACTGAGCAAGCAAAAGGCTTCTCTCCAGTGTGGGTTAGTGTGTGTCTTTTTAAGTTTTCATTCACAGCAAATGTTTTGCCACAAACTGAGCAAGCAAAAGGCTTTTCTCCAGTGTGTGTTCTTGTATGTATTTTTAAGGTTCCCTTCTGAGCAAAATTTTGACCACAAACTGAGCAGGCAAAAGGCTTCTCTCCAGTGTGGGTTCTCATGTGGTTTGCTAAGTGTTCCCTCTTAGCAAAATTTTGACCACAAACTGAGCAGGCAAAAGGCTTCTCTCCAGTGTGTGTTCTTGTGTGTATTTTTAATATTTCCTTGCGAGCAAAATTTTGACCACAAACTGAACAGGTAAAAGGCTTCTCTCCAGTGTGGGTTCTTGTGTGTATTTTTAAGTGTTCCTTCTGAGCAAAATTTTGACCACAAACTAAACAGGTAAAAGGCTTCTCTCCAGTGTGGGTTCTTGTGTGTATTTTTAAACTTACCTTCTGAGCAAAATTTTGACCACAAACTGAGCAGGCAAAAGGCTTTTCTCCAGTGTGTGTTCTTGTGTGTATTTTTAAGTGTTCCTTCTGAGCAAAATTTTGACCACAAACTGAGCAGGCAAAAGGCTTTTCTCCAGTGTGTGTTCTTGTGTGTATTTTTAAGATTTCCATGTAAGCACATTTTTGACCACAAACTGAGCAAGCAAAAGGCTTCTCTCCAGTGTGTGTTCTTGTGTGTATTTTTAAGTGTCCTTTCTCAGCAAAATTTTTACCACAAACTGAGCAAGCAAAAGGCTTCTCTCCAGTGTGTGTTCTTGTGTGTATTTTTAAGCTTACCTTCTGAGCAAAATTTTGACCACAAACTGAGCAAGCAAAAGGCTTCTCTCCAGTGTGGGTTCTTGCGTGCATTTTTAAGGTTCCCTTCTGAGCAAATTTTTTACCACAAACCGAGCAGGCAAAAGGCTTGTCTCCAGTGTGGCTGATCATGTGTCTTCTCAATAGAGACTGGCAGCCAAAAGTTTTTCCACACTGAGAACATTTCCAACGTTTGCTGTCAGTGTGACATGTCACATCACCGTCAGACTGTTCATAGTCATCGGTTTGAGGAGAGTGTGACGTGTCTTCACCATCTGACATTCGAGCTAACAGGCTGTCTGCTTGTGATCCTCCATGACGGTCCTCGTCATCTTCTGTTGTTGTTTGTTGTGTTGAGCTGCTGCTTGGAGACTCCGCCCCTTTGTTCTCTTCATATTGACATTCATCTTCACTCTTCAAATGGACACCAGTCACGGGCAACTCTGTGAAATGCTCCTCCTCTTTAATGTATGGTGGCAGCCGCTCCTCTTTCTTTATGTTGGGAGGCTGTGGCTGCTCCTCTTCTTTAACTTGAAGAGGCTCCAAGTCCTCCTCCTCTTTCACGCCAGGGAACTCTGGCTCCTGCCGCTCAGGACAAAGATATTTTTCACTGACGTCTGCGGGACACAAGTTACACATGGTTTGGTAAAGATCGTTTATTGTGACATTATGTGTTTTATATTTAAGATTATCACATGGGCCACCTGAGTGAAAGAGTAGCAAAGCTGGCAAATGTTACGTATCTGTATTTTGTTCCAGAAATCACTCAACGTTACTCTGTAACCCCTGTAACACTGATTGTTCCGCACATAAATATAAAAAATATTTCAAGTTGTGAAATCTGGCATTTATTGACAAAAAGCTAACAAATGCATGCATCTGCATCAGCTGCACTTCCCTCTCGAGGAGTTGAAGAACTTTTAATTAATCACCTCTAGGGGGCAGCAAAGAAGAACAAATAAAGCCAGGGGAGAGAAATCAATTTAGCCAACAATAAGTGCATGTCAAACCTAAATGGGCCATTCCACCGAACAGCCCTAAATTATTTTATTTTTAATCATTGTAATGGGCTTAGTGTCAATGTGCCATTAGCATAAATATGTGTCTATATGTAATATATTAGGTAATTCTATGCTCAGAAAGAAAAACGTTTTTTGTTTTTTATTTAGTTACAAACAATGGTCCAACTAGTCACTTCTGTTTACAATACCAAATTATCTACTAGGCTTCCATCCTCCATTCTCGTTGTTGGTATGTCAACGAATCAAAAATAAAGAGTAAACCTGTTGTATTATATAATTCTTAAAACATTTACCATCAAAAATAGGAGCACCTTAACTATAGTCCCTTTTAAACAGGCATTAAACAAAACTATAATATGTAATATATTAGCTAAATCAATGCTAAGAAAAAAAAACGTTTGCTCGATTTTTTTTCAATGAAAAAAGTGTGCCGTGGCTCAAAAAAGGTTGAGAAAGAGACAACAGAAAATTACATAATCATTTTTCCTACAGCTTGTTATAATAAAAAAAAAAGAGTCTCCTCTTTATTAACTGCGGTAGTGATGTGAAAATTAAACAAGTCGTTTTAAAAATACAATTCTGATCTGAGACATGTACCAAAGCGACTTGAGAAAAACTGTAAATGTAAGGTAAAAAGTGCCCCGTCGAAGGATCCTTTCAAAATAGACATATTGTTTAAAAGTATTGATTAAATAAGTGACAAACCTGCTCTGTTCAACACAACTCGAGGCTGCTTGCAAAAAGCGTCCATCGGTTGACGTCGTCGCTCATTCTCTTCTTGTGCGCCACAAAGCTCCTCTTTGTACTTGACTTTCCTTATTGCAAACATTTTCAAACAATATTCACGACACTTTTCGGTCACATTTGACGCCTGTTGAGCCAATATGTCGATAACAAACGCGTCTCCCTTTTTCGGTGGCTAGCAAGCTAAGCTAAGCTAAGCTAAACAAGGCCGAAAGATTTTGACAAAAACTGTGTGATACGAATGTAACCAGACACAAAATTGAGCAGTTTGGCTTCAATAGAGCAGTGACGGACGCACAGTGTCGATGTGTAAGTTCGTATAGTACGAATTCAGAATGAATTATTATGAATTATCGTGAACCGCGTGTGGCTATGTAAAAGCAGCCTGGAATGGAGTATTGGTCACGTGAAATCTATTCTACGGCAACACCAGTTGGACCAATCTCCTGTCAGGGGGTGGGGCATAACTTAAATAAATATTTGAGTCTATGTTCATTTGAAGATATTTTATATTTTTTATCTTTGCATTTGGACGAATAAGAAACATGTTTAGTCCCTGTACAGTGTTGTTGTAACCTCGACATCTTCTAACAACATTTTTTATCAGTGCAGTGTATCACGTTCATTTCTCTACGTCTGGCGATGTGCTACAAAATAAGAGTGTGGAATATTTTTGAATGGAGTTATATACATAAAAAATATTGAGGGGTTTACCGGAAATATAAACTTATTTCAGTTTTAATGGTTACTAAACACTAAACAGACTGAAATACAGATATTTTGACAAATTTACGTCTACACGCATCCAATGATGTGTGATGGTGACGACCCTGAATGTTAAACTAGTGAACACTCCAAAGCAATGGAATTCTTAGATTCTCTTTTTAGTCCAGATTTTATCCAACATGTCAACTGTACCACTCATTCATATGGCAACACATTGGACCTTGTTTTTACAAAAGGTGTCAATGCTGGCCTCTCATATCCTGCAGGTCCGTCTCTGACCACTTTTGTGTTTTTTTTTAATCTTATCTTTCAATGCGCTGAGATACGCTGTGGGCCAAACCACCACTGTTTTCGTTATATAAACAACAACGTAAAGTTCCTTTTAGCTCACCCTCTGTTTGTTAACTCTTTGACTGCCAGACGTTTTCAGAAAAGGGATGCTGTGGGTGCCAGCCGATTTAAGCATTTTGACTGATCTTTCAAGGTCCACAGAAAGTTTTGTGTTTGGACTATGTAAACACACATACTACCAAATGAAAGATCGAACTCTCATCTTTCATCAGAAAATAAAGTTTGTTTCTACCTTATTCCGTTCTTCAGTAATCAACAATAGAAAATGGTTAGTTTCAACCAAATGCTCTTGTTTTGGACCAAAATACGGAGAAATCAAGCTTTTAGTGAAACAATATTATTTCATGCACTCTAGTGAATTTGACACCTTTTTTATTTTCCATGAATGATGCCACAAACATCTAAACAGTGCTTTACTTATGTAAAATACTACCACCAACAATGAAAAAGAGTTTTTGATAGCAAAATACGTTTATTTACATTCAACAGTGTAACAATTTGACAACAATTTGGCAAACTATTTACAAATGTGTGCAACTGTGGTACTATTTACAATTATGTGGATGTTTCAACGACAGTTTTTCTTTTTGTGTAACACTCCCCTGCGTGCAAGGAGACGCAACAGGATTTGCACAACAGATTAGGTTCACTGCGATTGCCCCTTCGCGTGCACTTTCTTGCCGGCCGTTTTTTCCGGGGAATAGCAAGTAGTTCCTTTTTTTCCTTTTTTCCACATAATTCATCCGATTCTCGTCGTTCCAATTTTAACAAATTTCAAATATTTAGGCCATTTTTGCTTCTATGATGCCACGGGAGTATTACTTACGCATGCGCAAGTGAAAGCAAACCCCCCTTTTAAGGTATCAATGGACTGGACGCATGATTAAGTGCGATGAGGAAAATTGTACTTACAAACCATTTGATTGGTTTCACTTCAAATATGTCAAGTTGAAGAGTGACCCAGAAGGAAAAAGGTACGGGAAGGAACACTTTCTCCAAAGTTTGCAGGACTTCAAACGTAAATAATTGATACACAGCTTTTGTGTGGTTATCAGAAATGACTGCTTGAAGAAGAGAAAAAAAGAAAAAGAAAAACATGTTGCAGTTTTCTCAGCATCACAAGAAACCTAAGCTGTATTGTGTTTAACGCACAATAACAATATATATTATTCTTGGGCCTTAAAATTGATATTAACATAAAAAAATGTAAAGTAAAAAAATAAGCTGAATTGATAATCATATCTTACTAGAAAAATCTGAGATGCAAAAAAAGTATGGCAAACCTCGGTCTGCCAAGATCACATCTCCATGGGTGATGTCCATAAATTTACAATTAGCAGTCAGATACTTATTACTCACGTGATATGAAACTAACAGTTCCGTGGTGACACGGCAATCAAATATTTGGCAGTGTTGTGAAGTTTATAGCTTGACCATGTTTGAGCTCTTGCTCTCATACTGGATGGTCTGTCAATAAATATCTCAAAGCAATCTAAGATGCATGTCCTGCCAAAATAGTTTGTCAATACCAAAGGCATAGTGGCTTGTAGCTAATATAATGCTGTAATGCTACAAATAAGATGTTCAAGGTTTCTAGGAATACCGTGGACACACCAAATCTGTAGGACAGATCAATAATGGGCTTATTAAGACAAAGTTGCATCAACGTCATAATGAGCTTTTGAAATTTGTTCAAGATCCAATTCTTGTTTTCCGATATCTCTGGTGAAATTAGGGTTAAATACAGCCCTTAAAGTATGGAAGCTAGGAAGTCCTGTGTAGTATTTCACTTTGTTGCTGTCCTCGAAATCTTCAGGATTGTTTGCCTTCATTTTCTGTATAACATTATTTGCACTTTGATTTTCTTTTCTTTTTTTTAACTTCATAAGTTCTTTTTTAAGTCTTGCATTTTCAGTCTGTACCGCCTCTCACCAGTTGGACAAATCTCGTGTCACGGGGAGAACTAAAATAGACATTTAATTTTAGGTTAATTTGGAGAATAAATAAGAAATCTTTAAACTGCATTTAGAGATATAAGATATGTTAGATGCGCCACTTACTATAATCGAGCTGTACAGTGCTAGTACGCCTAATGGCAGAGCACCTGGCCCGGATGGTTATCCGGCTATATTTTTTAAGCACTTCTGTTTAATGCTTGCTCCACTATTCTTAAGAGTAGTAACAGAAATTAAAACTAATGGTTAGATATGCCCACACATGAATACAGCAGCAATTACACTTTTATGAAAGCCAGAAAAAGACCCCACCCTTCCATCAAGTTAACTTCCGATTTCACTAATTAACACCGATAATAAAATTAGCACTAAGGTTTTCGCATCTAGACGAGAAACAGTAATCTCGACAATCATTCATAGCGACCAAACAGGCTTTATTAAAGGTCGTCACTCTACTAATAATATTAGGAGGCTCTTTAACCTTATTAGCATGTCACAGCGGCATGATAAAAAGGCAGTTATTATATCATTGGATGCAGAAAAAGCTTTCGACAAAGTTAACTGGTCCTTCCTCTTTGCTGTTTTAAATAAATTTGGCTTTGGGAAGTCAATTATTCACTGGGTGTCAGTATTATATGATTCTCCTAAAGCTACAGTTACTACTAATGGGATTATATCTAAGATTTGAACTCTACAGAGAGGCACAAGACAGGGATGCCCACTGTCCCCTTTATTATTTGCAATATTTATTGAGCCGCTTGTATTAGCTATACGCCAGGAAAGAAAGATTCAAGGAATTCACTCTGGGGTAACAGAACACAAAATTAATCTATATGCCGATGATATTTTACTTTATTTAGAACAGCCTGCTATTTCGTTAGGGGAAGTATTTAACTTATTAACTAAATTCTCAAATTTACCTGATTATACCATTAATTGGACAAAATCTACACTACTCCCTATTATAGAAAATTCATGGAACCCTGCAAGCCAGGACCCACACTACTCATTTCCTATAGGTAATTTAAAATACTTAGGCATAAAAATCTCACCTAAATTAACTGATTTAATTCATTTAAACTTTACTCCACTTCTGGATAGCATTTGAAGTGACTTGGAGCGCTGGAATAATCTTCCTATTTCTCTAATAGGACGAATAGCCACCATTAAATATTATTTACTATTTACTATTTTTTCTCAATGATTCAATTTAAACCTACGGCTAACTGGTTCCAGTTGTTGGACTCGACCGTTACAAAATTTTACTGGAATAAAAAAAAAAGCAAAGATTAGTCTATCTACTCTTTAGAAAAGTAAATCCCAAGGAGGTCGAGAGGCACCAAATTTTATGCACTACTATATAGCTAACCAGCTACAATATATCATTCTATGGGCACAACCCAACAGAGATACTAACTGTTGGCTGGAACTAGAACAGAAGGATTGTAATAACCTCAGACTTCTAGATTTACTCTTCATTACAACATCGATTGAGCGACACAATTGTTTTAAAAACCCAAGGATTTCCGCCACCCTGACTGTCTGGTGGAAGGCACTAGAAATTACAAAAGCCCAAGTGGAGCCCTGCGGGCTTTGTCCCCTATGGCATAACCGCGACTTTCAACTTAACAACCAATCGTTTTATTTAGGTGTGTGGGAGCAGAAAGGAATTACACATCTCCACCATCTTTTCTCAGATAATATGTTTATATCATATACATCCTTGCTCCCAAAGAAAAAAAATAATAATAATAATTTTTTTACATTATCTGCAAGTTAAAAGTATGATAAATAAACAAATTCCAACACTTGGGGGTATGCTCCAATCGCCATTTTTAGCTAAAGATATTACTAAGCTTTCTCCGACAACAACAAAAAACCTCTCAAAAATATATGTTACTTTCGTATACTGATAAAATGTCTTTACACATCTCGAAATGGGAGACAGACTTGTCTACAGCTCCGGAATCTGACTTTTGGATTTAAGTTTGTGAAAACGTATTTAAAATGACAAAACATACAAATTTACAACTTATCCAATATAAAATTATTCATAGAACATACATTACTCAAAATATGATGAAGAAAATGGGACTCTCAGACTCCGACATTTGTCTCCAGTGTTTACAAAACACTACAGACACTTATTTTCATGCTTTATGGTTATGCACTCCGGTTATGTATTTCTGGACTAAAGTCTTGGAAAAACTTTCCGCAATCTTGGACTGTAGGATACCTTTATCTACAAACTTGTGTTTGCTAGGTGACCTAACAACAACTGACTTACCACGTAAACAATTTCAATCTACACTTGTAGCCCTTACGATCGCAAAAAAAAAAAAAATCTTGTTAACTGGAAAAATAAACAAACTCTGAATATCGACCAATGGTCTAATCTCCTCATAAATTACATTTTAATGGAAAAAATATCTGCCTCAAATAAAAACGAAATATCAACATTTATAGAAACATGGTCTACGTATATATAATCTTTTAAGCTAAATCTGCTTACTTAATTCTGCCTGTTAGCGAGAGCCACCACATCACGATAACTTACATTGCTGTTTCTGTATTTGGCAAATTGTATAGACAGGAACCCAGTTGCTGCCAGCAGGATCCAGCAGACTAAATCAAACGACACCTTACAGTCACCAACTCCTCAAGATTCACCTCCAATGGGCACTAAGGGATAATATTCGGAATCACTGCATGCCAGTGGGTTAACTCTATAGGTGCTGTCCCCCCTGCCTGAGCGTGGGCGGCTCTGCCCTTCTGTGGGCTGCTGGCTGGCGGATGCGTCTTTGCCGTTCCCTGGGTCTCTTGGGAGGAGCTGTGTTGCGGTGCTCTCCCGGATGTCCTGGGTTTGCTCTCCGGCCTGTAGACGGGGGTTGTCCCTTGGCGCTGCCGTGGCCTGGGGGGCCCTGGGGGGTTGTGCTTGCTCTGTCCTGGCCCGGGATGACGGCTCCCCTCTTTGGTGGGGGTTTTCATGCATGCCAGATCCACCACACCAGCATCTATCGAAATTCAAACACAATCTGTTTCTTCCTCTGGTCGTTTAATCGGTGGAGGCTGATGTCTGTGGATCTCACTCTGCTTCATCTATCCTTCCTTCTTTCCTTTCCTCAGTCTCTCTCCTTTGGTCTCCCTAATTTGTTGGAATTTAGATGTTTCTTTGATCCTTCCTCGGGTCTCCTGACAACCTCACGACTCGAGCTGGATTCTGAAGTATTCGGTTTAGGTGAACGGTATGGGATTTTTATTAGGTTTTAGGTGAACTAATAAGTACACCCTCACACGCACATATTCACCAACATACAAAATTTAAAAATAAAAAATAAATAAATAATGCATTTAGCATGTTTAGTTCATGTACAGTGTTGTTGTAAACTTGTAAACTCTTGTATTTACCACCCGGCCACATAATTATCATAATCACATAGACCTTCCGTCCATATTATGGTATGCACTGTAATACTTTTTAATGGACCGTTGTCTCCCTTCTTTTCCACTTCGTATGTCATTATTTATTTATTTAATGTATTTATTTAAGATAACTATTTTACAATGTGAGTGTGAATGGTAGTTTGGTAAATGGATAGATGGATATTCCAGTTGGACAAATCTCGTGTCACGAGAAGAATAACTAAAAATATCTTCAAATAACACGTTTAATTAAACATTCAGTTGGATGTTAAAAAAAAAAATCTTCAAACTGGTGTTCCTGTACAGTGTTGTAAACTCAACATCTTCTGACAACATTGTTTATCAGTGCAGCATATCAGGTTCATCTCTCCACATCTGGTGATGTGCTACAAAATAAGAGTGTAGAAATTAAATATATTTGAATGGATATACGTACATACTTTAAAATTATTGAGGGGTTTACCAAAAAAGAGAAATTTATTTCAGTAATAATGGATGACATCCTTTATTTTTTATTATATTTACAGTTAGTCATACTTGTGTAAATGTAACAAAAAAGGACAAACTATATACAAAGCTTTGAGTGTTTTGGCACACACAATAATTATAAGAAAGTATTTACAAATACAAACAGATCACAAAATTGTAGATTTAAAATCACTGTCATTGTAATTACCTTTAATATTTGTTTTGTGGAAAACACTACTTCACCTTTATATTTTTATGCAGGATCGTGAGTGATCGGCGGTAACAATGAATACACAGAGACTGATTTACTGTGCTAGAATAATTATGCCTTTTATTCCCCGTAAACAGCAATCTACACCTGGACTGTGCCAGAATAATCGTACGTTTTATTCCCCGCAAACAGCAATCAATACACTACAACGTTAAGCAGCAACATATGATCATCATCAGCGCTTACCTTGACACTAGACCGGAGAGCCCACGGTCCGGGTAGAACGAGCTGCAAAACGGCTGGGCAATCGTACGTATTCCACAGCTGACTCTGTCCGGACCGTGTGCCGCTCTGTCTTTTATTCGTTAACAAAAAGTTGTGAGCGTGAGAAACCGGGCTGTCCAAGCCTTCTCCGAGACCCTCTCGAAAACATGTTTTGCGAAGCAGGGAAGGCTGTAGTATAAACAAGGAAGAGTTCCCAGGCTGATTCCGACCTTTGTTTACAAACTGTTGGGCACCTGGATTCGTACAACAGTTCAGGACAACAACATATCCTTATATAAGAGGTTAATGAGGACATATCAAACCATGGTTATTTTGCCTTCAATATTAAACATGGAAAATGCAATATAAAAATGATATAAGGCACAATGCATATTAATGGACAATTACCGGTAAACATGCCAGATTATAGCTGTCAGATAGTTTAAATCTGCAGCCCCTTGTCAGGTTGATGTAACATTTTGAATACAAATTCAATTTTAAAAAAAGGGTTAAGTCAGACACATACAACACAGGTACACAGATCATTCGTTCATTCAGCGGTAGACATGATCTTTGCACCATCATTCATCTCTGCTATTCTCACCAGCACACTTGTGCCTCTGAGCTTTAGCCTTACTTGGGAATCTTTGACAACAAACGGCACAGGTAAAAGGTTTCTCACCAGTGTGGGCTCTTGTGTGTATTTTTAAGTATCCCTTGTCAGCAAAATTGTGACCACAAACTGAGCAGGCAAAAGGCTTCACTCCAGTGTGGGCTGTTGTGTGTCTTGTTAAATATGCATTACGGGCAAATTTTTTACCACAAACTGAGCAAGCAAAAGGCTTCTCTCCATTGTGGGTTCTTGTGTGTATTTTTAAGTTTATTTTCTCAGCAAAATTTTGACCACAAACTGAGCAAGCAAAAGGCTTCTCTCCAGTGTGGGTTCTTGTGTGTATTTTTAAGTTTATTTTCTCAGCAAAATTTTGACCACAAACTGAGCAAGCAAAAGGCTTCTCTCCAGTGTGGGTTCTTGTGTGTCTTTTTAAGCTTCCCTTCTCAGCAAAATTCTGACCACAAACTGAGCAGGCAAAAGGCTTCACTCCAGCGTGGGCTGTTGTGTGTCTTGTTAAATATGCATTACGGGCAAATTTTTTACCACAAACTGAGCAAGCAAAAGGCTTCTCTCCATTGTGGGTTCTTGTATGTCTTTTTAAGCTTCCCCTCTCAGAAAATTTTTGACCACAAACTGAGCAGGCAAAAGGCTTCTCTCCAGTGTGGGTTCTTGTATGTCTTTTTAAGGTTCCTTTCTCAGCAAATTTTTTACCACAAACTGAGCAGGCAAAAGGCTTCTCTCCAGTGTGTGTTCTTGTGTGTATTTTTAAGCTTAACTTCTGAGCACATTTTTTACCACAAATTGAGCAGGCAAAAGGTTTGTCGCCAGTGTGGCCAATCATATGTCTTCTCAATAGAGACCGGCAGCCAAAAGTTTTTCCACACTGAGAACATTTCCAAAGTTTGCTGTCAGTGTGACATGTCACATCACCGTCAGACTGTTCATAGTCATCGGTTTGAGGAGAGTGTGACGTGTCTTCACCATCTGACATTCGAGCTAACAGGCTGTCTGCTTGTGATCCTCCACGACGGTCCTCGTCATCTTCTGTTGTTGTTTGTTGTCTTGAGCTGCTGCTTGGAGACTCCGCCCCTTTGTTCTCTTCATTTTGACATTCATCTTCACTCTTCAAATGGACACCAGTCACGGGCAACTCTGTGAAATGCTCCTCCTCTTTAATGTATGGTGGCAGCCGCTCCTCTTTCTTTATGTTGGGAGGCTGTGGCTGCTCCTCTTCTTTAACTTGAAGAGGCTCCAAGTCCTCCTCCTCTTTCACGCCAGGGAACTCTGGCTCCTGCCGCTCAGGACAAAGATATTTTACACTGACGTCTGCGGGACACAAGATACACATGGTTTGGTAAAGACCGTTTATTGTGACATTATGTGTTTTATATTTAAGATTTTCACATGGGCAACCTGAGTGAAAGAGTAGCAAAGCTGGCAAATGTTACGTATCTGTATTTTGTTCCAGAATTCACTCAACGTTACTCTGCAACGCCTGTAACACTAATTGTTCCGCACATAAATATAGGAAATATTTCAAGTTGTGAAATCTGGCATTTATTGACAAAAAGCTAACAAATGCATGCATCTGCATCAGCTGTACAACATCCTCGAGGAGTTGAAGGAACTTTTAATTATTCATCTCTAGGGGGCAGCAAAGCAGAACAAATAAAGCCTGGAGAGAGAAATAAATTTAGCCAACAGTAAGTGTATGTCAAACCTAAATGGGCCATTCCACCGAACAGCCCTAAATTATTTTATTTTTAATCATTGTGATGGGCTTAGTGTCAATGTGCCTTTAGCATAAATATTTGGCTATATGTAATATATTAGCTAATTCTATGCTAAGAAAAAAAATGTTTTACTTAGTTACAATCAATGGTCCAACGAGTCACTTCTGTTTACAATATCAAATTATCTACTAGGTTTCCACCCTCCATTCTAGTTGTTGGTATGTCAACGAATCAAAAATAAAGAATAAACCTGCTTATTTATATAATTCTTAAAACATTTACCATAAAAAATAGGAGCACCTATTCTTATCTGAGACATGTACCAAAGCGACTTGAGAAAAAATGTAAACGTAAGGTAAGAAGTGCCCGGATGAAGGATCCTTTCAAAATAGACATATTGTTGAAAAGCATTGATTAAATAAGTCACAAACCTGCTCTGTTCAACACAATTCGAGGCTGCTTGCAAAAGGCGTCCATCGGTTGACGTAATCGCTCATTCTCTTCTTGTGCGCCACAAAGCTCCTCTTTGTACTTGACTTTCCTTATTGCAAACATTTTCAAACGATATTCACGACACTTTTCGGTCACATTTGACGTCTGTTGAGCCAATATGTCGATAACAAACGCGTCTCCCTTTTTCGGTGGCTAGCAAGCTAAGCTAAGCTAAGCTAAACAAGGCCGAAAGATTTTGACAAAAACTGTGTGATACGAAAGTAAACAGACACAAAATGGAGCAGTTTGGCTTCGATAGAGTAGTGAAAGGACAAACAGTGTCGATGTGTAAGTTCGTATAGTACGAATTCAGAATGAATTATTATGAATTATAGTGAAAAGCGTGTGGCTCTGTAAAAGCAGCCTGGAATGGAGTATGGGTCACGTGAAATCTATTCTACGGCAACACCAGTTGGACCAATCTCCTGTCAGGGGGTGGGGCATAACTTAAATAAATATTTGAGTCTATGTTCATTTGAAGATATTTTATATTAATTTATCTTTGCATTTGGACGAATAAGAAACATGTTTAGTCCCTGTACAGTGTTGTTGTAAACTCGACATCTTCTAACAACATTGTTCATCAGTGCAGTGTATCACGTTCATTTCTCTACATCTGGCGATGTGCTACAAAATAAGAGTGTGGAATATTTTTGAATGGAGTTATATACATAAAAAATATTGAGGGGTTTACCGGATATATAAACTTATTTCAGTTTTAATGGTTACTAAACACTAAACAGACTGAAATACAAATATTTTTGACAAATTTACGTCTACACGCACCAATGATGTGTGATGGTGACGACCCTGAATGTTGAACTAGTGAACACTCCAAAGCAATGGAATTCTTAGATTCTCTTTTTAGTCCAGATTTTATCCAACATGTCAACTGTACCACTCATTCATATGGCAACACATTGGACCTTGTTTTTACAAAAGGTGTCAATGCTGGCCTCTCATATCCTGCAGGTCCCTGTCTCTGACCACTTTTGTGTTTTTTTTAATCTTATCTTTCAATGCGCTGAGATACGCTGTGGGCCAAACCACCACTGTTTTCGTTATATAAACAACAACGTAAAGTTCCTTTTAGCTCACCCTCTGTTTGTTAACTCTTTGACTGCCAGACGTTTTCAGAAAAGGGATGCTGTGGGTGCCAGCCGATTTAAGCATTTTGACTGATCTTTCAAGGTCCACAGAAAGTTTTGTGTTTGGACTATGTAAACACACATACTACCAAATGAAAGATCGAACTCTCATCTTTCATCAGAAAATAAAGTTTGTTTCTACCTTATTCCGTTCTTCAGTAATCAACAATAGAAAATGGTTAGTTTCAACCAAATGCTCTTGTTTTGGACCAAAATACGGAGAAATCAAGCTTTTAGTGAAACAATATTATTTCATGCACTCTAGTGAATTTGACACCTTTTTTATTTTCCATGAATGATGCCACAAACATCTAAACAGTGCTTTACTTATGTAAAATACTACCACCAACAATGAAAATGAGTTTTTGATAGCAAAATACGTTTATTTACATTCAACAGTTTAACAATTTGACAACAATTTGGCAAACTATTTACAAATGTGTGCAACTGTGGTACTATTTACAATTATGTGGATGTTTCAACGACAGTTTTTCTTTTTGTGTAACACTCCCCTGCGTGCAAGGAGACGCAACAGGATTTGCGTTTTTTCCGGGGAATAGCAAGTAGTTCCTTTTTTTTCCTTTTTTCCACATAATTCATCCGATTCTCGTTGTTCCAATTTTAACAAATTTCAAATATTTAGGCCATTTTTGCTTCTATGATGCCACGGGAGTATTACTTACGCATGCGCGAGTGAAAGCAAACCCCCCTTTTAAGGTATCAATGGACTGGACGCATGATTAAGTGTGATGAGGAAAATTGTACTTACAAACCATTTGATTGGTTTCACTTCAAATATGTCAAGTTGAAGAGTGACCCAGAAGGAAAAAGGTACGGGAAGGAACACTTTCTACAAAGTTTGCAGGACTTCAAACGTAAATAATTGATACACAGCTTTTGTGTGGTTATCAGACATGACTGCTTGAAGAAGAGAAAAAAAGAAAAAGAAAAACATGTTGCAGTTTTCTCAGCATCACAAGAAACCTAAGCTGTATTGTGTTTAACGCACAATAACAATATATATTATTCTTGGGCCTTACAATTGATATTAACATAAAAAAAATGTAAAGTAAAAAAATAAGCTGAATTGATAATCATATCTTACTAGAAAAATATGAGATGCAAAAAAAGTATGGCAAACCTCGGTCTGCCAAGATCACATCTCCATGGGTGATGTCCATAAATTTACAATTAGCAGTCAGATACTTATCACTCACGTGATATGAAACTAACAGTTCCATGGTGACACGGCAATCAAATATTTGGCAGTGTTGTGAAGTTTATAGCTTGACCATGTTTGAGCTCTTGCTCTCATACTGGATGGTCTGTCAATAAATATCTCAAAGCAATCTATGATGCATGTCCTGCCAAAATAGTTTGTCAATACCAAAGGCATAGTGGCTTGTAGCTAATATAATGCTGTAATGCTACAAATAAGATGTTCAAGGTTTCTAGGAATACCGTGGACACACCAAATCTGTAGGACAGATCAATAATGGGCTTATTAAGACAAAGTTGCATCAACGTCATAATGAGCTTTTGAAATTTGTTCAAGATCCAATTCTTGTTTTCCGATATCTCTGGGGAAATTAGGGTTAAATACAGCACTTAAAGTATGGAAGCTAGGAAGTCCTGTGTAGTATTTCACTTTGTTGCTGTCCTCGAAATCTTCAGGATTGTTTGCCTTCATTTTCTGTATAACATTATTTGCACTTTGATTTTCTTTTCTTTTTTTTAACTTCATAAGTTCTTTTTTAAGTCTTGCATTTTCAGTCTGTACCGCCTCTCACCAGTTGGACAAATCTCGTGTCACGGGGAGAACTAAAATAGACATTTAATTCTAGGTTCATTTGGAGAATAAATAAGAAATCTTTAAACTGCATTTAGAGATATAAGATATGTTAGATGTGCCACTTACTATAATCGAGCTGTACAGTGCTAGTACGCCTAATGGCAGAGCACCTGGCCCGGATGGTTATCCGGCTATATTTTTTAAGCACTTCTGTTTTATGCTTGCTCCACTATTCTTAAGAGTAGTAACAGAAATTAAAACTAATGGTTAGATATGCCCACACGTGAATACAGCAGCAATTACACTTTTATGAAAGCCAGAAAAAGACCCCACCCTTCCATCAAGTTAACTTCCGATTTCACAAATTAACACCGATAATAAAATTAGCACTAAGGGTTTCGCATCTAGACGAGAAACAGTAATCTCGACAATCATTCATAGCGACCAAACAGGCTTTATTAAAGGTCGTCACTCTACTAATAATATTAGGAGGCTCTTTAACCTTATTAGCATGTCACAGCGGCATGATAAAAAGGCAGTTATTATATCATTGGATGCAGAAAAAGCTTTCGACAAAATTAACTGGTCCTTCCTCTTTGCTGTTTTAAATAAATTTGGCTTTGGGAAGTCAATTATTCACTGGGTGTCAGTATAATATGATTCTCCTAAAGCTACAGTTACTACTAATGGGATTATATCTAAGATTTGAACTCTACAGAGAGGCACAAGACAGGGATGCCCACTGTCCCCTTTATTATTTGCAATATTTATTGAGCCGCTTGTATTAGCTATACGCCAGGAAAGAAAGATTCAAGGAATTCACTCTGGGGTAACAGAACACAAAATTAATCTATATGCCGATGATATTTTACTTTATTTAGAACAGCCTGCTATTTCGTTAGGGGAAGTATTTAACTTATTAACTAAATTCTCAAATTTACCTGATTATACCATTAATTGGACAAAATCTACACTACTCCCTATTATAGAAAATTCATGGAACCCTGCAAGCCAGGACCCACACTACTCATTTCCTATAGGTAATTTAAAATACTTAGGCATAAAAATCTCACCTAAATTAACTGATTTAATTCATTTAAACTTTACTCCACTTCTGGATAGCATTTGAAGTGACTTGGAGCGCTGGAATAATCTTCCTATTTCTCTAATAGGACGAATAGCCACCATTAAATATTATTTACTATTTACTATTTTTTCTCAATGATTCAATTTAAACCTACGGCTAACTGGTTCCAGTTGTTGGACTCGGCCGTTACAAAATTTTACTGGAATAAAAAAAAAAGCAAAGATTAGTCTATCTACTCTTCAGAAAAGTAAATCCCAAGGAGGTCGAGAGGCACCAAATTTTATGCACTACTATATAGCTAACCAGCTACAATATATCATTCTATGGGCACAACCCAACAGAGATACTAACTGTTGGCTGGAACTAGAACAGAAGGATTGTAATAACCTCAGACTTCTAGATTTACTCTTCATTACAACATCGATTGAGCGACACAATTGTTTTAAAAACCCAAGGATTTCCGCCACCCTGACTGTCTGGTGGAAGGCACTAGAAATTACAAAAGCCCAAGTGGAGCCCTGCGGGCTTTCTCCCCTATGGCATAACCGCGACTTTCAACTTAACAACCAATCGTTTTATTTAGGTGTGTGGGAGCAGAAAGGAATTACACATCTCCACCATCTTTTCTCAGATAATATGTTTATATCATATACATCCTTGCTCCCAAAGAAAAAAAATAATAATAATAATTTTTTTACATTATCTGCAAGTTAAAAGTATGATAAATAAACAAATTCCAACACTTGGAGGTATGCTCCAATCGCCATTTTTAGCTAAAGATATTACTAAGCTTTCTCCGACAACAACAAAAAAAACTCTCAAAAATATATGTTACTTTCGTATACTGATAAAATGTCTTTACACATCTCGAAATGGGAGACAGACTTGTCTACAGCTCCGGAATCTGACTTTTGGATTTAAGTTTGTGAAAACGTATTTAAAATGACAAAACATACAAATTTACAACTTATCCAATATAAAATTATTCATAGAACATACATTACTCAAAATATGATGAAGAAAATGGGACTCTCAGACTCCGACATTTGTCTCCAGTGTTTACAAAACACTACAGACCAACTCCTCAAGATTCACCACCAATGGGCACTAAGGGATAATATTCGGAATCACTGCATGCCAGTGGGTTAACTCTATAGGTGCTGTCCCCCCTGGCTGAGCGTGGGCGGCTCTGCCCTTCTGTGGGCTGCTGGCTGGCGGATGCGTCTTTGCCGTTCCCTGGGTCTCTTGGGAGGAGCTGTGTTGCGGTGCTCTCCCGGATGTCCTGGGTTTGCTCTCCGGCCTGTAGACGGGGGTTGTCCCTTGGCGCTGCCGTGGCCTGGGAGGCCCTGGGGGGTTGTGCTTGCTCTGTACCGGCCCGGGATGACGGCTCCCCTCTTTGGTGGGGTTTTTCATGCATGCCAGATCCACCACACAAGCATCTATCGAAATTCAAACACAATCTGTTTCTTCCTTTGGTCGTTGAATCGGTGGAGGCTGATGTCTGTGGATCATACTCTGCTTCATCTATCCTTTCTTCCTTCCTTTCCTCAGTCTCTCCTTTGGTCTCCCTAATTTGTTGGAATTTAGATGTTTCTTTGATCCTTCCTCGGGTTGGTGAAAGACTCTGGTTGGTAACCCGGTGGGTAGTAAGTAAAGTCTGGTCGGTGCTGGATTTCACTTTCCTTTCTTTGATCCTTCCTCGGGTCTCCTGACAACCTCACGACTCTAGCTGGATTCTGAAGTATTCGGTTTAGGTGAACGGTATGGGATTTTTAATAGGTTTTAGGTGAACTAATAAGTACACCCTCACACGCACATATTCACCAACATACAAAATTTAAAAATAAATAAATAAATAAACAATGCATTTAGCATGTTTAGTTCATGTACAGTGTTGAGACCCTCTCGAAAACATGTTTTGCGAAGCAGGGAAGGCTGTAGTATAAACAAGGAAGAGTTCCCAGGCTGATTCCGACCTTTATTTACAAACTGTTGGGCACCTGGATTCGTACAACAGTTCAGGACAACAACATATCCTTATATAAGAGGTTAATGAGGACATATCAAACCATGGTTATTTTGCCTTCAATATTAAACATGGAAAATGCAATATAAAAATGATATAAGGCACAATGCATATTAATGGACAATTTCCGGTAAACATGCCAGATTATAGCTGTCAGATATGATGTAACATTTTGAATACAAATTCAATTTTAAAAAAAGGGTTAAGTCAGACACATACAATACACAATACAGGTACACAAATCATTCGTTCATTCAGCGGTAGACATGATCTTTGCACCATCATTCATCTCTGCTATTCTCACCAGCACACTTGTGCCTCTGAGCTTTAGCCTTACTTGGGAATCTTTGACAACAAACGGCACAGGTAAAAGGTTTCTCACCAGTGTGTGTTCTTGTGTGTATTTTTAATATTTCCTTGCGAGCAAAATTTTGACCACAAACTGAACAGGTAAAAGGCTTCTCTCCAGTGTGGGTTCTTGTGTGTATTTTTAAGTGTCCCTTGTGAGCAAAATTTTGACCACAAACTGAACAGGTAAAAGGCTTCTCTCCAGTGTGGGTTCTTGTGTGTATTTTTAAGTCTCCCTTGTGAGCAAAATGTTGACCACAAACTGAGCAGGCAAAAGGTTTCTCACCAGTGTGTGTTTTTGTGTGTCTTTTTAACCTTTCCTTCTCAGCAAAATTTTGACCACAAACTGAGCAGGCAAAATGTTTCTCTCCAGTGTGTGTTCTTGTGTGTCTTTTTAAGTGTCCCTTCTGAGCAAAATTTTGACCACAAACTGAGCAGGCAAAAGGCTTCTCTCCAGTGTGGGTTAGTGTGTGTCTTTTTAAGTTTCCCTTCTCAGCAAAATTTTGACCACAAACTGAGCAGGCAAAAGGCTTCTCTCCAGTGTGGGTTCTCATGTGGCTTGCTAAATTTCTCTTGCGAGCGAAGATTTGACCACAAACTGAGCAGGCAAAAGGCTTCCCCCCAGTGTGGGTTCTTGTGTGTATTTTTAAGGTTTTCTTCTGAGCAAAATTTTGACCACAAACTGAGCAGGTAAAATGTTTAGTGTGGCCAATCACATGTTTTCGCAATTGAGACTTGTAGACAAATGTTTTTCCACACAGAGAAAATTTCCAAAGTTTGCTGTCAGTGTGACATGTCACATCACCGTCAGACTGTTTATGGTCATCAATGTGAGGAAAGTGTGACGAGTCTTCACCTTCTGCTTGTGATCCTCCACGATGGCCCTCGTCATCTTCTGTTGTTGTTTGTTGTCTTGAGCTGCTGCTTGGAGACTCCGCCCCTTTGTTCTCTTCATTTTGACATTCATCTTCACTCTTCAAATGGACACCAGTCACGGGCAACTCTGTGAAATGCTCCTCCTCTTTAATGTATGGTGGCAGCCGCTCCTCTTTCTTTATGTTGGGAGGCTGTGGCTGCTCCTCTTCTTTAACTTGAAAAGGCTCCAAGTCCTCCTCCTCTTTCACGCCAGTGAACTCTGGCTCCTGCCGCTCAGGACAAAGATATTTTTCACTGACGTCTGCGGGACACAAGTAACACATGGTTTGGTAAAGACTGTTTATTGTGACATTATGTGTTTTATATTTAAGATTTTCACATGGGCCACCTGAGTGAAAGAGTAGCAAAGCTGGCAAATGTTACGTATCTGTATTTTGTTCTAGAATTCACTCAACGTTACTCTGTAACCTCTGTAACAATAATTGTTCCGCACATAAATATAGGAAATATTTCAAGTTGTGAAATCTGGCATTTATTGACAAAAAGCTAACAAATGCATGCATCTGCATCAGCTGTACAACATCCTCCAGGAGTTGAATAACTTTTAATTATTCACCTCTAGGGGACAGCAAAGCAGAACAAATAAAGCCAGGGGAGAAAAAATAAATTTAGCCAACAGTAAGTGTATGTCAAACCTAAATGGTTTTTTTTAAATCATTGTAATGGGCTTAGTGTCAATTTTCCATTAGCATAAATATGTGGCTATATGTAATATATTAGCTAATTGTATGCTAACAAATTCTTTTTTTTTTTTTTTTACTTTGTAACAATCAATGGTCCAACTAGTCACTTCTGTTTACAATATCAAATTATCGACTAGGCTTCCACCCTCCATTCTAGTTGTTGGCATGTCAACGTATCAAAAATAAAGAATAAACCTCCTTATTTATATAATTCTTATAACATTTACCATGAAAAATAGGAGCACCTATTCTTATCTGACACATGTACAAAAGTGACTTGAGAAAAACTGTAAACGTAAGGTAAAAAGTGCCCGGATGAAGGATCCTTTCAAAATAGACATATTGTTGAAAAGCAATGATTAAATAAGTGACAAACCTGCTCTGTTCAACACAACTCGAGGCTGCTTGCAAAAAGCGTCCATCGGTTGACGTAGTCGCTCATTCTCTTCTTGTGCGCCACAAAGCTCCTCTTTGTACTTGACTTTCGTTATTGCCAACATTTTCAAACGATATTCACGACACTTTTCGGTCACATTTGACGCCTGTTGAGCCAATATGTCGATAACAAACGCGTCTCCCTTTTTCGGTGGCTAGCAAGCTAAGCTAAGCTAAACAAGGCCGAAAGATTTTGACAGAAACTGTGTGATACGAATGTAACCAGACACAAAATTGAGCAGTTTGGCTTCAATAGAGCAGTGACGGACACACAGTGTCGATGTGTAAATTCGTATAGTACGAATTCAGAATGAATTATTATGAATTATAGTGAACCGCGTGTTGCTATGTAAACGCAGCCTGGAATGGAGTATTGGTCACGTGAAATATATTCTACGGCAACACCAGTTGGACTAATCTCGTGTCACGGGGAAGGAGGGTGGTGGTGCATAACTAAAAAAAAACGTTTGAGTCTATGTTCATTTGGAAAGAAATATGTTTAATTCATGTACAGTGTTGTTGCAAACTCGACATCTTCTAACAACATTGTTCATCAGTGCAGTGTATCACGTTCATTTCTCTACATCTGGCGATGTGCTACAAAATAAGAGTGTGAAATATTTTTGAATGGAGTTATATACATAAAAAATATTGAGGGGTTTACCGGAAATATAAACTTATTTCAGTTTTAATGGTAACTAAACACGTAACAGACTGAAATACTGATATTTTGACAAATTTACGTCTACACGCACCAATGATGTTTGATGGTGACGACCCTGAATATTGAACTAGTGAACACTCCAAAGCAATGGAATTCTTAGATTCTCTTTTTAGTCGATTTTATCCAACATGTCAACTGTACCACTCATTCATATGGCAACACATTGGACCTTGTTTTTACAAAAGGTGTCAATGCTGGCCTCTCATATCCTGCAGGTCCCTGTCTCTGACCACTTTTGTGTGTTTTTTAATCTTATCTTTCGATGCGCTGAGATACGCTGTGGGCCAAACCACCACTGTTTTTGTTATATAAACAACAACGTAAAGTTCCTTTTAGCTCACCCTGTTTGTTAAACTTGACTCCATCTCCACTATGGGTATTATGTCTCCAGACCAGGCCGTCACAAGACATAATACGGGACATTTCCCGGTTGGCCGAAAGGGGGCGCTGTTTATTTCAAAATCAGCAAATAAAGTGCTTTTATTATTGTTTAAATTTAATAACTAAATACTTGTCCATGATGTTCATTGTTCGGTTTCTTCTTTTACCACTACTACTTCGACTACATTTCTATATACAGGTAAATACAATTCTGATGCCTTATCCTTACCTAGTGACAGGAAGCAGCAACAGCTCTGAGGCACTGTTTACATGACGTCTCGCACAGGTACCTTACGTCATGAAAAAAAGACAAGTAAAACTTTTTTTAAATTTTGTATTTAACCCCTTTGTTTTCCTCTATGCTCCACTCTGGTTGACTGTTGTTTACATGTTTTTTTATGTGAAAAAAGAAGAAGTTATTTTTTTGTTTTTAATCAATATCAAAAGCCCATTTCTATCAGTGGATTTTTTTATTTTTTGAAGGCCTTTTCTATCAGACCTCCATGCGGCATGTGAGTGAGTGCAACCCTAGCTTCAACGTGATGGGCTATAATCGCATACAGGTCTATAGCACTACAAATACCATTATATAAAACTACATTCATCAAAAAAGAAAAGAAAGTAATATGCTTCCCAAGTATTTGTAAATTGATACATATAGTTTTTTCACTTTGTACAGCCATTACTTTTATTATTTATTAAGGATGAAGTTAACCTGTTAATAAAAGATCAAAATTGTAAAAGCATGAGACACTAGACATCACGCACTAAACATTTCCCTGCAGTAATTCACGAGTGAATGAGTTCATGATTCATCAATTAAAATTTCATTATAAAATCAATATGGACTGCATGTTAAATATATACATAGCTAAAGCCCTTTAAACCCTACAGTACGTCTGCCCAGGACGCTATGTAATAGAAACTGTATTCATTACTTTGATATTAATTCATATGTGAATTCAAGTAAGATTTTTATAGCCAGTCATATTTACTAAAAATAATAATGGAAATTTACTCCGGACAGACGTGCAAAAAATGCAGCACAGCACGACCTAAGAAAGAAATAAGAGTCATGCTAGTCAAGAAATCACTTTCCTGGTTTCATAATTTTGCTTTGAAAGAAACAGCAAAATCAGCAAAGCATGGTTCTCTTCGTTTTCGTGATGGCCTCGCCGGCGACGTGCAGGGCAGCGGCGCCATTATAGCTACAACAAAAGACCGTGTATTATTAATTTTAATTTAATTTGTAGTTTTTAAGGGCAGCGTAGTCTTACTAACGACATGAAAATAAGAGCGGTCATATTCGAATGGGGGTATATTCACCTGTGACAAAAGTGATCGGAGCAAATCCGTAGCCCTTTCCTGGCGTGGTAGGTTTTTCTAGGATGATCGCAGCCAGCCAAAGTCGCCTTTGACGCTCGCTCTTCTTTTGGGCTTCCAATCCCTGGTTTGTAACACTCTTCGTGAGTCGACAAAAACCCTTTCCGTTCTTTTTTGCCTGGCTATTACAGCCCACGATTACACACAAGTTGGGCATCAGACACGTTCTTCTGCTCGCTGCTAGTGCTAGCTGCTAGTGCTAGCTGCTAGTGCTAGCTGCTAGTGCTAGCTGCTAGTGCTAGCTGGACCCTCCCCACCAACCGGCAGTCTATTCTGTGTCGTCGGAATAGGTGAGAACCCTCTAATGTTGAAAATTATTGATAAAACAAACGACAAACCTGCTCTGTTCAACACAAATCGAGGCTGCTTGCAAACAGCAACCAGTAGTTGACATTGTCGCTGGTTCTCCTCTTGTGCTCCACAGAGCTCCTCTTCGTACTTGACTTTCGTTATTGCCAACATTTTCACACGATATTCACGACACTTTTCGGTCACACTTGGCATCTGCTGAGCCAATTTGTCGATAACAAATTTGTCTCCTTTTTTTGGCGGCTAGCAAGCTAAACAGGGCCGAGAGATTTGGACGAGTACTCTCTGATCCGAATTTAATCAGACACAAAATGTAACAACTGTGTTTGGCTTCAATAGAGTAGTGACGGGCGCACAGTGTCGATGCGTAAATTCGTATAGTACTAATTCAGAATTATTATGAATTATCGTGAACCGCGTGTGGCTATGTAAAAGCAGCCTGGAATGGAGTATTTGTCACGTGAAATCTATTCTACGGCAATTCCAGTTGGACAAATCTCGTGTCACGGGGGGAACTAAAATAGACGTTAAATTTTGGTTCATTTGGAGAATAAATAAGATATCTTTAAACTGCATTTGGACCAATAAGAAACACGTTTAGTTCATGTACAGTGTTGTAAACTCCACCCGGCCAAATAATTATCATAATCACATAGACCTTCAGTCCATATTATGGTCTGCACTGTAATACTTTTTAATGGACCGTTGTCTCCCTTCTGTTCCACTTCGTATGTCATTATTTATTTATTTTATATATATATTTTTTAAGATTGTAACAATAATTTTACAATATTAGCGTGAATGGTAGTTCGTAAATGGATATTCCAGTTGGACAAATCTCGTGTCACGAAAATAATAACTAAAAATATCCTCAAATAACACGTTTAATTATACATTCATTTGGAGTTTAAAAAAAAATCTTCAAACTGGTGTTCCTGCACAGTGTCGTAAACTCGACATCTTCTGACAACATTGTTTATCAGTGCAGCATATCAGGTTCATCTCTACATCTGGTAATGTGCTACAAAATAAGAGTGTAGAAATGAAATATATTTGAATGGATATACGTAAATACTTTAAAATTATTGAGGGGTTTACCAAAAAATAGAAAGTTATTTCAGTAATAATGGATGACATCCTTTTTTATTTGTAATTATATTTACAGAGTGAGTCATACTAGTGTAAATGTAACAAAAGAGGACAAACTATATACAATGTTTTGAGTGTTTTGGCACACACAATAATTATAAGTATTTACGAATACAAATAGATCACAAAATTGTAGATTTAAAATCACTGTCATTGTAATTACCTTTAATATTAACTCTTTGACTGCCAGACGTTTTCAGAAAAGGGATGCCGTCAGTGCCAGCCGATTTAAGCATTTTGACTGATCTTTCAAGGTCCACAGAAAATGTTCTGTTTGGACTATGGAAACACACGTACTACCAAATGAAAGATTGGACTTTCATCTTTCATCAGAAAAAAAAGTTTGTTTCTACCTTATTCCGTTCTTTAGTAATCAACAATAGAAAATGGTTAGTTTGACCCAATTTCGCCTGTTTTGGACCAAAATACGGAGAAATCAAGCTTTTAGTGAAACGATATTATTTCATGCATTCTAGTGAATTTTACACTTCTTTTTGTCCATGAATGATGCCACAAACACCTAAATAGTGCTTTACTTCTATAAAACACTACCACCAAGAATGAAAAAGTGTTTTTTGATAGCAAAATACGTTTATTTACATTCAACAGTGTAACAATTTGACAACAATTTGGCAAACTATTTACAAATGTCTGCAACTGTGGTGCTATTTACAAATATGTGGATGTTTCAACGACAGTTTTTCTTTTTGTAACACTCTCCTGCGTGCAAGAAGACGCAACAGCATTTGCACAACAGATTGCCTCTTCGCGTGCTCCACTTTCTTGCAGGCCGTTTTTTCCGGGGAATAGCAAGTATATACTGCAGTGTGTGTTGCCATCAAGTCTAATATCAGGATCATGCTACGGTTTCGTTACGTCTCGCTTCCTCGTGTCCTTCAGTTGCTACACCGGGTTGTAAGAGATGTTCTGATCCATTTTATCCACTCCATTCATGGTGGCATCGTAGTCCAGAAACAGTGTCTTCTCCGTGATCAGACTGTACCCGCTCCTCCGATGAATATGCATTGGACTCGGGGTACTCTTCATTGTCCGATCGGTTATTGTGCGCGTTTTCCGGCCTTAGCAGCGGTAGCCGCGCTTAGCCGGTGAGGCTTACTACGTGATCATAACAGTCGCGTCAAGGCTTCCAACTTTGGCGTCAAGCTCGGAGTCATCATCATCAATCTGCATTGGTCGATGCCAACTCTCCATCGCCCGATCGAATGTTCGATTGTGTAGAAGTACCCGGTGGGTTATTGTGCGCGTTTTCCGGCCTTAGCAGCGCTAGCCGCGCTTAGCCGGTGAGGCTTACTACGTGATCATAACAGTCGCGTCAAGGCTTCCAACTTTGGCGTCAAGCTCGGAGTCATCATCATCGTCGATATCAATGCGCTTTTTAGTATTGATTGATGCTTTCCGTCTTTGAAAAAAATGCTCAAGCGTGAGCTGCTTGCAACCGGTTGCTTGGTCAGCCATTCAATGGCTTTATCAGCCATTGTCTCCTCAACACTCTAGCTCCGCCTCACGTCTTCTACTGACGCCCACGGTGGGCGGCCCATCCAACCTTGTGCAAAGAGTCATCGCTGCCCTCTAGGGGCCAAAACGAGTCTTTTACTAATCAGATCTGCCTGATACTTTCAGCACAGCTGCCCAAGGCTTTCCTGCACCTGTTTAAAAAAAAAAAAAAAAAAAACATAGGGGACGTCTTTTAACGTCCTCGGCGCCCTTCCCTAGGTTTATGCTAAACGTTTTATAACGTTTATGGCGGTCAAAGAGTTAAACATGGAAAATGTAATATAAAAATTATATAAGGCACAATGCATATTAATGGACAATTACCGGTAAACATGCCAGATTATAGCTGTCAGATATGATGTAACATTTTGAATACAAATTCAACTTAAAAAAAGGGTTAAGTCAGACACATACAATACAGGTACACAGATCATTCGTTCATTCAGCGGTAGACATGATCTTTGCACCATCATTCATCTCTGCTATTCTCACCAGCACACTTGTGCCTCTTAGCTTTAGCCTTACTTGGGAATCTTTGACCACAAACGGCACAGGTAAAAGGTTTCTCACCAGTGTGGGCTCTTGTGTGTATTTTTAAGCTTCCCTTGTGAGCAAAATTGTGACCACAAACTGAGCAAGTAAAAGGCTTCTCTCCAGTGTGGGTTCTTGTGTGTAATTTTAAGTGTTCCTTCTGAGCAAACTTTTGACCACAAACTGAGCATGCAAAAGGCTTTTCTCCAGTGTGGGTTCTTGTGTGTATTTTTAAGTTTTCCTTCTGAGCAAAAATTTGACCACAAACTGAGCAGGCAAAAGGCTTTTCTCCAGTGTGGGCTCTTGTGTGTATTTTTAAGCTTCCCCTGCGAGCAAATTTTTGACCACAAACTGAGCAGGTAAAAGGCTTCTCTCCAGTGTGTGTTCTTGTGTGTATTTTTAAGGTTCCCTTTTCAGCAAAACATTTACCACAAACTGAGCAGGCAAAAGGCTTCTCTCCAGTGTGGGTTCTTGTGTGTATTTTTAAGTGTTCCTTCGTGGCAAAATTTTGACCACAAACTGAGCAGGGAAAAGGCTTCTCTCCAGTGTGGGTTCTTGTGTGTATTTTTAAGTTTCTTTTCTCAGCAAAATTTTGACCACAAACTGAGCAAGCAAAAGGCTTCTCTCCAGTGTGGGTTCTTGTGTGTATTTTTAAGTATCTTTTCTCAGCAAAATTTTGACCACAAACTGAGCAGGCAAAAGGCTTCTCTCCAGTGTGGGTTCTTGTGTGTAATTTTAAGCTTCCCTTCTGACAAAATTTTTGACCACAAACTGAGCAGGCAAAAGGCTTGTCTCCAGTGTGGGTTTTTGTGTGTATTTTTAAGCGATCCTTCGTAGCAAAATTTTGACCACAAACTGAGCAGGCAAAAGGCTTCTCTCCAGTGTGGGTTCTTGTGTGTATTTTTAAGGTTCCCTTCTGAGCAAAATTTTTACCACAAACTGAGCAGGCAAAAGGCTTCTCTCCAGTGTGTGTTCTTGTATGTATTTTTAAGGTTCCCTTCTGAGCAAAATTTTTACCACAAACCGAGCAGGCAAAAGGCTTGTCTCTGGTGTGTGTTCTTGTGTGTATTTTTAAGGTTCCCTTGTGGGCAAAATGTTGACCACAAACTGAGCAGGCAAAAGGCTTCTCTCCAGTGTGGGTTCTTGTGTGTTTTTTTAAGTGTCCCTTCTCAGTAAATTTTTGACCACAAACTGAGCAAGCAAAAGGCTTTTCTCCAGTGTGGGTTCTTGTATGTAATTTTAAGATTCCCTTCTCAGTAAATTTTTTACCACAAACTGAGCAAGCAAAAGGCTTCTCTCCAGTGTGTGTTCTTGTGTGTATTTTTAAGGTTCCCTTCTGAGCAAAATTTTTACCACAAACCGAGCAGGCAAAAGGCTTCTCTCCAGTGTGGGTTCTTGTGTGTATTTTTAAGCTTCCCTTCAGAGCAAAAATTTGACCACAAACTGAGCAGGGAAAAGGCTTCTCTCCAGTGTGGGTTCTTGTGTGTCTTTTTAAGCTTCCCTTCTCAGTAAATTTTTGACCACAAACTGAGCAAGCAAAAGGCTTTTCTCCAGTGTGTGTTCTTGTATGTAATTTTAAGGTTCCGTTCCGAGCAAATTTTTTACCACAAACTGAGCAGGCAAAAGGATTTTCTCCAGTGTGTGTTCTTGTGTGGTCTTTTAAGGTTCCCTTCTGAGCAAATTTTTTACCACAAACCGAGCAGGCAAAAGGCTTGTCTCCAGTGTGGCTGATCATATGTCTTCTCAATAGAGACTGGCAGCCAAAAGTTTGACCACACTGACAGCATTTCCACGATGTGCTGGCAGCGTGACATGTCACATCACCGTCAGACTGTTCATAGTCATCGGTTTGAGGAGAGTGTGACGTGTCTTCACCATCTGACATTCGAGCTAACAGGCTGTCTGCTTGTGATCTTCCACGGTGGTCCTCGTCATCTTCTGTTGTTGTTTGTTGTCTTGAGCTGCTGCTTGGAGACTCCGCCCCTTTGTTCTCTTCATTTTGACATTCATCTTCACTCTTCAAATGGACACCAGTCACGGGCAACTCTGTGAAATGCTCCTCCTCTTTAATGTATGGTGGCAGCCGCTCCTCTTTCTTTATGTTGGGAGGCTGTGGCTGCTCCTCTTCTTTAACTTGAAGAGGCTCCAAGTCCTCCTCCTCTTTCACGCCAGGGAACTCTGGCTCCTGCCGCTCAGGACAAAGATATTTTTCATTGACGTCTGCGGGACACAAGTTACACATGGTTTGGTAAAGATAGTTTATTGTGACATTATGTGTTTTATATTTAAGATTTTCACATGGGCCACCTGAGTGAAAGAGTAGCAAAGCTGGCAAATGTTACGTATCTGTATTTTGTTCCAGAATTCACTCAACGTTACTCTGCAACGCCTGTAACACTAATTGTTCCGCACATAAATATAGGAAATATTTCAAGTTGTGAAATCTGGCATTTATTGACAAAAAGCTAACAAATGCATGCTTGCATCAGCTGTACTACATTCTCGAGGAGTTGAAGAACTTTTAATTAATCACCTCTAGGGGGCAGCAAAGCAGAACAAATAAAGCCAGGGGAGAAAAAATCAATTTAGCCAACAATAAGTGCATGTCAAACCTAAATGGGCCATTCCACCGAACAGCCCTAAATTATTTTTATTTTTAATCATTGTGGTGGGCTTAGTGTCAATGTTCCATTAGCATAAATATGTGTCTATATGTAATATATTATGTAATTCTATGCTAAGAAAGAAAAACGTTTTTTGTTTTTTATTTAGTTACAAACAATGGTCCAACTAGTCACTTGTGTTTACAATACCAAATTATCTACTAGGCTTCCATCCTCCATTCTAGTTGTTGGTATGTCAACGAACCAAAAATAAAGAATAAACCTGCTTATTTATATAATTCTTAAAACATTTACCATCAAAAATAGGAGCACCTATTCTTATCTGAGACATGTACCAAAGCGACTTGAGAAAAACTGTAAACGTAAGGTAAAAAGTGCCCGGATGAAGGATCCTTTCAAAATAGACATATTGTTTAAAAGCATTGATTAAATAAGTGACAAACCTGCTCTGTTCAACACAACTCGAGGCTGCTTGCAAAAAGCGTCCATCGGTTGACGTCGTCGCTCATTCTCTTCTTGTGCGCCACAAAGCTCCTCGTTGTACTTGACTTTCGTTATTGCAAACATTTTCGAACGATATTCACGACACTTTTCGGTCACATTTGACGTCTGTTGAGCCAATATGTCGATAACAAACGCGTCTTTTTTTCGGTGGCTAGCAAGATAAGCTAAAATAAGCTAAGCTAAAAAAGGCCGAAAGATTTTGACAAAAACTGCGTGATACGAATGTAACCAGACACAAAATTGAGCAGTTTGGCTTCAATAGAGCAGTGACGGACGCACAGTGTCGATGTGTAAGTTCGTATTGTACGAATTCAGAATGAATTATTATGAATTATAGTGAACCGCGTGTGGCTATGTAAAAGAAGCCTGGAATAGAGTATTGGTCACGAGAAATCTATTCTACGGCAACTCTAGTTGGACAAATCTCGTGTCAGGGGGTGGGGCATAACTTAAATAAACGTTTGAGTCTATGTTCAGGTGGAAATTAAATAAGAACTATTTAATCTGCATTTAGACGAATAAGAAACATGTTTAGTCCCTGTACATTGTTGTTGTAAACTCGACATCTTCTAACAACATTGTTCATCAGTGCAGTGTATCACGTTCATTTCTCTACTTCTGGCGATGAGCTACAAAATAAGAGCGTGAAATATTTTTGAATGGAGTTATATACATAAAAAATATTGAGGGGTTTACCGGAAATATAAAGTTATTTCAGTTTTAATGGTTACTAAACAGACTGAAATACAGATATTTTGACAAATTTACGTCTACACGCACCAATGATGTGTGATGGTGACGACCCTGAATGTTGAACTAGTGAACACTCCAAAGCAATGGAATTCTTAGATTCTCTTTTTAGTCCAGATTTTATCCAACATGTCAGCTGTACCACTCATTCATATGGCAACACATTGGACCTTGTTTTTAC
The DNA here is from genome assembly GCF_054856555.1 of Leptonotus elevatus. Lineage (NCBI taxonomy): Eukaryota > Metazoa > Chordata > Actinopteri > Syngnathiformes > Syngnathidae > Leptonotus > Leptonotus elevatus. Next base: position 6,507,674 of record NC_141242.1, read on the forward strand.
AAAAGGTGTCAATGCTGGCCTCTCATACTCTCTGACCACTTTTATGTGTTTTTTAATCTTATCTTTCGGTGCGCTGAGATACGCTGTGGGCCAAACCACCACTGTTTTCGTTATATAAACAACAACGTAAAGTTTATTTTAGCTCACCCTCTGTTTGTTAAACTTGACTCCATCTCCACTATGGGTATTATGTCTCCAGACCAAGCCCGGTCTGGCCCGGTGGGAAGAAAGGGAAATTTCCAGTTTGGCCGACAGGGAGCGCTGTTTATTTCAGGCCGCGGGTTCATTTCAAAATCAGCAAATAAAGTGCTTTTGATAGACCTAGCCAGGCCCAGAGTGACTAACCTGGAGCGGCCCGAATTTTCCTGCTTGGTCGGTCAGATTTATGGAGCTTTTGGCCGCTATTTTGTGCAAAATGGATCCTACGCATTGGTGAAGCAAGCGTAAAACTCTCTCTCTCTGCTTGCTTGCGCTCTCTGAGTCACTCTGTCCTAATGGTTGGCCGATGGTATCATACAACGCATATTCGCGATTTAAAAAAAGAAAGAGTCAGACGGCGTTCGGAAGGTCGCTTTCAAACGCCGGACGGCATTCGGAACTCCGCTTCTTCCGCCGCCTGGCATTTACTTTGCGAAGCGCCAGTTTAGAAAGCCACTTTTTACGCCGTCTGGCGTAATTATAATAATAAATGGTAATGACTCGTTTTCACAAAAACTGGTAGCTACATCATCATTGGGTATCGCAACTTCCGGTCCCTGTGTACATTATCTCAAGCATTTGCCAAAATTCACCTTTTCCAATGTGGAAACTAGAATTGTACAAGAAAACTCCATCAGGGAAAAAAGAAGAAAGGGTACACATTTTTTCCACAAGAAATTCTCATAAACATAATATTTTCTTTTTTTAAGGATAGCACCCCCCCCCCCCCCCCAATTCTTTATTTTAACTCCAAGTGTAAATATTACTCTTAAACTATTTGGCCCCTTTCTAAATAGTCAAATGTACTCTACAGAATTTAATGTGTAGGTGCAGTGCTTTTGAACAGGGATATTGTTTTTTTATATGGCATGCGTATTTCCATAATCCTAAAATGGAAGAAAAAAATGAGCCAAATGATCAAAACCTTTTTGTATCATGTAATTGGGGCTTTAATTACTGCAGAAAGATGAACTCGGTCATCTTTCCCGCGAAACAGCGTAAAGTCGTTGACACGTCTGTGACCGCATTTGTTGCGGTCACGTGATTTTGGGCATCTCCGAAGCAGTTGTGAAACACTGCTTTGACACGCCTCCGCTTCATTTGGTCTCATCAGATTCAAGCAGGAAGGCTCGCGCGTAACATCTCTAGTTCACACTTTTTTGATGCATAATGTATAAATAATAAACATATTGAGCTGAAGGGCTCTGGGTCGAAGTGGTCCCGTCGCTTGTCCTTGATGGAGGCGGTGTGGGATCGCTTCCCACCCAGGGGACCATGTTTGTGTGTGTGTGAAACAACAGCAACAAAATGTTTTGTCCTTTGTGCCATTACGTCACCAAGCACTCTCACTGTACTCAATTATTAACAAATGATTTATTGAGGTCTCTTGCAAACTGTATTGTGAGGCCACGGAATCAGAGCAGTAAGCTTACAAAAGGTATTTCAAGCCGGAAACCACAGGCTTACAGGAATGTCTGCTCCAAAGAACGATTTTCTTTCCATAAAGCCCCTCCGAGTGGGACGTGGCCTTGATGTTTATTCAGTACGCCTGTGTTGAATTCCTGCTTGGAAACCTGTATAACAAGTGTGGGTGTGTCCCAACAGTGGTTTATGTCGCTGCCAACGGGTCATGGTGATGACCGTAATCCAGACCTCAATTTCCAACTAATCTAGGCGTTACAAGTTTTATGAAATGTCAAATGGGACACGTGTGGCATAGTCAGATTTTAATGGAGTGTTGGAAGTTATCAGTACACTGACAGTGAAGACGTCAAAGCCTTACAGGCCAAGAAGTGGATATTGCACTTATCGCATTTCAAAATACAGTTAAATGTTACAAATAATAACTATAACAATACATATATACTATGAGGTAAAACAGCCAACGCAAATCATACAACATGGCTACGGACGACATTTATGCATTGTTGTGTATTGCTCTCTTAGTATAGTAAATATGTAATGTTGATTTTGGACGTGTAAAACTTCACTTATGTGTTAAAGTGTGTCGAGCTTACCTGTGCTTAACCCTCAGTTATGTCTGAGCTGGTGCGGTCGTTGAACCAAAAAGGTAATGGTGCTTGTAAAACCTTTGACACGTGTCTAATATTGTTGTTTTATGCTGCATATTTACTTATATAAGTTTTCAGGTAAAAATGCCTGAACTGTAATTTATTGGTACGGACTTAAGTTTAAAAACTAGACATGGAAACATGATAAGCATATTAAAAATATACTTTTGCCTTTCATTGTCTTATTGAACTGTTTTCTTGGTTGACCTCTTCTAAGTTATCGCTCTGTAAGCCTGACGTGTCCTGGTCCTCATCACACTGGTCAATCAGGTCCTCTAACTCTGCTCTGTGAGGTAAAAACCCAACTTGGCCACACTCATTTCCCTTCGGAGACGCGTCACCTCCCAGAACATCTGCTCCGCTGGACACCAGCAAAAATAACAACAATCCCATTTTAAGTGTGGCTAAAGACTCGAAAGCAGAAAAACGTCATTTGGGAAGGAACTTACCGTCATACCTCACCAAGCCTTGCTGGATGTAGCGGATATACGTAAAAAAGTTGCACACGGCCGTGATCTGGAAAGGCAAAACGAGGTCATGTAGAAAAAAAACCTGCAGATGACGTCAAAGCGCAGAGAAAGAAAAGTACACGTACCCGTGCTCGGCTGGAGGGCGAAATGTAGTAGTAGTTCCCCTTGTCGCCGAGTTTGATGCGATGTCTGCACAGTTGCGACACGCCGCTTAGCGCACATTTTCTGCCAAGGAAATTGAAATGTTCAAAAAGCTGCAGCTTCAATAATGGACACATGCTGTCGAGTCTTTCAATTTGAGTACTTTTCATCCGGGATGAGAAATGAGGCCAAAAATAACCAGAGGTGCACAATCAGAGGTTAGGTTAGGCATGCATCTGGTGCATTTATTGACATTGGTCACAGAGATATCAGCTGGCACAGGAGTCGTCTCATGCTGCAGCAAATAAATGCGCGTTAGTGAAAGAGCGACAAGCTTTCTGAGTGGACTTACGTCTCCACTGCTGCCCTAAAGTAACTGCAAACACAAGATTCGGAAGTGAGACAGTGATTGGAAAAGTGCCCGCTGATTAAATACCCTTGTTAAAGATTTTCAGAATTAGATTTCCAAATACAATTGGAACACATGAAGTCAGATGCTAACGTTGTACAGTTGGAAATAATGTGTTTTACAGTTTCATGACTATGTTAACGTTAAATGGAACATTTCTTCGACAGTTCATGATATGAATGAAGTGTGAAATAATCATTCTTGGCAATAAAATGTTCTATGCAGCCCCACTAGTCTAAATACAGTATTCTGGTTAATATTGCGTTAGTGGAATATGAGTTAAGCAGCAAAATCCAGCAGTTAGTATCAATATCAGATGGCGGCCATTTTGACACTTGCTGTCGAGTGAAAATGACATCACAGTTGCTCAGGTCTCAAGAACCAACCAATCACAGCTCAGCTTCAAAAACAGGTAAGCTATGATTGGTCGTAGCCAGAGCTCTGAGCAACTGTAATGTCATCTTCAGTTGACAAGCAGTAACAAAATGGCCGCCGCCTGAGATGGGTAAAAACGGCTGGATTTTGCGACATAACTCATATTCCACAAATGTCATTTTAATCAGAATGGCATGTTTGGACGAGTGAGGTCACATATAACCAGAGGTGGGTAGAGTAGCCAAAGATTGTACTCAAGTAAGAGTAGCGTAACTTCAAAATAACATTACTCAAGTAAAAGTAGTCATCAAAAAAATCTCTCAAGTACAAGTAAAAAAAAGTATTCACAGTAAAGAAAACTCAAGTACTGAGTAACTGCTTGAAATAAAGTCTGATTTATTTTATAAAACAATGTCATCAGACACACAAAAACAAAATGATGTGCACATTTTGGCATCTTCAAATCATAAAATAAAAAATAAAAAACTTTCTGAGCTCGAACAACAGTGCAAGCAGACATGTTAGCCCAAGAATGCACAATCCATTCACAAATTGTGAGTCTAATCACCATAGGTGGCAATTTCTTAAAGCGAAAGCACCAAGACGTCATCTGTCAGTTGACTCTTTCGGGTTCTCATCATGCCTGCCAGTCCTCAACCAGGGCCGCATTTCCCGTATATAAGCAATGACCGCGGAAATGCTCCCACACAGTTTGAGATTTCTGAGAAAATGAAAAACTTTTAAGCGCACAAGGCCGTAAACATACGGTAAATCTAACGTATAAAATGGGGGTAACGACTCTAGTGTTGCCCAATATAGCGGAGTAAGAGTAGCGTTTCTTCTTCACACATCTACTCAAGTAAAAGTAAAAAGTATTGTGTGGTAAAACTACTCTTAGAAGTACACCCCCCCCCTCCAAAAGTTACTCAATAAATGCAACGGAGTAAATGTAACTTGTTACTACCCACCTCTGCATATAACGTTATTGTCAAGAAATGTTTAAGGTTGACTTCCCCTTTAACTCATTTACTGCCATAAATTCATAAAAAAAAAGAAAGAAAAAGATTATTAAAAATTAAAGGCTAGAGGCGGTTCAAATTTTTAATTGTAATTAATCGCATGACTTCACCAGTTAACTCACGATTAATCACAAATTTTACATCTGTTCTAAATGTACAATAAAACTAATTCTGGGTTTTTATACTCTTGTTAACAAAAGTGGGAAAAAATGTTAAACTAATAGAAATAGTTAAAATAAAATGTTGACGTTTATAGCCGTCAATGGCAGTGAATGAATAAAAAAAAGAAAAGATTAATAAAAATTCGGGGCGTCAGGCGATTAAAGTTTTTAATCGTAATTAATCGCATGACTTCACTAGTTAACTCGCGAACAATCACAAATTTTATATCTGTTCTAAATGTACAATAAAAACATTCTAGGTTTTCATACTATTGTTAACAAAAGTGGAAAAATGTTAAACTAATAGAAATAGTTCAAATGAATTTGACGTTTATAGCCGTCAATGGCAGTGAATGAGTTAAAGTTAAAACAATGTACTGCCTTTGACCTCATTGGTTCCACATACCAAATTGAGCAGCGACGGGTGAAAAGAAAGACAATGTCGCAGTTGTTACACACACAAAGAAACTCACTTAGGTCCTCCGCACTCTACAGCCGAAGCTTTAACCATTGGTAACGCGGACATGGCCACGGGTTCGATAGTCAGAGAGTTGTTTTCCACGGCGTTCTGAACCAGCTGGGACAGCTGTGGATACAAGCGGATGCGCCGATTAGACCGCCGCAATCAGAAAATGTTTGCGGCCAAGAGATTCTGACCTCAGATCGTGTAAAAGAAAGACAGGGTGCGATGTCTTCTCTGTAGATGCGACTCATGAGGGCGGACGAGCGATCCAGACCCGGATGCTCTTTCCACATGAGGAACTCTGCGTACAGGACTGAGTCCATCTGTGGAGACAAGACAGTCCCTCACTCATCTTGTCAGCAAAAACAGGGTGAAGCGTCTTCGCGTGAGTCCGAAGGTCAACGTAGCCAAGAGGCGGAGCTCGACAGAGGGAAGACAGTTTACCTGACAGAGAATTAGAGGAGAGCAGGAACAGCAGGCTGAGAGAAAAAAAGACAAGTTACAAGGAAGAAAATAAGCGTAAGAATGCCGAAGGGAAGAAAGGAACGATACGAAAAAAGGTTGCACACTTGATGCCATCCTTTACCTCTCGTCCCTCTTTGGCTACGGGCTGAACCGGGAGTGATGGGGGATCCGGTTTCCCAGGTGGGGACGGGAAACCGCCGCTCACGCTCTTGTTGCGATTGTGGTTGCCGACCGGAAGCTGCAGCTGGGGATGCCGCTGCCGGTTGGGCGCGGATGGCGTGGACGTCAACACCAGGGATTTGAGCGCCGTCACTTCAGCTTGAAGGACGTCGATCTGGCAGTCGGATACGGAAATGCAAAAAAAATAAAAAATAAAAAAATAAAACACCTTCAGGCTTTTCTAAAGCATTGCGAATGAAAGCACAGCAAGACCAGGGGTGAGAATATACAGCCCTCACCGTTGTTTAACTCATTTGCTCCCAAAAACGTATAAATAAGTTCTATTTTAAATATTTGAAGTGTCCCAAAGACGTATTTATACGTTTTTAAATAACTTATTTTTTATTTTTTTTTAATGCTAGAGCATACAGAAGGCAGCATCTCAACGGCAAAGAATGGTTGAATAAATGGTAGTTATTACACAAACGGCCAGCAGGTGGAAGAAGAGCATAGGAAATGAATCAGGGCCATGTTGAAAAAAATAACTCAGTTACTCAGAATTCTAAATAGATTTGTGAATAATGATGAAATTTAGCTATACTCTAATGCTAATTGCTGCAAAACGGAAACAGATCGAAATGTACTTTTTTTCTTGATGAAAGAAGAGACTTTAATCTTTCTTTTGCTAGATTTCCTTTTTGTATAGAATACAACACAATATTCTGTCGGCCGTGCAAAATCAGTCAAAATCCAGTAAAACAGCCGGATTGCTTCAGTGATAATGGCTGGGAGTGAATGAGTTAATATGAGCATTTATATATGATCAAGAGTCCTGTAATATTTGCTGTTGGCTCTTTGTTGGCTGTTTTTTATTCATTTACCTCATTAAATAATTGGTTAATTAACATAATGTAAACAAATAGAAATCAGTCAAACTAGCACAGGGTTTCTGCAGATGGAATTTAATGCTTTTAAATGCAACGTAAAACTAATTTACTGCCCATGTCGTAGTGCATATACGCGCACACACATTTACATACTGTACAGACATGCATATATGCATAACTCTTTGTCTTTATATATTAGCGCTGTCAGTCAATAATTATTTGTAATCATAATTAATAGCTTCATTTCCATAATTAATTCACTATTAGTTGTAAATTAATTGCACATTATATCCGTTCTACATGTACAATAAAATGTTGTTGTTGGGTTTTTTTTAAGTTCTTCATACTGTTGTTAACATAAAAGTGGACAAATATGGTTACCAAATACTAGTGTTAGTATATTTTAGTTCATTGATACAGTAATTCAAAAAGTTATTTGAAGTTTAAAAGATATACTAAACAGCTCAAATGAGTGCATAACATTGAGTCGTGGATTTGTGTTGAGGTAATGTTCTGCCATTAGATGGCATTCGTGTTTCATGTTGGACGTAAGTGACAGGAGCTGTACAGAAATTCCCTTGCACAACGTTGCATGTAAAATAAACCTTGAATAACATTATATTCTATTGTATTTAACCCTGTATCAATTCATTCTCTGCCAGCCATTTTCAAAGCCAAGTTCTTTCTATTTTCTACCATTTTGGAGCATATTGCTTGATCTTTGAAGACACGCAGAATATTTCATTCCGTGACAATGGGCTTTTTGCACAAATCCACTACTTTCTGAACTCAGTACCACTCCTTCATTTCCTGTCTTTCATGATTGGACACGCTGATTAATCCAGGTGTGCCAGACCTCAGTAACCACGACGACAATGGCCAGACACACCTGGATTAATTGTTTTTTCCAATCATGAAAGACAGGAAATGAAGGAGTGGTATCGAGTTCAGGAAGTAGGCATAAGAAACACTGAACCTTCCCAAAAAAAAAGTACAGTCTCTACTGTCACTAGAAAAAAAACAAATCTTGTTTCAACTGCTTTCTGTTCTTTAATAATCATCAGTAGAACATCGGTTGGTTTCACCAAAAATACCCATGTCTCAGCAAAAAGTGGAATAAATGAGCTTTTTCCTGAAAAGAAGCACGCTTCAATGCGAATATTTTTCGCTTTCTTTTTAACCACACAAAAACAAGCCTGAGAAAGGGACATACTGTACATCAAACATCAGCAACACTTTAACAAAAAAAAAGTACATCACACACCTTCCCCTGAGCCTCCTTCAGTTGTTTCTCCGCTCCTGCTTGTTTGACGTTCGCCTCTCGCACCATCCTGTGAGCCTCCTGTCGGGAATATGGAAACAATTCCGATTCATGCCAGCCGGCAGTTTCATACATATATTTATTTCTGGCGTGCGTCCGTTTGAAAGAGCGGAACTTTTGAGATGCTGACCTCAAACAGACTGGCGGTGAGCTCCTCCAGTTCTTGTTCGAGCTGATTCCTGATCTGCGATAGACGCTCACATTCCTTATCTTTCAGTTTTAGTTCCTGAAAAGGATGAGAAGAAAGAAGTTCACTTGTGGCACTTCCACTTTTTTTGTTCACTGCGCTGAGTGACAGCACCTTCTTTGCAGCATCTAACTGTTCGCTGAGGATCTCCGAGCCCTTTTCGCGAATTTCTTTCTCTCGGATTTCCAACGAGGAGCTGCGCAGGCGGGAATGGACGCCATGGTCTATTTCCATTGTGGGCCCAACCTGGCCTCTTCCCTCCAATCTGGGCTCTAGTTCGGGATCCAGATCTATCAACCTAAACGGGATCATAAACATAAACGATCATGTTTATTTTCAAACAGATCAGATTTCCCGTCATTACAGTAGGATACTCAAGACAACCAGATCACACACACACAAGTCCTTCCAGACGAGCGACTGCTGCCCCCACAAATATTTTGTTTGCACCCAAAGTAAGTTCATGGGCTCGTCCGGGATTTGAAACCAGGACCTAAGCGAAAATCATGCCCCGAGACCAACGAGCCACAGTCATGAGCACTCTGCTTTGTCTACATATATGCCACGAGGACAGCTGGGGTTCATTTTCTTCTTTTTTTTTCTTCTTTGTTGGCCTCAGTGATACTTTATCACATCCAAGCAGGAAGAATAAGTCACATGTTGTGCTGCTCTTCATTTTGGCCCACATTTGTAGCCTATTGTTTCAAATTATGCCATGCCATCAGATTTATTTTTTGTCCATTTGTGAATTGTTCTGTTAAATAGGAGTAATGTAGGCTTAAGGCCCTAAATTGCGATCTACTCATCATCCTCATTCAGGTCGTCAGTTGACATTCATTTAATGCTGCAATTTTGTTAAATGTAGCCAACTGAACCAAGCAGTTCAGGCTATACATAACGGCTGCATCACATCAGCCCCCAATCTAAATGGTTCCATCACCCAGAACTTTTGACCTTTTCCCATCGTGGCAGGGTCCAAGCTTTATGTTGCAGAGCAAATTGAAGCCATTCTTCTCAATGATAAGTAGTTTTCTAACGGCTTGTCTCTCTTACTGTTGTATTCTTAGTTCAGTGTCGTGGCCAAGTTCAAATTGTTATTCAACCTCAAAGGTTCAGCAGGTCCAAGTATTTTCTGGTCTCTTTAAAAAAAAAATTAATGACAGCTTTTACTTTTACTATCTACTTTTAAAAACATGTATGTACTAAATAGCCCTTATATTTTTCTATGCATCTGCCAAAAGTGATGTACAATTTGTTAATCCATAGACAATTTTTGGACCACAGCAGGTCAGGTGACTTGTGATATTACTCTGACCTGCCATGATGGCTTATATTTCCCTGAGCTTTTGACAATTTTCCTGTCACTACCTACACTTAATGAATTTTACAAACTACAAATGCCACTTAACTTACCTTTCTACTTATTTCAACAATTTACAAAGTGTACGTTCATTATCTCAAGCTGTTTGTTTTTATTTACACACGCTTGAGTGACAAATTAAACCACACAAAGTAAACCACACATGACCAGACTTTGGCTCTTTACTATTACCATTATTTTGCAAACCTGAACCCTTGGCTTTCTATCATTACTTTAAGTTAACCAGTTCATCATTATCATTTGTTGTCTCTTACTGTGTTTGGTAAGCTTTCTAATGATATCAGCCTTTTGAAAATAGGACAAAAAGGTTGTACAGTATTGAAAATCAAGACTCGTAGCTAAAATCTCGGCCCGTATTGTCTTCGCATTAAAATGTTGGCGAGAAATGTTTGCATTTTCACTGATTTTAAAGATTCATATTTTTTTTCAATATTTGTCTCAGGAAAAAAAAAAAGTATATCACTGGATTAGTCTCAGCAAGAGATGTCCGATGATGCTGTTTTCATGTAGGTCTTTATCAACTCAACTTTGTTGCACAGATAGATACCAACAGTACATTTAATTTTTAGTTTTAGTAAGTTACAAGAGTTAAATAAAATACAGAGTGTGAGTGCTGTCAGGGTTAGTGAACTCACGTGACTTCAAACATCTGGTTGTAATAAACATTAAACAGAACAACGTACGTAAACTTTACTCGCATGGTATGGTTATAAACTTGAAAAACAACAATGAAAGGAGCAGTTCTAAACAATTGTATTTCTGGCCAACTGAATATTCCATAGTTGGAATATTACGACGTTAAAAGGTCAAGCCAGTCTCGCGCTAACGAGTCGTCAAACTTTAAGCTAGCCAGGCGTTTTACAACTTTGTTAATATTTTCCACTCAATAAAGAGTGACACGTTTACCCTATCATCGTCCAGAAGATCCAGTCGCCAGTTCAGTTTGTCCCCCGCCCGCGTCCACCGGCTGTCCGTGCTGTTAAATTGTCCAAATGAGACGACGAGCGGAGAGTTTGAAATCAGTGCCGCACACACAACGGAAAAGAATGCGGACGCTGACGTCATCAAGCACGGGCGCAGCATGCAGCAAAAAACAGTGACCACATGATGCTTATTTTGCACTTTTCCCAGCCGTAATGTTCACCAATACTCCTCCTTTGAGTTTATTCGCGAAACAAGGCGACGAACATTCGATTATTGCCCACTTTCTGCCTGTCTTCCAAGTCACGTAACTGCATCTCCACTCTTGCCACTCTCTACGCTAGAGTCCCGGTATGTGTCCACGTGACCGATACAATATACGTCACACCAGCTGCTAAAGCGAAGCTAAAATAAAGTCTTGTACATTTAAAGTCTCTTAAATTTGTAACGAACAATAAATGTAATTTGATCATTAATACCCATGGAGAATTATTTAAAAAAATATATAGCCTACCTCTTGGAGCTACCTGAATGTTGTTGTTGTCCCCCAGTTTATAAATTGTATTTTAATTGTATTTTAACTCATTCACTGCCATTGACGCCTAATTTTTAATATTATTTTCTTTTTTTCTTTTTTTTTTTAAATTGTGAGTTAACGAGTGAAGTCACGCGATTAGTTACAATTAATTTTAATAACCTAACGCCCCTAATTTTCAATAATCTTTTCTTCTTTTTTGTTTTCGAAAAAAAATAAAAGCTTTTAAAAAATTATTATAAATTAGGGGCGTCAGGCGATTAGAATTTGTAATCACAAATTTGATATCTGTTCTAAATGTACAATAAAAACATTCTAGGTTTTCATACTCTTGTTAACAAAATTGGAAAAAGATGTTAAACTAATAGCAACAGTTCAAATGAATTTTTGACGTTTATGCCTGTCAATGGCAGAGAATGAATAATTTTTTTTTTTAAAGATAAAAAATTTGGAGCATCAGGCGATTACAATTTTAATCGTAATTAATCGCATGACTTCAATAGTTAACTCACGATTAATCACACATTTTATATCTGTTCTAAATGTACAATAAAGAAAATCTAGGTTTTCATACTCTTGTTCACAAAAATTGAAACATTTTTAAACTAATAGAAATAGTTAAAATGATTTTTTTTTACGTCTCTAGCAGTCAAGGGCAGTGAATGAGTTAATATGGGATTTATGTAAATTGGATTGACTGGTATTTGTATGATTCTTCTATGTTAAATAAATGAATAAATAAATAGATAGATGATATATTATATATATAATAATAATAATAATAATCATTTGCCCTCAGGTTGATCAGGATTCAGGATGGTGTACCTTCCTACCACGCAGCCCTTATCCTTAGCCTCGTATGGCGTCCCAAAGAACACTGCAGAGGAATACACCGCTATTCCCGACCTGCCGGCCTTCACAACTTCGTAGGCCCGACTGGAGGAGGTTGCAGGCGGCGGAGAGGAGGAAATCCGAACACTGTGAATTCCCTCGAAAGCATCCATGTCACTCAAAAGAAGCAATTTGGTTTGCGTTTACTCTTGTGGAAGCAACAGAGCTTGTTGGTGGCCCCTGAAAAGAGAGAAGGGATTTCCAATACGCTTCATACAGTAATGCTTACGCCATACAGTATATAAATAGCCTTTAAATGTTGTCAAAAGTGCCACCACACCTCACAGCAGCACACAATAAAAGCCTTCAAAGTGTTCAACATTGGAGTAAAGTAACTGTTCAGTGCTACCGGAGGCCAAATCCAGTATGAAGCATATGCAGTTTTAATCATATCAAATAAGTCACACTCACCAAAGTAGACGGAAGCAACTGTGCAGTTGCTTCAAATGTAAACCAAACGTGATAGATCAGCGTAAAGAGTTTGGACGATTGAACTCTGCCCGCACTTCGCCCTTGCCGCTGCTTTTCTGGTTAGACAGCAAGGGTTAATAATCACTAACACCTCCTGGCCCACGACTACCCGGCTGTGCACATTTCTTCCGTTAGAGGGCTCAACATGCTGCCGCTTTTTTTTATAATAATGATTTCTATTCAAACAAAAACTCATAAAAGACGGATTTTTTCCCCTTTCGAGAGCACCCGAGAGTTCTAAATTGCGTTCCTAAAGTGATATATGTATCTAAGCAACCGGTTGTTGCGGCTGCGTGTGATTTGTCGAGATTAATGGAGCCTGCGAGAGCTCACAATGCAGCTTTGTTGCTCAAAACAGCTTAAGACATCAAGTGACCGGAGGTGTAGAAGCTCCACTCTCCTTTTTCTGGTCCCGCTTCTCTTTTCCCAACATTCCGACCGTGCGCCTCCTCCACACCGGACTTGCAGCCATGGCCAAACATTAGCGGGTGAGTAACAGCCGTCTTTGAAACGGCACACCAGATTTGGCGACACCGAATCATTATTAGATGACTTCAAAGTTTGGCGACATGGCTTTGTTAAAGTCTTGTGTTTTTTGTTGGTAGACCGCAGACTAAGCAAGCCGATTGCTGATTCTGCGATCTGACGAGGCAACAGAGTTTTCCTTCATGTCAGGCCAATGCAGAACGAGGAAGTCGGCCTTTAAGAAGAAGCGGCAGCGGCAATGACAGTGACCTACTCCCGCAGGGTGGCGGACGCAGGCCTCGGCACTTTCTTCCACCTGCTCCTGCGCTGGAGGGGCAGCATCTATAAGCTCCTCTACAGGGAGCTCATCATCTTCACCCTGCTCTACTACTTCTTCAGCGTTGTTTATAGGTACCACAAAAAAAAAAAAAAAAAAATCCTCCCTTCTCCTAATTGGTATAATCATCCTTATAGATTAGTAACAGAGGTCACCAATCTTTTTGACGCTGAGAGTCTTGGGTACTGATAAATAAAATGATAATCACCATTATTTAGATCATTGTAATCATGATTCGTTATTCAACAGGTGGCATCTGTATTTTTAAGTGTATTGTGTGTACTGTACTGTGCAAAAAGTTTCACGTAACATGACACTTTAAAACAATAAAAAAAAAAAAAAATCAGAGGCGGGGTAAAAAAAAAACTTTATATAAAGTGGCAGATTTGCGACTTTATGAAGTGGCAAATTTGCAAGACAGAAACTCAAAAACTTACGACAAATACACGTTGTGTAGTAATAGTCTAATGTGAGGATTCGTTGGTGGTTGATGGGACACTGTATATAAAATGAAAAGGCAGGATATGGAGACGGATTCATTCTTAGTTTAAACGTTACTCGTCATACATGGCAGCTGGAGCGATAACACTTCCTGATCCCCTATCAGCTGACTAACACTAACCAATCAGAAGCTAGCATACTTTAGGTGAATACGAGTGTATGACGGAGAGCAGCAGATTCAACATTTCAATTTAGCTACTTGTACAAAAAAAATACCAAAATGTATGAATGTGTAAATAATCATTCTGGAAACATAAATGTACAAGGATATATACATTTTAACAAATTCTCTTAAATGCTTGATCCTCAGGGTGTGGACCTTCTGCTCAAGCAATTACTATTTCCTTATTTATTTTCTCGCAAATAATCTACCACTTTATAAACTCACAAATATGCGAGTTTTTTTTTCTTTAAATTTGCCACTTTATGAAGTCGTATATTTTAAATTTGCCAGTTTTGCCCCCAGAATATTACCCCCCTAAAAAAAAAATATATATATATAAGCAAAAAGTAAATGTCCCAAATACAAAAGCTCTACCAATATTCCCATTCTAAATTGATCACTTCAACAAAACATTCCTAGGAAATCCCAATGTCTCATCACTGGTGAGCTATTTTTAGAACAGGCCCACATTCTACTCATGTGGTTACGCACCACGTTGGTATTTTCCCATCTTAAAGATTGATTTGGACATTCAAACTATCATTAACTTTGATTTTTACCCGACGAGAAGATGTCTAAATGTGTTTCCACGTTAGGTTTGTGTTAAATGTTGAACAGAAGAGGCTGTTTGAGAAGCTGTCCATGTACTGTGACCGCTACGCAGAGCTCATCCCAGTGTCCTTTGTCCTCGGTGAGTCCCGCTGATTTTCCTTTTGGATTAAATTTTACTAAAATATGTATAAACCTAATAATCAGCCAGCTAGCTCGTGGTTGTTTACATTGAGCTTGATGCTACCTTAAAGTAAACAATCCCAAGCGGGTGCCAACTTCCGCATTTCATTACAGGTTTCTATGTGACCTTGGTGGTATCCCGCTGGTGGGGTCAATTTGAAAATGTCCCCTGGCCCGACCGGCTGGCGTCATTAGTGGGAGGTCACGTGCGCGGAGCAGACGAGGCCGCCAGGTTGACCCGGCGCACTCTGATGCGCTACGCCAACCTCTCTGGCGTGCTCATCTACCGTTCAGTCAGCACGGCCGTCTATAAGAGGTTCCCCACCATGGAGCACCTGGTCCAGGCAGGTACGTCTTGATAAGATTTTGGCCTTTTATTGGAGAATATCTTTTGTTTGATCCAAGATCAATAGTGTGTTTTGTCATTTTCTGTCTTCATGCATTTTACGTGCTCATCAGGTTTGATGACATCAGAAGAACTGAGGCACCTGGAGGACTTGCCCTCCCCTCATAACAAGTTCTGGGTTCCCTGCATGTGGTTTGTCAGTCTGGCTTTACGGGCCCGCACCGAGGGTCGCATCAACAACGACGTGGCTCTCACCGCCATTCTTACAGTATGTGTTTATCCAGACCAGGGGTCTGCAACCTGCGGCTCTGGAGCCCCGTGGTTTTAGTCCCTCTCCTGCGGCTCCCTGTGGATTTCTAAGAAAATTCGTAGAATTTTTCTTTGTCTTTTTTTTTTTTTTTTTTTTTTTACATATGTATTTTTATTTTTTAGATAAAATATTCTTTAAATGAATTAATGATTTAGACTTCTTTTTTTAAAATTAACATTAAAATATAAAAAGAGAGACAAAAGGTCGAAAGTTTTTAAAAATTACCTAAAAATGTCCAAAAAAGGCAGAGGATATGCAGAAAATTACAATAAAATTTCTATGAAATTGCCAAAAATGTTAAAAGAGTTCTATTAAAGGGGTATAAAAGAAATTGTTCAAAAAGTAACAAAAGAAGAAAGGCAGAAAATTACCATGAAATGCCTTTGGAATTACCCCAAAAAATCACAAACAAGTGATTTAAAAAAAAAAAAAAAAAATTTTTTTTTTAAAAAGTAACTACAAAATGTCAGAAAACAAAAGAAGTCCAGAATATTAACATAACATGTCTACAAAATTGCCAAAATTATCAAAAAAATTGATGGCAAAAAAAAAAGGCTGATTTTTTTTTAAATAAATCAAATAACCATAACATGTCCAAAAAATGATGAAGAGGCAGAATATGACCAGAAAAGTCTAAACATGTATGAAAAACAAAGTATGAAAAATTACTCCCCAAAATGGCTCTCTTGACAGTAAAGGTTGCTGACCCCTGGTCCAGACTGTGGGCACGAACATCTTAGAAAATACTTATTAACCATGTGTTATGTTTTTCATTTTGTAGGAGTTGAACAGTTTACGTGCAAAGTGCATGAAGCTGTATGGATATGACTGGATCAGCCTGCCTCTCGTGTACACTCAGGTTCTGTTTCGGTTTTACATCTGCAATATAATGTGTCAGGCACAAAACAGTTGAGCTCAATTTCAGACCCTGGAAGCGTTTTTACATTTATGTGACATAGAAATTAGGGGTGTGCCAAAAAATCGATTCTCATTTAGTACGATTCAGAATCGATTTTAAATGTCCCAAAATCAATTTTATTTTAATTATATTATACTGTCTTGCCTTTGTCTGTGTGTGCCTTTTATTGGGAGCGCTGTTCATGTTGTACCCGGTTCGGCCACTGAGGGGCAGTGTGGTTCCATGCGGTCTAATACACTGTTAAGTTGTAGCTACATTAGAGAGTAGAAGGAAAAAGTCACGATCAAGTTATTCCAATAAAAGTTTGGTTTTTTTCAGCGTGGAGCCGTTCTTTTGAGTGATGAAAGTGCCTGCGAGTAGCGCGCTAATTAGCATTAGCAAGTCAGACTGGAGTAGATCATTACAATTCCTTGCGCATCTAAAGATTGAAGCAAAAATCATTGTCAATCAAATCATTTTGAATCAAAAATCGTTCTTAATCGAAAATCGATTCTGAATCGAATCAAATCGTGAGACATTCAAAGATTCCCACCCCTAATAGAAATGTACACAGCGGTCGAAAAGGTTCAAGAGCTGACATAAGGTCTGCTGTGTATGACGCTTAGGTGGCAACAGTGGCGGTCTACAGCTTCTTCCTGGCTTGCCTGATTGGTCGTCAGTTCTTGGATCCGGCTCAAGGCTATCCTGGTCACGACCTGGACTTCTATCTGCCTGTCTTCACGCTGCTGCAGTTTTTCTTCTACGTGGGCTGGTTGAAGGTCTGACGCTACAGATTTCATGATTTAGTCCGTTTGACGCCTGGTCCGCGGAGGTCTGATGAGGTTTTGCTTCCAGGTGGCTGAGCAACTCATCAATCCTTTTGGCGAAGACGATGACGACTTTGAAACAAACTGGCTCGTTGACCGCAATTTACAGGTTTTGATGGGGAAATAATCCGTTTTTCACTTGGTGGTTGATCCAGTGTAATGTGAAATTTAACACTGATTTGAGTAAGCACGGAGTCAGTACTAGATGTATTTCATCGTGTTTCAGGTATCATTGTTGTCCGTGGATGAGATGTATGACAGCCTCCCTCTGGTTGAGAAGGACATGTACTGGAATGAGTCTGAGCCTCGGCCTCCCTACACTACCGCCAGCGCTGATCACTGCAAACCATCATTCATGGGTTCCGCTCTGGATATCAGGTATGCCAAAAGTGGAAGTTAAATCAAAAAAATGTTCTTTGAAATAATGTACTATGTGCCCCCACGAGTCTAAACATGACAATCTGATTAATATTGCGCTTGTGGAAAATGAATAAAGGAGCAAAATCCACTTGTTTTTATCCATCTCAGGGAGCGGCCATTTTGCCACTTGCTGTCGACAGGAAATGACATCATCGTTGCTCTGGGCTCAGGGAACGACCAATCACGGCTCACCTGTTGTCTGAGTTCGGTCATGTGGCATTCGTAAGCTGAGCCGTGATTGACCTGAGCCGTGAGCATCCGTGATGTCATTTTCAGTCGATAGCAAGTGACAAAATGGCCGCCCACTGAGATGAATAAAAAATCGGTGCGGCTTAATTCATATTTCACAAACACAACATTAATCAGAGTGCCGTTTTTAGACGAGTGGGGACTTCCCAAGCAAGGAGGCTGACATTTTATGTAGCCATTTTTGGTTGTCAAAATGAACAAACTCAACAAATACAGTTGGGTCAAAAATAACTCAGTTCGGGTCAAAACTGGACCAAAAGAGTACTTGGGTCAATTTGACCCTTTTTTGGGGGGAGGGGTTGTGTAAAACGACATATTTTTGGGAAGATTGTTTATATTTTAAAATGCCGAAAATTGGGTCCATTTGACCCAAGTAGTGAGATTGTTTCATTTGTGACCCAAATTGGGTTATTTTTTGACCCAACTGTTCACAAAAAAATATTGTGGGTTATTCATTGGATGCAATATTTCGGTTTAAATGAATAACCCAAAAAGTTGGGTCGACCAACCCCCAAAATTGGGTTATTTTTTAGGTTATTTATTTGACCTTTTTGACCCAACTGTTTTTAGAATGTTTGCTGATTTCTTGTACTCTCCAGTGTTCCTAAAGAGGAGATGGAGTTTAAGTCCAACTTGGAGCAGATTAAAGAAAATGAGGAAGCCAACTACTCCACCCCGCTGTTGGGAGGTCTGGGCCGCTTCCTGGGTGTCCAGTCCCCCAGCTTCCCTCGCTCTTCCCGGGTCTCTCTGCTGCGCCGCCGCCCCGGAGCCCCACTGAGTCGCTTCCCCCTTTACTTACACCCAGAAGCCCCGTCGGTCGCTAACCAAGCCCGCCAGCCCTTGAACGCAGACCGGGATCAAGATTACGCCTTCTCGGGCCTGCCCTTGTATGAGCGAGCCGGATTCTACAGTTGCCCCCAGACACCCATCGACTGCATCCCCCCAGCTGTGGCCCGACCTCGACCCGCGCGGCGGCCTCAGAACGAATGGGATCGCAGCTGCACCTCCCTCGCTCCTCCGACGATTGGCTCACAACTTCTGCCCCCCGACACCCCCAGTCACATCCCGCCACCGTCGTCGGCTTTCCCCTGGCTGAGCGAGGAAGGCGACGCGCCCGCCGCCCCGGCCTTCTCATTCCCAGACCCTCCGCCCGAGCTTTGTCCCATATCGAAACTCAGGCGCGGGCACGGCCTGCTGTCTCGCCGGCCTCCGCCTCCGTGCCTGACGCTGGAGGCCTTGCCGCCCGCCGACAGCCAGGCAGGACCCCCAAGCGCAAGAATGACAGGAAGCGGCGGGGGGGAAAGGGTGTTCTCATTCACCCCTCCCTCACGTCATGGACCAGCAAATCCAAATAATCCCAACAGTAGCTCCAGCAGCATTAACGTGACCAGCAGCAACGGCGCTGGCACAACAGAAAGTCTTCTCAGCAACACCAATCTTAGCAGCTTTAGTGACTTCGCCGCCAACGTTAAGGCGAGCAACGGCGGGCTCAATACGTTGACCGCTCCCAGTTCGACGCCTTCGCCGCAAGAAGCCAATCAGCAAAATTCCCCTAATGATTCTGGAATCTCATTGGCTGAAGGGGACCTGCTGGGCGTGCTAGTAGATGGCGGCGGGAACAAAGCAGCCACGAGCAGGAAGCAGGACTGAGAAAATGCTGTTTGTTGGTCACATGCCAATCAACACACAGAACTATTTCAGTATTAAACTCAACTGGAGCCTTATAAACAACAAGTATAATAAGTAATCTCCACTTCCTGGTGAGTGCTTACAGAACAATTAACCTACTTGTGAGACACAAAGCATCTTAAGAGATTTCAGCGTTAACATATGAGGAAGAAAGAAACTTCAGGATCGTTGCTTCCGTGCCTTTTTGCGTCACCTTGAACGGTGCTTTGTTTTTGGTTTTTTTCAATAAAAACATTAAACGTGAACGTTTTTGTTACTTTATTTTTCCATACAAGGAAACAATATGTACACTCAATGCTGATATCTTACTGCCGCTGTCCAATATACAGTGTGATGTGACCATTCTGCTATAAGAGGCTAACAATAAATATTCTTAACCAACTTTATTATAAAAGCAACAAAAAAAATAAATCCTGCCAGCCAACAATGAGCAAAATATTTTTAAAATTAATATTTTCCTAAGCAGTTGGACCCGTTTTATTTAGTTGACCAAACTATATAAATATTGAAAATATTTAGCTAATTATAGAATGTTTTTGTATATTGTATAACAAATGTATAAATAAAGGTTTTGTTTTATAAAGTCACAACACATTTTTAGGATGTACATTCAAGTGTGTTGCTAATCAAAATGTATTGCATCTACTGGTATCTATCTTCTCCACTTCTCCACGATGATCTGAATTCTCATCTCGCACTCACAGGATTAGGACAGCCATTTATATTTCATCTGTTTTTCTTTTTTGCACTCGTTAGGAACAGAACATGCCAAAAACTAGCGATGAGTGAACTGGTATCGGGCTAATACCAGGTGTTATTTTAAGGTAATTGGTACTCGCCACGGCGACTGATATTTCTTGTGGCCGTTTTACGATCAAGGACTACAAATTAAATGTTACATTAGGATAAATAGGTCCTTATTTAAAGCTGCATTATAGAACTTTTTCTCCCCACAATATTTTACAGTAGGCTTTTTATTTGACCATTTATGACTGAAATGTCTTCTAATTAGTAAATTAACACCTGTCTGCGGATGTGACTTCATGTGCGCGGTGTGTATGTGAAGAAGGGTATGTGCAGTTTCATTTTTTGTCAGCAGGTGGCAGTAGCGATTCGAAATCGAATATTCTACATTCAGTCGCTTTAAAATGACGTCGTTGTTTTTTGTTTTTTTAAACAGCCTCCTTGGCCATGGTGTGTTTATCAAAGAGGTACTCAGCCATGCCGTTCTGCGGTGCTCCCATGAGACGCAGGTTCGAGATCCAGTCAGCGAGTTGCTTAATTGACTTGACCTGCTCATCCAGATAGTGTGTCTCAATGAAATCACACAGCTGTAGGGGGAAAAAACAGATGTGTAAAGTCAGCTATTTTAGTTCATGTCAAAATTGTGACAGAGGTGAAGGAAGGAGCCTTTTATGTTAGATGGCAGGATAACAAATCCATTTTCCATCATGGTTATCCTCTTTAGCTGGCTTTTGACGAGCGGTTGGGCGATTTTATCATCATGATTAATGATCATGATAAATTACAGATCGATCATAGAGAACAGCTGTGAGCATGTTTACTTGACATTGTTGTGGTCGCAACAGGCAATCAGTCAACCTTTTTCTGCTCCACTTCCATTTGTGTAGTGTGGTAATGAAACGATTTGTCTCAATCCGTTTTTTATTTTTTATCACTCTAAACAAACAAAAAAATAATAATAAATATATATATATATATATATAACGTTCGTTCATTATGTTCGGCATCGCAACGCTTTTCCACAGAATGTGTGGCTCTTCTTTGATTTTAGAATACGAGCCTCTACTTTGGAACCTCTCGAAAAGGCAGCGAACGCTGCTCTCTGCTGGTCGGAGTTGGACTTTGCGACCTCTCGTTTTTATTATATATATATATATATATATATATATATATATATATATATATATTCCACCCCACCCCCTTGTTATTTTATAATTTTCTACGTCTGTTGTAATGTTAAGAAAAAAATAATCACAATTAAACACGTATAATCTACGACGGCGTATTTTAGGGCCACGTATAAATATATATTTTAAGAGGGCGTGGCCATAGTCTAATCATGTGAGGTGGTTAATGGGACACTGTTTATAAAATGAAAAGGCAGGATGGAGACGGATTCATTCTTAAATTAAAACTGTACTCGTCATTCAAATGAACGTGTGTCACGTACGTGAGGATCGCTGTGCTGCGTTGCCATTGCCTGTAGTTCCAGTAGGGATTGATTGACACTTTTCTCCAGCTGCAAGGCGCACTCCAAAGCCTCTAGGCCACTCCCCCATTCATCTCGCTCAGGTTTCTTTCATGCACATACACAGCAGAAAGACAATATTGGCTTCAGCTCTGATTTCACATTGATTCTGCAATAACAAACATTACATTAGTCTATAAATGAGTATGTTGATATGGATATATATTTTAGCTTGTTTTTAAACACACTATAAGACATCCTGGCTTTTTTGTTGTTGTTGTGATGATGGCGGGGGTACCTTGATATCCTGCAGGAAAATCTTGCCTCCCCTATTATTCTGGAAAGCCAGCAATTTCTCGGCGTGTTCGTGCTCCTCTTTGGACTGGGCGCTAAAAAACTTGGCGAAATGAGGCAGGGCTTTATCATCCCTATCAAAATAATACGCCTAAAAATAAGAAGGAAATCATTATTCACCATCAAGAAAGACATTGTTATACTGATTGGGGAATATCATATCTTACCATTGAGAGATAAACATAAGAGGCATACAGTTCAAGATTTATTTGCCTGTTAATGGCAGCTTCGCAGTCTTGGTGAAAGTTTTGCCGTATTTGGGAAGCCATGATCTCTGGACTTGTCTTAATGACAACACAAAAATGAGCTGATGTTTCAGGCTGCGCTCAAGCTGGTTAGAACGCACACTGCACTGCAGACACCTTAAATACAACAAATACAACACTTCAGATCAGTTGTAGGCCTCAAAGGGACAAAAGGGTGTGGCCCTTCATGTCAACACTGACACCTACAGATGTATATCATCATCTTTTGGTGTTCAGATTACGATTTAAGTGACTCCTAAACTAAATAAATGTTCTTTTGAGAATACACAGACAAATACATATACACCTCTCACAAAAGTTCTAATCAAGGTTAGAATGAACCTGAAATGCGCTATAACCATGACGTTAACTTAATTCCAATAATTCGACCATCTCTACCAGGAAACGTAATGGTCCATTCGCAGATCAAACACCTGTTTCCATGCCTACAAAGAATTTAACCGGAAACGCGTTTTATAAGCCCAATTACGGTAGTCTTTATCTCACGACTCACGGCAACATTGTAATTATCGCTGCGGCAGCAATCGGCGCGTTAGCTTGCTAGGTTTGACAACACACACGCATTTATTTACACGAGTAAACATGAACATACATAACAGAATAGCATACGCAGTACCTACCTAGTTGAAATGTATCCCACTGCTGACTGCAGTCCCTGTGACAAGTTGTTACCGTAACGCCATAAAGTGGGTTGGAGTGGAGAGAGACGACTGTTCTGTCAACAAGACGCACGTCTGTACGCGACGAAAAGAGGGGGAGTCGAACTTAATCTAAAACGATTTAAAAAATAAAATAAAAATAATAAAAACATTGATCATAAAAGATAGAAGCTAGGTCTCTACCACGAAATCTGATTTTAGTTGTGCGTAGATTTATTTATGAAACGTCAAATAAATGAACGCAACCTGAACAGGAAGTGACATAGCAAAAGATGCCCCCCGCAGAATAGAAGCCACCGGTGGCCATCTTACATTGCCACCCACGAAGCCCGCCAAACTTGAATTGTACAATACATTGATTTCTCCGTGGCGTTTGGAACTGGGACCAAAGGTGTATGACCAATAAGTGCTAAGAAAGACAACATTCTCTTATAGTATCTCCGGACACTAAAAGATTCGTCTGCATCATGGTAATTGTCAAAACTCCGAACCATCAATCAAGTGAAAGCCCAACAGCAAAAATAAATAAATACATTAGCCACAAGTGCCTATTGGCAGTCCATTCATACAAGTCCACATCTGTCCCGTGACGGTCTCTTAACCATATAGACCACTTTAAAATTAATTATATATATATATATATATATAAAACAACTATTGTTTGCACACTCTTTGATAGGATTGCAGAACTGCATTACAGTTCGATTTCGTTTATGCAAGTCACCCGTTAATATGGGAATTGACCAGGGATGATCGTTGACTTGATGGAACCACTGTTATAGCCTGCACCGTGCATTAAACACCAACATGACCTCACTCAATGCCACATCTTTAAACAATGTACTGACAGTTAAGTGAAAAAAACAAAACAAACCTGATGTTAACAGTGAACATTTATTTTCCCAAAAACCATACCACTTTTATTAGAAAGAACTTAAAATTTGAAAACATGTACAGCATGATCTCAGTGCTTGATCATGTTGGGGGGCGAGTGCCACACAGCAGAGCTGGTGCGTTTAAAGTAGCGTGGTTTGCGCTTGTAAAACAGGTCCTCCAGTTTTAGTGGCTCGACCGTTCCGAAGAAAGACTCCAGGTCAGGAGGGTTGAAGTACTGCGTCCTCATAATCTGCTGTAGAATGTGACCTGGGACGAAGACAACCATATTCACCATTCATACAATGTGCAATGAATGTTATATATGGGTCATTTTAATATAATTTATTCAATAAGGGTAAATACATTAGTAAACGTAACATCCAATTAACAAGAATAGCGCATTCACAGAAATGTTCAATATTGGGAATTGTTATCACTCATTACTTCTCAAATGTGTGCATATTGTACAAATATTGCTTTAGCATAATTACAACAACACTGAACATTTACAATCTAACCTTTTGCTTTCATTTGATTTTAATTTGTTTCATCTATCCTTTATCCTTTTTTTTTTTTTTTTTTTTTTTAAACTTTGATTAACATCAAAGTATCATTGAAATGATACTTCATATGCATACCTTTTGCCCAAGACGGAATGGGCTTTCGTGGAGCAGACTCGTCATCAGTAGAATCGTCACTGTTTTGGTCCATTCCATAGTTCTCTGGATTTGTGGTCAAAGTCATAATTTTGTTGCCACCCTTTGGAGTGATTGAGTATGACTGCGGTGATTTCTGCACAGGAGTAAACGCACTTTGTGAGAGTGTAATACAATGTACGTTGAAAGGAAAGCGTGAGCACAACATGTGCCTTGGATGCATCATTTCCCCTCATTTACCTCAACAACCACAGTCACGTTGAGGGCACTGCCTTTTGTGGCAGGTGTTTTCAGCAAAGAATTCTGCAAAATAAAAAAATAAAAAAGCATTTTTAAATGGCCTGGGACACTACACAGTATTTTATAGGGCACCTGATTGCTTGTATGTTGCCTATAGCAATCGCTTGAGAGTCCTTTACATTATTTCTACAAGGAGTGGCAGTCAGATTCTTACAGGGGTCATGACCCCGGTGGCCATTCCGCTCCCATGTTTGTTTGTATTCACCTTTGCATTGGCAACTTGTTCAGCAGCAGCCTCTTTGTCTATAGCAGCCATCTCTGAAGCTAATCTCTGCTGCTGCTCCTCCTGGTGGAACAAATCAAACACACAACATGACAGCGGATAAACCAGTTAATTGTTGCTACGAAAATCAAAACAAAAAACGTCAGAATATGCGATGACAAATCACAAGGCAATAATTTGGTATTGATTTTTTTTTTTTGCATGGTAATCTTTACCAGTTTTCTTTTCTCCTCCAGTTCTCGTCGCTCCTTCTCTTGAGCTGCTCTTTTTAGCTCCTGTTGCAAAGCGAGAGCCTTCTCTCTTTCGATTCGCTCCCTGGAGAAACAACATAATCAATATTCATGTGTATATTGTGTATGCGTTATATTGAAAATGCTTCTAACAATACATATATATATAAAAAAAAATTTTACAGTAAAGCTTCAAAATTGTGTTTTAATAACTTTAACGGTCCCATATTATGAAAATGCACTTTATTAGTTTTTTTTTTTAAATCAATAATATGTATCCAACAATCCAACCAGGTATGACAAAAGTGTGCGCAACTTCTTTAGCTTCCTTTCCGAGCATCCCATGGCCGCTGGAGCGTACGCCGGGTAAAATCTGGGCATTTGTCAGCCCTCTACCTCTGGAACGAAAAGTTGTGGGGAAACAGCGCCGATACCGGTGGAACGCTCTCGTCGGGCCGAGTCCGGTGGTGTGTTTAGGACTTAGCGTTCCGTAGATTCGGGGGGCGGAAATCCCCCCCCTCTTATTATTATTATTTGCGTATTGTTTTGCCAAGATACAATCCGCGGTGGTTATTTTGCCGTGACTGGCAACTTTGTGATGATAACCGGCCGCCAAGTGGTCTCGAAACTGGTACGGTTGTGCCACACTGCTTCCGCTCGGCCATGGCAAAGTCGTTTCCATTCACAGCATTAGCATATTGGCTACCGGAGCCGAAATCACAGCCTGGGCGTGGCCCGGTGCAGCCATTTACATAAAAGTGATTTTGGGACGGCAAAAATATTAAATCCAAAAGTCAATTTTGACAAATGCATGTCATGTCTTTTACACGTTTGAAAACTATTTGAGAGTGTGGAAAAGTTGAATAATATGGGAGCTTTAAATGTGTTCTCTCCGTATTGCAGATTTTCATCTGTTGCGAGTGGGTTTGGACCTTTCCCTGCATTCAAAAAGGGCGTGACTGTAAAACTTATTTCCAAGTTGACCTTTCAGCAGCAGCTTGGCGTTCTCTCTCAAGCTGGCGAACTTCTGCCAGCTTTTTGGCTTTGAATTCCTCCTCCTTAGCCTGCAACTCGCGTTGGCGCTTCTCCTCCTCCTCCTCCTCAAATTGAAAAAAAACACAAAGACTCATGGAGAGTTCGACACCAAGCAATAGGTTTAAAATGTGAAACGACAAAAATGAATAAATCTTACAGCTTGCTGAATCTTCTTCCTTTTTTCTTCTTCCTGCTTCCGTTTCTGCTCAAGATCTTCCAGCCGTTTATTGGCAATTCGTTTTTTGGCCATCTCCGCCGCCTGACGCTGCATTCACGGACCAACATTGACCAATCTTGACAGGGCCCAACAAGACCATGTAATTATGCTAATAGTCGACATGATTTGCTCACCTTATCATTTTTTTCATCAATGCTGGCCATTTTTTGCTCAGTTTTCTTCTTCTTCTCTTCTTCCCTGAGCTCTTTGGCCTCATGCACCTTTCTTAGCCTCTCATCCCGCTTCCTGTAAGACAAAAATATCATTTGACAAATCAAATCACAATAGAAGAGCTTTTAACCGGACCTGACCTTTTGAATTCCTCTAGTTTCTTTTTCTTCTCCTCCTCCATTTTCCTCATTCGCTCCTCTTCCTGCTCCTGCTTCTTTTTCAGTGCTTCCAGCTTTTGCCGCTCTTTGGCCTGTGGAATTTGTGCCATCAGAAAAACAATGAAGCAGCTTCAGACATGAGGGGGGGGAAGAAAAAAAAACATTGTGGCCATAATGCAGAGGCCCTATAACTACTTTTGTTAACATGAAAATGTGAGCTTTTTGTAAATGAATTACTGCTGTATTAGGATGCCAATAAAAAAAAGGTAATGAGCATTAGAATCCCAGAAAATGCGATCAACTAGGGACGTAACGGCATCCAAACATCATGAAGCGATTCTCACCTCAAAATACGATAATTATCACGGTAATGTGGGGAGGTTGGCGATATTAAAAAAAGTTAACGATAAAATCTCATGATATTGCTAAAAACAAAAAAGCTACTAGTGGCAGGGGGAGGTATTGTGTTTTTATACATAACAGCAGTGACAAAGAAAATAGGCGTGGCCACGTCACGTTAATTCACAATGCTGTGTTCAGCTGAAGCGGGCGAAAAGTAATTGTTTTTCAACGGAGATGTTAACAAATATTTATGGTATGACTGATAACTGCCGCAGTGCCCAAAACATTCCTAATTAAAATTAAGCTGCGCTCCTAAACTAACCACCAGAGGGTGCTAGAACGTCACAAATGGAAAACCAACCAATGTCGTGACATGACAACGATGATAGTGGCAATTTAAATATCGAGATATTGTTACATCAACTACAGTACAGTTGGGGGCATTTGTTAAACGGTAAACTTCCTAACAGAATGACTTTCAAGACAAATGGAATGGTGTACACGCACAGGTTAGCAGGTGTAGGAAGGGTGTTTGTGGGGGAGGGGGGGGGGGTGTTGTTTAGTGTGAAATGAATAGACACGTTCACCAAATGACCACCAACACACAGTGCTCATGCACTTACCACTATATTCATGTTCATCTGGGGAGGGGAGAAAAAAATAAAGCAATGTAATGATTCGCTGCTCAACTAAATTATTTTTGAAACACGACGAGACATGTATATTGAACGGACTTTCGGTGACAGTGTTGCTTCAGACTCAATTTACATTTTAAATGGTTATTACCGCCAATATAACAATATCAAAATCAATACAACTGATTGCCTGTATAGTTGTTAAAGGATTCATGACAGCTTGGCCGAGAACAGATTTCAACTAAAGCCTCTTTAAAATTTGAACAAGAAAACAAAGGACGACAATGATAGTCATCCGAGCATTTATTTATTTTTTATTTATCGCGGCGTCATGGAATTTAATACTGACCTTATGATCGATCTTCAGAGGAGTAGTGTGTTTAATGAAGGACTTGATTACACTAGTTTGCTTGTAAGAATTTGGCGTCATCATCAGCATCTCATTCCTGCGCACAGTGTGAAGAAATGAGCTCTTGTTTGGTCTGACAGCCTGTAAGGGGGTGGAAAAAAAAAAAGATACACCTATAAAAAAAACTGTCATTTTATGGGACAACATTTGAAAGAATCTTAATTGTGCATTTTAGTTTTGACTCATTTGGTCATCTTACACTCTGACTCTTCTTGGGAGAGAGCCTCTTGATAGGGGTTTCCGCCGTCGTATTGGGGGCTTTGCGCTTGATGTTCTTAAAAGATCTACAGAGACCAGAGAGAGAGAGAGGGGGGGGGGGTCACTTGAATGCGGAATCACCATCATTATTAACCATGTGTGGTAGTTAATTTTGACCATTCGGGCAATATCAGGTACTGGCAGGATCGATTTTAGACCTCTGTTGCTCAAACAACAAATGTGTTATGCATCATGGCCGACATGGGGCTTAAAGCGTTTAACGGTATGAAACTCACCTTTCACTCGCCTCTGCAGTCTGTTGTGTGATAGTGACAACTGAAACAAAAGCAAAACAATTGAATAACTAACTCTGAATGGCCGACCTTTATACATTAAACTCATTCACTGCCATAGAAGTAAAAAATTCATTTGAACTATTTCTATTAGTTTCACTTTTTTTTTGTGTGTGACAATCTATAATTTTTTTTATTGTACATTTAGAACAGATATTAAGTTTGTGATTAATCGTGAGTTAAGTATTTAAGTCATGCGATTAATTACAATTAAAAAAAAAATTGTCTGACGCCCCTAATTTTTTTTTTAGGGGCATCAAGCGATTAATTTCTTTAATTGTAATTAATCACATGACTTCACTCATTAACTCAAGATTAATCACAAATTTTATATCTGTTCTAAATGTACAATACATTTTTTTCTAGGTTTTCATACTCTTGTTAACAAAAGTGGGGAAAAAATGTGAAAGTAACAGAAATAGTACAAAATAATTTTTTGCCGTCTATAGCCGTCAATGAGATAAAAAGCATAATCATATACTTGTCTTTGGCAGGTTGCTCCTGTCAGGGCTGAACAGTGGCGGTGGGGCCAGTTTTGGGGAGTTTGCCGCCACAGAACGAGTGATACGTGCCAAAGACAGTTGCTTACTCATCGTTGCCTGCATACGGGTTAAAAAGAAAGCATGAATTAGGCCATGTACACACGTAAGCGGGGTATTTTCAAAAACGGATATTTCTCCTCCGAGTGTAGAAAACAAAATAGTGTCTACACCACCACGTTTGTAGAAAAGAAAACATCCACAGCGAACCGCATGAATGCATTTTTAAGTATGTTCATAACAATTCCAGACCTTAAGGTGGCAACAGTTCCCCAAATCCTATCCAATCAGAGTACGAGCCCATCTGACGAAGCCACTTCCACAAATTGGGCCTACAATGAGATGCATGCCAAGCCTCTAGGTGGCAGCAGTTAGCCAAATACCGCTCGTTTTGACGTCACAAAAGCACGGTATGTCAGCCGCTGATCTGTATATATGCGGATTTGTGCTGTCAGGGCACACAAGACTTTTCTTTTTAATTAATAATAAATAAATAAATAAATCATAAACGGAGCATAGAGGGAAAACAAAGAGGATAAATACAAAATATTAAAAAGTGTCACTTTTTTTAAAACAACTTTTTCCCCCCACTCTCCATACTTGCAGTTTTTTTCTTCTTTTTTTAACAACTTGAGGTATGCGAGTGGCGTGTGTAGAGAACGACATAAAACTTCATTTATTGACGAACAGATGTGACCGCGGAGGCGGAGAAATACACAAATCTTCATTTCGGCCAGACTTTCTAGAAACCTTCGTTTGTAATGAAAAATAAATAAAATCCTCGCAGACACGTGGATGACAGGGCAAGCCGCAGAAAAATATCTCCCGTAAAAAAAAAAAAAAAAAAAAAAAAAAAGGCTCCGTGTATACATGGCCTTACCCTCCCGAATAATCCCAAAAGAAAATTGCAATACAGTCACTTTCAGGTTCGTGCATTATCATTTACCTTAGGCGACTCATCCGAACTATCAGTCACAACTGGCTCTGCAGGTTCCGGTTCTCTGAAAGTAATGACAGCAATTCAAAGATTTTATTTAATTATTAAAAATATTATTTATACTTCGAATAAAAAAAATCTTAACATAGAAATTGTTTTATAGAGAGTAACATGCAGTGTTTATACAGCAGATTGCAAGTTTTTAACACAGTACAGCACAAGCACAAAATTAGCAATGCGCTCTCCTGGAAGAGACGAACTGTAAGAAGCAAGAAATAGCAGAGAAGGTCCTGAATTAAGCTCCAGTAGTAATAGTCGCTTCCACAGAGAAGAAATATGCCTGAGTATTGTATGTTGTGTTTGTAGTACGCGTTGCTGCTCCATGCACGTTAAAGAGTTGTGTTATGGTTTTTAATTACTGCATTACTGCCATTTCGCATAACATGTAATGTTAGTATTAATACAGCAAACTTACGTTAGAGTAAATTACATGACATGGACAATGTAATTACTTCTCTTTTGACCAAATTTCAGCCGAGTGTGAAAATGAATACACATGAGAAAGAAAAAAAAAAAAAGACGCAGAGAGAAGAATAAATCTGATTCGTTCTGCTTGTTTTAAATGGATACTTGACTCATTAAGCCATTTTCAGCAATAAAAAGTTAGAATTTTATCCAGCATTAATTTGATAACTACATTGTTTTTCATGTACAATTAATACCTTTTAAAAACTTTTTTTCCCACTTGCTGTCGGCTGAAGATGACATCACGTGTGTTGAGGAAGTAGGTAACGACTAATCATGGCTCACCTGTTTTCTGGGTTTGGTAAGCAAACTGAGCCATAATTGGTCGTTACCTACTTCCTCAGCGCAGGTGATGTCATCTTCAGCCGACAGCAAGTGGGAAAAAAGTTTTTAAAAGGTATTAATTATACATGAAAAACAATGTAGTTATCAAATTAATGCTGGATAAAATTCTAACTTTTTACTGCTGAAAATGGCTGAATGAGTGAAGTATCCCTTTAAAAAGGAAATTAGGGTTGTCTAAGGAGTTCCCAAAGGCAAGAATACCAAGAGTATGCAA
The DNA here is from genome assembly GCF_054856555.1 of Leptonotus elevatus. Classification (NCBI taxonomy): domain Eukaryota; kingdom Metazoa; phylum Chordata; class Actinopteri; order Syngnathiformes; family Syngnathidae; genus Leptonotus; species Leptonotus elevatus. The sequence continues at coordinate 6,538,991 of NC_141242.1, forward strand.
AAAAAAGTAACCAGAGCAACGGCTGGCTAATTTGAAGAATCTATCATATAAAACATGTTTTCAGTTATTTATTTCACATAATTTTTTGTTAAATACACAACTCCACATCAGTCCATACAGAGTTTTGATGCCTTCAGTGAGAAAGTATCTAGTCATCATGAGAATAACATAATAATAATATATTTTGCACTGTACTTACACGTCATCTGGCTCTTCCACGGACTCACAGGAAGAAGAAGCTACAATCAGAAAAAAAGTCATTAATTACACACATACATAATCATACCGTATTTGACGAAAAACCTGAAGAAGCACCGCCGAGCTTTTGTCTCTCACCATCAATGTTGCTGTTACGCGAAGTGTTGGCCTTGCGAGCCGCCGCCGCCTTCTTCAGCTTGGACTGCCGCGAGGTACGGCGCAGGGACTCCTGCATCATGCTGTGCCGCAAACCGCCCAGGGAGTGCCGTATTTTCAGCGAGCCCCTCATAGAGCTCCGCCGCGAGCTACCGCTTTTGCCGGCGATCGCAATTTTGCCAGCGGTGCGTCCAGGAGTCAGCTTGGGCTGGGCTGCTTGCTCAGGAGACACGCTGCTCGGTGACGCCATCTTAACTGGAGAGGAGTGGCTTACTTCGCAAGGCTCATCCGGCTTGTCTTCTGCGGCGTCCACCTCGCTAGTTGTATCCGCGCCTTCATCCTCGACCAGTTGTGGCTTTATATTGCACTCATCGACACGAGCAGGGCTTATATGAGAAAGCTGGCTCACATCCTCCACAGTCCCCGCTTTGGATTGTTTGTTTTTGCGAGTCGTGCGTTTAGGCCGAGTGCTGGTGCTGCTTTCAGCTGCAGAAGTGTCTGGAATGGCTTCTTCGGCGACAAAATCAAGATGCTTGACAGAGGAGCCGCGAAGATTACTACGTCTGCCCTTCGAGAACCTACACCATAAAAAATAAAAAAATACTAATTGAAGTCACATTACACCAGGTTTGAATGATAATTGAAAATGGAGACTTCATAAAAATGCAACAAACCTTCGCCTGACTTCCTCCTGACGACCAACAGACACACGCTTCCTGCGAGTATTCTTCTTTTGTGACGGTGTTTTGGGCATTAGCTCGGGTTCAGAATTAAAATCCCTAGAATTAGAAGAAAACACAATTGGCATAAGGATCACACCATTGTACATTTAAAATTCGTAACTTCTTCAAAAAGACAAAACCAAGAACCATTTTAAGACAATAAATAATAAACTCCGACTACACACTATTCACAAAAAGTTATGGATATTTTTGGCTTTCAGGTGAAATGTATAGAACATGTAAAAAGTTCACGCTACAGTGACATTTAAGTAGAAGGATGCACTGGTGGTATCCTCATCTCAAACAATTCATTAAAACAAAAGTTAACAATGGCGGGTGCACAACAAAAAATGTCAACATCTCAATAAGTCGTCATGTGCATCTATTACAGCTTGACAACGATGTCTCAAGCTGTTCACATGTCGACTCGTCGTCTGCTGAGGTATGGAATCCCACTCTTCGAGAAAAGGCGGCCCTCAAGACATTCTATTTGGAGGTACACCAGTCTCCAACAGTCATTCCCTGATGATGCGACCTTGATGAGCTAGAGCATTGTCGTTTGACAATTTTGCAGTTTAGCCCCTCGTTAGAGAACAGCAACAGAAAAAAAAAGTACTGAAACATTTCAGTTGGTCAGGGGCATTCAAAAGCTTAGAGAAGGTCACATTAAGTTCACCTGCATTTTAGGCTCATCCTGAAAGCCAAATATACCTAACTTTTTGTGAGTAGTGTGTGTCCAAGTTCCCCTGATAAAATAGCAATGTTGACTAAAACAAATCTATTTTTTATGACATGATTTTTACACCCACCTTGAAAACATGAGGTTGGCCTCTTCTTGGATCTCTTGAAGCCAAACCATGTGGACATTATCGATCTCATCCAAAAAATCTTGCGTTTTAACCACAAACATCTGAGTGAGCGACTTCAAAGTCGATTTTACAGCAGTCATGGTGGCAGCTGGACGGTTCCCTCCCTGAAACGGATCAAATTTGGGAAAATTATTTCTCTAAAAAAAAAAAAGGGACCAAAGTTGGGGTTATTATTCTGTTGCAGACGGAAGTACACATTAACAAGCTATATTTTATACAGGGTGACCCAGTCCACGCACAGTCTGTGTATCATATTAAAACCAATATTATATATTATAATTATACCAATGTTAACAAGGGGTTGTAACGTCGGCCAAGGCTTCTGGTGATGTTGAAGGCATCAGAGAAGGCCTTGCGAGCCCACCACTGATTTTGACACCTCTGCAGTGTAAATAACTTGATCCAAAGTATTAGAATTGAGGGTAGAATTCACGAACAACAGAAAACAAAAGCTTACTACAGGTTTTAAGCATGCACTTTTGCCGTTGGGTTTGCTCAGAAGCAGGTAACAGGAAATCTCCTTATTGATAATGCATCGAATAATATCTCACAAACAAACGAAAATGCAGCACAGACATCGAATGAAAGAAAGAACGAAAGGGAAAAAACCGAACAACTAGCCCATGCCGACATTTTAATCACAAGCAACTAAAGTAACACTAGACGAGGATTAACGTGCGCTGGCCTCGCCTTCGCATAAAGTAAAACGACTAAAACAACATAGTTTAGCATGCTAGTGGTTATTTAGCTAGCTATTTTGTCACGTTTTATACTTACACCAGATATTACAACATTGAGTAGCAAACGTTTTCTGTGACCTTTGTGTGCTGGCGGCAACGGTTCCCCCCCCATCAAGAAGCTAACTTTGTCCCTAGTTAATGATGCAAGTAAAGTCACATTATTTACCTTCACCACAGGAACAAATCGCACCAGAATGCAGCACTTGCTTCTCCGTAACTCGAAAAAGTCAATACCTTATGCAAAAGTCATACAAGAAGACTAGCGTCGGCGTCCAGATCAGCCTCTACTCTTGTGCCAAAACTGTTTAAATTTAAACTTGCATTGGCCAATAAGAAGGTAGTCTTTGGTGACGTCATTAAAAAAAAAAAGCTTGCTTGTTTTGGAAATCATGTACTCTAAAGCGGGCGGGTGACTCTGCCAAACAGCATACGGGGCCATTAAACAACCCAAACATAGAACCAAATCGAACAAACCCCAATGGAAAACATAAAGGCGGGTTCTGGGCCAAATACTTTTGAAGCCACGAGGCCGCCATATTCCCACTCCCAAGAAACGTTTCTCGGCATACGATTCTATACATTAGTATCAAGATAGTACTGTCTCAAATGTTCTCCTAAGTAGAAACAGCATGATTTGTGATGTTTTAAAATTTGTAAACATAACCCCACCTTCTGAATTACAGCCTAGCTACTAATATTCCTCTTCTGATGACAATATGATTCGGAGTCTTCATAAATCCCTGAATATTATTTGTGTGTAGGTTGTTCGTAATCTGCTAAATGGAAAACCAAATTAAACGAAATATAATTTCTTAAAAGCCTAAAAAAAAAGAAAAGGGAAGGTGGATTTAACTATTTTTGTAAACTCTTCGTTTTTGGTTTTGATTACGTTTCTTTTTTATCCTCGTTGTAACGTGTCTTGAGTTCTTAGTTTTTGTTTTTTAATTGAAATGTATTATAAATGGAGAAAACAAACAGGTTTCATTCAGAAGGGCGTGACTGTTGACTGAACAGCAGGATTACTAAAACCTGCCTGCTTCACAGAATAAATCTCCATGGTACTACTAATTTATGTACGTCCACTTTTGTGTAACCGAATCACGGCTAAATTAACCCAGGTAACCTCTGCCCATTCTTATTTGTAAACAGGAACATCAACAACATTTTGGGGTTGCAGAATAGTAGTACCTTTCCCCTCCTCTTAAAATACAAACATGAAAGCACTGCAAAGGTATGTTAGAGTTTTATTAAAGACCAAAAAAAAAGTCTCATTAACTTGACACATACAGCGAGATCTGTTGTAAACAAGACAGAAGAATTTTAATGTCCCAGAAAAATTGGCTAATAAAAATGGATGGATGGGATGGATATAAAATATGGCTCATGACCTTTGACGTGTCCGCTGAGGCCAACCTACACATGTCAATCAAATTGTTACTACAGTGTGTAAAGCCTCAGCAAAGTATGACCCTTGGGCCACATCAGGCCCGCCCACAGTCTCTCATGAAGTCAAAGTAAAACCAAAATATGTGCTACTTTTATTCATAAAGCGATGCTTTTATTTTATGCGCGTGTGTGTGTACACTAGTACGAGCAAGGTAGTGAGCAAGCGGTCCGACTAATTTCGGCAGTAATAGCGATTAGCTGCCGAATAGCAGGCAATTCGCAATGAAACTCACCATGTGTGGGTTGTAGGGATAGTCAATGGCTAATTGCACACTGCTGTGGTAGAAATGGGCCAATGTTGTATTACTAAGTCATTCACAATTGCGACAAATAGCCAAACATGAAATGAAAGTGCTTCGTAGGTAAACATAACATTATTTTTGCTGCTTGTGAAGACGTTTCTGATTATTGACAAATTATTCAGAAAGGCCAGCAGAAAGATGACAGTTCATGTCTGCAAACACATCCAGGCTGTCGTGGAAATGTTACTGGTGTCCCTAAAAATACAGACATAATAAAAATTAATATCACTTAATAAATTAAGGGGGCATAATCCATAGTAGAGGTGTGAGTGAAAAAAGTGTAAGTACTTTATTTTCCCTTTGGTGTAAAGTAACTGGCATCTACGGAAGCGTATTGCATTCACTTGAAAAGAAAAAGTCCTGTTTTTCTGACAAATTTTTGGGGGGAGCTTTGTGTTTTTGAGTATTTTTTTCTGAATAAATTTTCAATGTTTTATAAAAAATTTTTTTTTCTGTTTTTCTGATTTTTTTTTTCTGAATAAAAAAAAAATGTTTTTCCCTCAGAGATTAGGGAACAAACCACAATACAGCATACACATTAATTCCTTTATTGAGAGCCAGTGAGTAAACATGATCATCTTATTGCATATGGAGGTATGCGGGAAATTGTCCGCGGGAAAGTGTGCATCAAGTCACTTGGAGTTCAGAGGTAAAAAAAACAAAACTTTATATACTAATATCCCCCCCCCCCTGTTTTTCTGAGCAATTTCAGCCTGTTTTTCAGAATATTTGTTTGACAGAAAAAAATATTCATTAAAATAGAAAAAAAATATTCAGAAAAACAGACAATTTTAAAAAAATGCTCGAAAAAACAAAGCTCCCCCCCAAAAATTTGTCTGAAAAATATGAGGTTTTTTTTCCAAGTGAATGCAATATGCTTCCGTAGGCATCAAAGTAATAAAAAAAAACATACAGTTAAGTAGAGCTGGGTATTAATTCTAATTTCCTCAATCGATTCAATTTTGATTCAGAAGAGTTTAGTTCGACTCGTTTTTTCCCGATTCAATTCACCTAAATTCAATCCGACATTGATTAATTATAGAACATCAACTCTTGTTAAATATTAAGGACATGATTAAAACTCCACAAACATTAAATTCCAAATTACATTTTTGCGCAGGCAGTAACTGGTTAACTTAAATGATTGAGTTATAATGAAAGTAACGTGTTATGATCACTTAAGTGTTACGGAAAGAAACATTGACATGAGCAAGGATGAGATGATAATATTTTTATAATTCAATCATTGTAAATATAATACATTAAAAATATCCGGAATTGTCTTAAAGTGCAATAAGTCAGCTCTTTCATAAATGTAAGAAAATACTTTTAAATTCATGTGAACCGTAAATTTCAAGAAATCGGTAAGGTAAAAAAAAAAAAAAAACTTAAAAATTCTATTTTCTTAGGAATTTATGGGAAAAAGAGATATTAAAATAATGAATTCATGGTTTTATGAATCGACATCACCTACTGTATAAAAAAAAATAATCCTCTCATTTGCACACACAACCTTGACGATGGCCTATTCATAATTACATTTGTGTGTGCGCGTTACCTGGAGTTAAAGGAATTTTAGTCCCCGATGCCTTGAGGACCACCTGCAGATCACACATCTTAGCGCTCGCATCGCCGCCTTCCTGCTCCCTCAGTGTGACGCGCACGTCATCTCTCCGAAACAGCCAGTCCAGCCGATGGCCCAAGTAGCTGACACCGCGGATGCAGAGCTGACTCAGGTCGTCGGGAAGAAGCGGGGAAAAAGCCAAGCATTCCTTCTGAACTCTAGAAATAACAAAGACATCTTTGTCTCGAATTGATTTGATTCAACAAGCGGGGTGGGATGACTGACGACTGACCTGAAGCCGCTGTAACCGAACACAACCGCTTGCAAGAATCCTCCCATACCCGTCAGAAAGTTAACTGCGCCCGTACCGTCTGATGACTCGCTCCAAACCTGCAAGGTCATCACACATCAAGTCAGGATGCATTAAGGAAGTTCGTGTATCCTAGAGGGCTACCTGGAACGGTCCTTGGATGTTTCTGAAGCACTTCTCGAGCAAACGTTGAGCTTTCTCTGCATCCCCAAGTTCCAGCCAACCAATGGCGAACATGCCCTAAGCGATGAAGGGAACAAAGTTCACTCATTCACTGCCATTGACGGCTATAGACGTCAAACTTTTTTTTTTAACTAGTTCTATTAGTTTCACATTTTTTTGAGTGTGACAACCTATATTTTTTTTATTGTACATTTAGAAGGATATAAAATTTGTGATTAATCGTGAGTTAACTATTGAAGTCATGCGATTAATTACAATTACAAAATGTAATTGTCTGACGCCCCTAATTTTTAACTTCTTCACTGCCATTGACGGCTATAGACGTCAAAAATTCATTTGAACTATTTCTATTAGTTTCAATTTTTTTTGAGTGTGACAACCTATAATTTTTTTATCGTACATTTAGAACGATATAAAATTTGTGATTAATCGTGAATTCACTATTGAAGTCATGCGATTAATTACAATTAAAAAATGTAATTGTCTGACGCCCCCCAATTTTTAACTCATTCACTGCCATTGACGGCTATTGACGTCAAAATTCATTTGAACTATTTCTTTTAGTTTAACATTTCCCCCCCCACTTTTCTTAACAAGAGCATGAAAGCCTAGAAAAAAATATTGTACATTTAGAACAGATAAACAATTTGTAATTAATTGTGAGTTAACTATTGAAGTCATGCGATTAAAAAATTTAATCGCCTGACGCGATTTAAAAAAAGAAAAGATTATTAAAAATTAGGGGCGTCAGGCGATTAAAATGTTTTAATCGTAATTGAATCGCATGACTTCACTAGTTAACTCACGATTAATCACACATTTTATATCTGTTCTAAATGTACAATAAAAAAATCTAGGTTTTCATACTCTTGTTAATAAAAGTGGGGGAAAAAATTTAAACTAATGGAAATATTTAAAATAAATTTTTGACGTCTATAGCCGTCAATGGCAGAAAATTAGTTAATAATCTTTCCTTTTCTTTTTTTTATCAGGGGCATCAAGCGATATTTTTTTTTAAATTGTAATTAATCACATGACTTCACTAGTTAACTCAAGATTAATCAAAATTTTTATATCTGTTCTAAATGTACAATACATTTTTTCCTAGTGAATCATCAGAACATCTCATAAAATGGAAAGATATATTAACTAATTTGCTCCCAAAGACGTATTTATACGTTTTAAAAATGTTGTTGTTTTTTGTTTGTTTTTTAAGATAGAGCATACAGAAGGCTTTGATGCAGCTTCTCAACTGGAAAGAACGGTGGAAGGAATGGTAGTTATTACACAAACGGCCAGCAGGTGGCAGCATAGCAAAATAGATCAAAAGCTCTTTTATTCACATTTCTAAATAGATTTGTGAATAACGATGAAATTCAGCTATATTATAATGCTAATTGCAGCAAAATGGAAGCAGATACAAACATACTTTTTTTCCCTGATGAAAGAAGAGACTCTAATCTTTCTTTTAGTAGGTTCTATGTTTTTATAGCAATAGAACACAACATTACGTGAGCCTTGCAAAATCAGTCCAAATCCAGTAAAACAGCCGTGAGTGAAGGGGGTTGCTTCAGTGAAAATGTCTGGGAGTTAATGTGAATCTGTGCCTCACCCAAGTCATGGCTGGTCCATGAGGGTCAGTGACTGTTTCATAAGCTTCAAGGTCATTTCTTCTGATTTCAGGCGACATGGGAAGGTTTAGAGGATAGCTCAGCATCACAGTGTCGGCCTGTTTCACTGGATTACCTGCAAGCAGAGCAGAACATATACAGTATGTAGATGTGTTGGTCATCATAAGCAAGGTTAACGGTAACAAAAAGCAAAACCTTTCAAATAGCCATCAAACTCAGGATGGTAGAGAGCTTGTTGGTCAAAAGGTATATGAAGGTTGTCGGCCACATCTTGCCATTCTTTTGGTGCAGGATGTTTAAGAAGATCCGCTAATTCCACAGCAAACTGCAGACTGGAAACGAGACAGTTAGAAACTGTAGTATTATATACGATAATAGAAACTAAGTTGCAGAAATGGAAGAAATACAAAAATGAAAGTACCTTAATTTGGCCACTGTGTTTGTGTAGACAGAGTTGTCGACATTGTCGTAATACTCATCTGGTGGCATGACACCTGAAATGCACAACAATTAACTTTTTTTTTTTTTATATATATTTTTTAACAATTTAACCAAGCATAAGTACACATATGCTTTAGCCTTGTACCGTAGCTATTGTCGTGTACAGTATGATATACAATATTCCAATTAGCATGTTGCAGCTGTTATGCTGCAAACAATAAAATGTAAATAGATAAATGAAAATTGTAATAAAAATTTGCCCCGTATAAACACATTTATATTCTGTGTTTAAACTTGCTTAAATATGTACACTATATATTCCATTAACTCATTCACTGCCATTGACGCCTATAGACGTAAAAAATTCTATAGTTTACCATTTTTTTCCACTTTTGTTAACAAGAGTATGAAAACCTAGAATTTTTTTATTGCACATTTAGAAAATATATAAAATGTGTTATTAATCGTGAGTTAACTAGTGAAGTCATGCGTTTAATTCCAATTAAAAAATGTAATCACCTGATTTTTATTCCATAAAATAACATTTTATTTATTTAAAAAAAATATTTTTTATGTATTTATTTTATTTTGGGTTAATCGACTAAGTTGAACTGAGTTGAATTGTGTGGATAAAACTGCTTATTATTTTTTATCTTCTGTACATAATGCATTATTAAACAACCTACGGGTATATTAAACGGTTAGCAATCGCAATTAGCATTAGCGCATTAGCAATGACCATTTAAGGTAAACAAACACTAGCCACCATTTTATTCACACACACATCATTATAATATCTACATTTGTTGAATTGAGTAGATATAACTACGAATTATTTATTATTTTCTGTGCGTGAGCATTACTAAACAACAAAATTAGCCTATGCTTAACAGTTAGCAATAGCGATTATCTGTAAAAAAAAAAACATCTGTGGAGAAACACGGACGCCAGCACAAACATGGTTCCGGCAGAGCTTTGAGGCAGACATTTTTAGTTGACCTATTAAAAGTGGACTAATCCAACTTGGTCGACTTTTTTTAAATCCCTAGTTTGTAGGGTCATTTTTGTAACACACATCGTTGTGTGGGATTATTGATGTACAGTGGACCCACACTTTTTACGGGGTAGGTAGGCCGGGTCAACAGTCTGCGTATAATTGAGTTCAATACTTCAATTAAAATCCAGTGGGGAAAAAAGGAAAATAAATTAACCTCCAATAATTTGTTTTTAATGTATGCTGTTGAAGAAAATAATATTTTCTCCGCGTGTTCATTTTCTTTCGGGTAGTGAGAATGTTGGTTATCCGAATGCAGGCTGGAGATCGGTGAACAGTTCCTTCGAAGGTTTTATTTGACAGAATATTCCGGACACAAGCGAGCTCCCAGCAATGGTGGCAGCCTCTCGCAAGTGTGTAGTTACAGCGGACTCACAACATTCTTATACTATCTTGAAGGGGCGGTACCACAAAGCCCCCACCAATGAGATAAGACTTTAAAAACATCATTGATTACAGACACTTGACTAAATCTGGGCAGAAGACCCTCTTCAATGTCTAGAATTGCTAGCTAACGTAAAACAATAAAGTATGCGGCCTTTACCTAAAAGATGATACTTCCGGTCGTCTGGCCTCCAGGTTACCCTGGAAACCCAGTAATCAGCCACGCCCCATATCAGCTGACTGCCCTGTCCGTCCGTGAACATCTTCACATCCTGCAACAAAGAGCCGAGCCTCCTTGAGTCTATCTCAGGAGACGCGAGGTGACATGTTAGCGCGGAGCAACAAACCTCAGTGAGGTAGTAATAATTCTGGAAGGCCAGTGCGACATCTCCGTTGATGTGAATCTCTTGCTGTCCGTAAACGTCGTCAGGGCACATCTCCCTCCCTGACGTGGCACTTTCCCATGCCAACTTCAGCCCCTGTGGACAGAGAACACCACCTTCGAAACAGTATAGTCTCACAGACGCTTAAAATTGAGTTTTATCAATTTATTTATCCCATTACTCGACAGTAGCTCACCCTATGATAAGCAAGTATGTTTCACCATTCCTGCTACAAAAAAAATCGATTCTCATTTAGGACAATTTAGAATCGATTTTAAATGTCCCAAAATCGATTTTATTTAAATTATTTTATACTGTCTTCCCTTTGTTTGTGTGTGCCTTTATTGGGCGCGCTGTTCATGTTGTACCCGATTTGTGCGGTTCCACGCGGTCTGATACACTGTTAAGTTGTAGCCACATTAGAGAGTAGAAGGAAAAAGTCACGATCAAGTTATGCTAATAAAAACATTTTTTTTGCAGCGTAGGAAGAGCATATGCCGGTGAGTAATGTTAAGATGCTTCTCTGTATACATTCCTGAAGCATTTCGTCTGAATAGCTGTTCTTTTGAGTGATAAAAGTGCTGCGAGTAGCATGCTAATTAGCATTAGCGAGTCAGACTGGAGTAGATCACGACGATAAATCTATCAATTGAAGCAGAAACAATTGTCAATCAAATCATTTTGAATCAACAATTGTTATGAATCGAAAATTTATTCGGAATCGAATCGTGGGACAGTCAAAGATTCCCACCTCTAATTGCCTCGTACCTGGCGATTCAATTCGTATCACGATTTTTTTAAACTTAAATTTTGAAAATACTAATCAGTAAACTTGTACACTGTAAGATTTGTTTGAACATTTCTTTATTTATCTGAAAATTCGGGCTTATAACTGAGCCACTGCATTTAACAAACAGGTTGCAGTCTGTTTCATGTTTAAACAGCACTGAAATAAAATATTAAGGCTTAATATTCCATTTATATATCATTCTTCCATGCTTAATGTGTGAATCCTAACCCTAAGTAAGACGTTTTGTTGAATATTCCCATAAAAAAATTATGTTTAAAAATCGATTCGGCCACATATTGAATCGATATATATATATATATATATATATTTTTTTTTTTATTACATTTTCTTGAAATCTACTTGGGTGGTGGCCAGTTTACTTGGGTGGCCCGCCCAAGTATTACCATGGTGTGGGAAACACTGCCATACCTTGTATCCCTGCTTTTCAGCATTGTATTTGGCTCCGTCAATAGTCCGCACCCTGTACTCCAGTGCTGCACGAGCCAGTTTGGGGTAGAATAAAGCGACAGTGGGAAATATCCAGATCTCCTGTTGGGTTACATGTTGCCGTTAGGTGACATAAAAAGTAAAAAAAAATAAGAACATTAGACATTTGCGACATCCCAACCTGGTCCCAGAAGACGTGACCCCAATAATCCTGAGCCTCCGAACCATTTGACAGCCCGCCTGGACTGACGCCGCCAAAAAAGCCCGAAGCGTCGGAGATGGAGGGAAAGGCACTGAGGATGTAGAACATGCAGCCGATCACAGCTTTCAAGAGGCGCTCGGACCCCGCCACCTCCACCTTGCTCCTCAGCCACATCTCCTTCCACGCCGCCTCGTGAGAGGAACGCAGGCCACCCGTCGCCAACAGCTCCAGGCCTTCATCAAAACTGGCCTCGGCGACCTCTAAAGAGTCGGCCACCGCCAGAATGAAGCACCGGCGGTCCTGGCTTTGCTCAGGCGGCAGCGTCAAGGTCGAGGGAATGGGGGTCCAGATGAGGTGAACTGTGGGACGGGGGCCTCCTGGGAACTCTGCGGTGTGCGCCTGACCTTGAATGTGGCTAATTCCCAGAAACGCGTTAATCTATACCGAAAAAGGATTCGATTTTGTGTGTGTGTGTGGGGGGGGGGGGGGGGGGGACGACGACTCACCTTCCACCTCTGTACTCTGTAGAAGTGTGAAAATCGATATCTTTGCTCTGAGGGCTGAAGGAAGTGTCCAGCGTCAATGTGAACGCCGCGTCTGAGGTTACATGGCGCACCAGCAGAATCTCCATCGCCATCAGGTTGGAGTGGTAGCGATGAGAGTAGAAAGACTGGGAGACCGTTACGCTGGGTGAGGTCAGCGTGTGGGTGAAAACACCTGGTTTGAGAATCACACACTGTTTTTTTTTTTTTTTTTTTTTTATAAACGAGGACAAACGAATGGAAATCAAAAGGGTACTTAAGCGGCTACCTGTGCGTGCATCCAGGCTGTAGGAGTCTTGACCAGCTTCCTCTGTCTCAAACGTTACAGCGAGAGGACAAGGAACATCTGCACGGTGACAACCGCCCCGCTTCCCGTTGTACACGCCGCCCACGTGCATGATGCTGTTGTACACCCGCCATCCCAAAAGGCCGTTGGCCAGTGGAGGCAGGAAGCGGAGGTCGGCGGGAAGACAATCACTGGTGAAGGTGTAAGGGTCCCCGGACATGATGTGGTGCTGGGGGTCGTTTTGAGAGGAAGCTACATATGGATCGACCATCTTTAGTGCTATTTTTTGCATGAATTCACAACTTGGTGAAGACACTTTATGGAGGCTTTTTAGGGCGCTATGCATGCATACAACGTTCAAATGATGGGGATTCTCAGTTTACGACGGTCCAATTTAGATTATATTATTATTAGTTACGCGACATAAGAATGCATGCGTTACTTACTTTCACCCCTGTAAAGTAGAAAGCACTTCACATCAAAATCAGACTAGTCCAGCGTGCGTTGTTGCATTTAACAGCGAACAAACATATCTTTAGTCACGTGATCCTTTTTCCATTCGATCAGGAAGCAGGAGCGTCTGGTTCTGCCCCCAAACCGGATAGCTGGGAAATGATGGTAAAAGTTGGAGTAGAAGTTTATGAAAAGTTTGAAAGCAAATGTTCACATGCATAAGCTACCAAAAAGTAGTCCAAAGTCGAGGTTAGAGGAAAAAACTAGCGGTCTGCATGCAGCTCACAAAATGCGGAAGTGGCTACTGGTAAAGTCACAAAACCCGGCGCGGAGCTTTTGTGGCGGCAGGACCAAAGTACTCGAGGTACGCTCACAGGTTCACAAGATCAGAGATGGGAAGTAACAAAGTACAAATACTTCGTTACTTGAGTAGTTTTTTTCAGTACTTTGTACCTGAGAATTTATATTTTAGACGACTTTTTATTTGTATCCGTTACATTTTAACATGAGTATATGTACTTTTTACTTGATACATTTTCAAAACAAGGTCGTTACTTTGATGAAAATGATTTTAAATACTTGATCTGTAAGAAAAAGTAGCCGTCAATGTCTCCGCCAATCATATGAAGCGTTACACATGGCCTACATCCCAGCTTGTGATTGGCTCTAGAACAACCGTAAATATGAGGGCAATTTGCGTTGCCATTACAGAGGATAATTTGATTTTTTTTTATTGCTTTATCAGAGGATAATTTGATCCATTAGCTAATCTCTTTCAAATTGACGTAGGAGGAAACATCCGGTAAAAATACTTTTTACTTTTACTCGTCAAGTACATGTCAGAGCCTGTACTTTTTTAAAAAATTTTACTTGAGTACTTTTACCCCCCAATTTTTTTTTTACACAATTGTACCTTTTCTCAAGTAGAGAATGTCAGTACTTTCTCCATCTCTGCACAATATACGTTTCAAGGTTACGAACTCGATGAGAAGCTGTCATATAAATCCTTCGTATTTGTTTTATATTTATAGTCTACATATATTTTTCACACAAATATTTGACTTCTGTATTTAGACTGCGCTACCATATGAAAAGAAAACCAAACTATACAGAGTACCTCTTATTCTTTTGTTTTTCTATCCATTTACCTGTTTTTCCCCCACCTAATATATTTTCCTTCATGGAGTTCAATGGGTGAAAATGTCAAATTTAAGGACACTAAGCAACCAGTTCTAAAATTAGAATATAACCTATCATCTTTGCTGAACCTGGAGCTTGTGAAGTGCACTGGAAGAAATGTGCAGAATTACACTTTATCAGTGACCATGGTGATTAATGTAATGCAAAGTTCAACAAAATGTTTCATAAAAAAAAATAAAAAATCTAGGCACAGATCCGTTGAACTCATTAGGGCTTTAACTTTGCATTTAAAAAAAATGAATTTATAAAATCCACAAGTTCAACACACGTGCTGTCCCGGGAAGGCAAAAGGCCCAGTGAGACCAACGCTCAACATTTGGTTTTACCTCTTGGTGGCGCCAGGGAGCCGTTTGTGCAGCATCTGGCATTAAACCGGAGTGGGGGTGTGTGTCAGCGGCAAATCCTGGGAAAAGCAGTGCTTTGTCCATATAAGGCCGCGATCCATCCGCTTCCCTCTTCCTCCCAGCTTCCCTGCCTTTCTCAGACCTTTGGGATATTTACAGAGAGCTCCTTCCTTATTAGGAGCTTGGCTTGTTGTCTAGCTTGCAGGATAGTGGACCGTTGCTTCGCTCTACGGAGGTCAAAACTGATGGATCTTCACATACTAAAGCTAAGAAGATACAGAGCCATCTCGCGTTATCCATCCCCTGCAAATAACACTTGTCACTAACGCGTAAATGCAAATTTTTCTCCCCCCTGAACGTCGACTCTAATGTGAGCAAATGCCAGTCTGCTAAAAACAAACAATGCACAGGGAGTGTGCAAACAAAAGGCAGCAGTAAACCAGGTAACCACAAATTACAAGTGAGCAAGATGACTACACCATGTTAGGCAACGGAGAAAGAATCCCATCGTGATGCTCAAGTCCTCGCCATGTACATTTCAAACAAGACACTGTTTTTTTTGTGTGCAAACATCCATTTTAATATATTAGAAAAACCAATGTGAAGGAAGGCTACATGACAGTTTACTTTAAAAAAAAAAAAGGGTATTAGACTAATATTTATACATATGTAATATACATAACCATGCTCTCTTGGAAGAGAGAAATTTACAATGAAAAACTATGACTTTTTTTTTTTAATCAATGATAAAACATTCATAGCTTAACAGGCTTCAGCTGAACAGCAATTTTGTTTTTCTTTTGCTTTGCAGAGAGTAAAGTGCCGTGACCTGGTTCTGCGGTCTTTTCATTTAAGAGCATGGAGTGTGTGTGTGTGTGTTCAAAAAAATAAAACATATATAGGAGTAAGGGAGGGTGCATATGTGGAGAGGTAGGTGGGTTCAAACACTTGCATGTCGTGAGAAGCCATCTTTTGGCTGAATCTTGAAGAAATCAAAACCTTTCCTGCTTGTTAACACGAGATCAGGACGGCCAGCAAGACAAACTTGTGAATGTGTGATGCAAATGTGTTCACAAAAACTAAATACCAAAGTGGCCTCCAAGATGTACAGGACGCACGGGCGACCCTCCCATGTGGGCATTTTGGCATCTGTGGGACCGGTCAGTCACGCCAAAATGCTTCTTCCCTGTGACAAACAGACACAACAAGGCACACAAAAGCCACTCCAGCTGTTTGAAAGGCATCACAAGCCAAGTCAACATTCAGCTGTCCCCTCCTCTTGCTCTTTGGCTTTGGGAGGAATGTGTGTGGAGGGACTGAAGGAAGGAGGCGGCAGAGGAGAAGGAGGGTCCCTTGCTTTCTGTGGCTCGTCCCGTCTCCGTCTATTTGGAGAGTTTGCTGATGACGCGGATCAGGGCTCCATTCTCATCTTTAAGACGCTGGTTGTCTGCTCTCAGGTCAACCAGAACCTGGTGGTAAAAAGCCACATGCATTCATTTGAGATGTACGCACAAAAGTCAGGGATATTTAGCTTTTGGGGGATTTTTTTTTTTAGATGGATCTAAAATAACCTTTTCATGTGAACTTCACCTAAACTTTTGAATGAGTGTCTACATTACTGGATAGCTGAAAGCCCATACCCGCTTTGAAAACCCCTTTTTTCCTTTTATCGCTCAGTTCCTTAGACCCCAATATTAGATTTGGCAGAGGCCTCTTTTGTTGAATTACAGGTATAATTATTTAATAAAGGAATTTATATTTTAAAAAAAAAGTTTCCTCCTATAAACATCATTAATCATATAAATTTATATACGTGTTTACGCCCCTGATTTATGATGTTTTAAATTTGTTTAACTCAATTTAATTCAGGGGCCACTAACGCAAGTTTGATCTCAAGTGGGCCGGACCAGTTTGTCAGTGGCCAAATAAGGTATAGATAACAGGTCAAAATATTTCTTTTTTGGTACAAATAATTATACATACATTCTGAAAATATTCTTATTTATTTTATTGCAGAATAATTGGAATTTTCTTAACAAAAATGAGCGCACAATATTTGCATCAAATCCTGAGTAACAGCCAAATTTTAGAACGTTATTTAAGTGGTTGTCAGTGTGCCCTCCAGTGGACAAAATTAGCAACACCACTTAATTTGAGTGAAAAACTACACTGTGCTCTGCCCTCACGGGCCAGATTGAAACTCTTGATGGACCGATTCTGGCCTGCAGGCCGTATGTTTGACAACCCTGTCATACATCATGCTGTTTCTACCAAGTACTGCCTCAAATCTTCTCCAATTTCGATACTGTGAATGTGTAGGATTGAGTGTCAAGAAACGCTTCTTGGGAGTGGTAATATGGCCGCTTTGCGGCTTCAAAAGTCTTGGCTTAACGGCTATCCAGTAATATATACAGAGCGGTGGTGTCTACCTGTTTAACGTTTCAATACTTTTTGCATAACTTGCTGTTCGCCAAACAAGGAGCTGAATGGCAAAAATCCATCACAGGTGTTCTACCCATGAACTTTCAGAACAAGCTATCAAATTCATTCGCTGAAAATCCATGCGCACGATGCTGAACGGCACACGCAAAGCTAACCAAGCGGCAGCATGCAAAGCGCACGCCCGTGCTCACCTTCAGCTCCTCCTCCAGCTCTGCCATCCGCCGCTCCAGAATCCTGCGGTCCTACAGTATCAGGGGAACACGAAGGAGGAGTGGAAGTGATGAAGGACCGGGAAAGTTGAGCGGCAGTGAGTGATTGTCAAGTGGTTTTGGGAGGGGTGGAGTGTCAACGGTGGGGAGCGGGGAGGTGGCAAGTAAGTGAGGCGCGGGAAGGCCACAGAAATGCAAAACCAGGTGAGAACAGCGAGGATGCTCTTACCTTTCTCTCAAGGTCCAGCAGGGCTGAACAGTCGGTGAAGCGCTCTTGTCTCTGGAACGGAGGCAAGGCAGAGAACCAACTATGATTATAATGATCAGATGAAGTCATGGAATTACATGCACACAATGTTCAAGTTCAGCGGAATGTCTGTTCAAGAAGAACAAATAGGTTTAAGCTTTTCAAACAAACTTTACAAAGTCATCCCTTTGGAACATTTGGGCTTTCTTTCACAGCTATTTGCCATTAATTGGCCTTCAGTTTATGGAGGACCAAAAATGCCAAAATAAATAAAAAAGTAAATAAAAACAATTTAAACAGATAGATAGGATTTACACATAAATAAAAGTAAAAATAAATTTTAAAAAAATTTGACAAAAAAATTTAAATAAATGTGTTAATACAAAAACATATAAATAGATTTAAATAGCAACCAACAAACAAAGGCTCTGCTCTCATGTTTATTTCATGCTGCAGACACCGTCAGCATGAAATGGTTTTCAAATGAGGGGGCAGTCCTAAGCATGTCTTGGGTTGGGCTCCACCGTTGCAAACTGCCTTTCTATGGTAGGAGGCTGATGATCTATACTGATTTGGAAAGTTGTGTATGTGGAAAGATTGAATGAATGCTCGCCGTTTTATAAAAATAAATCCATAATCAATATTTTGTGGGAAAATGCCCAACAGTTGAAATACAAACAAAAACTTCAGCATTTCTTTTAAAAAGCATAACATTAGTCATGTTTTTACAAGCGGAAGCGGACTCTCCGCCACACAGGATGCTGCCCCTTATCTGACAGACAGACAGTATTTGAACCTTCTTTGTATGTGGGTGGGTGTTTTGCGCACCTGCGTGGCCTTTTCTAGATCCAGCCTGGTCTGACTGACAATCCTCTGCGTGTCCTGCAGCTGAGACTGCAGCTGGCTGTTTTCTCTGGTCATCTCCTCAAACAGCTGAGTCCAAGAGCAAATAAGGGCATATTTATAAAATTCAAAAGACATACAGAAAAAAAAAAAAAAAAAAAAACTTGTCTGCTGACCTTTTTGAAATCCTTGCTCTCACCGCCTTCGTTATAGTGCGCGCTGGACCTGAGTGGAAGTGAGAAACTCATCTATTGTAGCGCTGACAGGAGGAGGAAACATGTCAAAAGTATGAGTCATACCTGGAACCCAAGAGCTGGTCTGACTGTAAACAGAGGAGACAGACCGACAAGTTATGAGTGCTGTCTTTTGGTTATGGCTCCGTTGAGACCACAAATAAAGCACAACACACCTGCGGATCCAGTCGGCTGCCCGAGAATTCTTCCTCCCCGCTGGGATCGTTGTCATCAAGCTTGAGATGACAGTACTTTTCAATAACAACCTTCCCGGGTGCCTTTATCTTTTATCTTTTCTATTCTATTCTATCGAGATGTGAATATACCTCCCCGCTCCTCTGAGCCTTCCTCCTGGCTCGAGCTTGTCTTCTCTCCCGGCGCTCCTGGGCCCATCGCTCAGTCTCGCTCTCCCCGGCGCTGGCCTCGGTCGCTGGAATAAAGCCAGGAAAGTACTTCATAGAGCTAAACAATTTATTGAATTCAAATAGACACCATGATGTAGTAGAATGACATTTTCAAAATCACATAAGTTGAAGGTTTGGGGGGGGGGGGGGGGGGACTCTTTGCTTCATTTCGATGAGTCAGTGGTACAAGTAGGCTTTAATTTTGATATGTATATTTCAATAGTCTCGATCAGCGGTTCTCAACCTTTTTTTTAGTGGCGTAACCCCTGTGAAATATTTTTTCAGCTAAGTACTCCCTAACTAGCGCAAAGCATTTCTGGCTGGGGGTGCCATCATTGTTTTATTTATTAAACTTCGAAACTCTCATTGTGTTTACATGGTCTCTCCTGAACTATTTTGAATAAAAACATAAAAAAAGAAAGAACCAATTTAATTATAAACAAAGATTTGTGCACACAAATCAACATAAAGTGTTATCTTTTGGGATCATAGAAAAGCTTGTTTTCAAAAATAAATAACTGATTTTTTAAAAAAAGTTTAGGTAATTGACAGGTGATTCTAGGTGGCATATGACAAGTTGGGTTGAACCATGATGCTGGTTTTTAGGACACTGAAATAGAATCGCTTACCGAATATAAAATTCATTTCCTGAACTTACATTTTTTTCTGAAATTTGCATATACATTACAAAATCTCACGTACCCCCTTTGAGTGCCTTCACGTACCCCCATTTGAGAACCACTGGTCTAGATAAGTTAAGTGCAGTCCACATGTTTACATATCGTTTTATGTAACCTGAAAAATTACGTGAATTGTTAGCATTACTGACTGACTTGTGTTTACGTTACACTTGTTTGGTAACATTTTGTTAAACTGTCATAGTGAACACTAAAAAAAAAAAAAAAAAAAAAAAAAAGAAAAAAAAAAAAAAAGACTAATCAATGGTTCATTTGCCTTCTTTGTAGAGCAAGTCTAACTTATAAGACCAAAACATTTATATATAATAAAAGCTGATATCGCTCAGTCCTAGTACTTCAACATCAAGTTGAGTAGTGTGTTAAGAAAAGACAAAGTGGAGACGTTCACCTCTCCCGTCGGTGGTGTGAGGCCGTGGGGTGCCGGCGGGCTGCGTGAGACCCAGCAGGTCGGACTTCTGCAAGCTTGCTATTCGAGACCTCCAGCTCATCTCCTGCAGAGCAGAGTGTGCGGCTTTGTGAGGTCACATGACATGAAAAGCAGCATTAAATGTAGTCCCGCAACAAGAAAAGCAGCCCACCCCTTCCTCTCCCTTCTTAGACTTTGCTTCTTTCTCTTTTTCCTTCTCCTCTTCCTCCTTTTCTCTCGCTTTGTTGTCCTGCTTCATGGTCTTCATGGTCTTCTCAGCTTCCTGCAGATCTGTCAGCGTCACACCCTTTAAAAAAAAAAATCACAGTGTGACATTTGCGTCACAGTTTAGGGGCTGCCCGCGCACATCCTGTAGTTCTGAGCTGCGATGTACCTGAGTGGAGCGACGTGACTGCCGTGCGTGCCGCGAGCGAGCTTTCCTCTGTGCCTCTGCCTCCTCATCCCGAACTGGTGTCAGGTAGGACCTGGATGTGCCAAAAATCAGGTTAATGACCCACCGAACACAAAGAAGAATGCCCCACGGATTGTTGCGCTGACTCACTTGCGCCGCTGCTTGGTCTCGGATTCGGGGCCGGTTGTGTTCTGAGGGTTGGAGCTGGTGTCCAATGTTGACGGATCCTTCTTCTCTGTCTGTTCCTGAGGAAGTCTAAAGATGAAAAAAAGGTTACATTGTCATGAGGAGCTATAAAATAGTGCATCTTAATGCAAAAATGCAAACATGAGGATGTATTGTAAGACTGTCACAAGCTATTTTCAACACAATAACTGATTTTTTTAAATTCCGTCACATGAAGGAAACATCACCACGCTTACTGCTCCTATTGTGTGTTGTGCTCAATATGGCCAACACAGTACACCACATGTCGGTCGTAATACCCAGATTGACCTTTGAGAGGCAGCATGATGCCACAGGGCATGTGTACCACTGGAAAATCCAAAGAAAAAGAAAGACGCAAAACAGGGGTGTCAAACTCATATTAGCTCAGGGGTCACATGGAGGAAAATATTTTACCAAGTGAGCCGGTAAAATCATGGTATATAACTTAAAAACAATTAGCATCAGCTATACACAGATGTGCAGGTCAGCCCTAAATAGCTGGGCTCAACTGTAAATATATTGTTCCAAAAAAACAACACGTGTTATGTTGAGCTGGTTTGCATATATATTGTTCCCAGAATGCATTGTGTGGCGCAATTAATGAAGTTGTAGGACATTAATCCATGTCATATATGTTTGTGTTACCAGTAGCTGAATGTGTGTCATATTCAGTATGGTTATGTTAGCCTATGTACAAACCGTAACTTTAAGTTGTGCGTAAAATAATGACATTCAAGTCAATTCTGTGTACAAGTTGCATTGCTCAACTGAGGATCGCTTGTGAAATTACAAAACGTATGTTTTGATGTTGGCTTGTCTGATTAATTGGTCTGAAATTACATGATCATCTCGAGGCCCGGATTAAACAAACCCCTTAGCGGGCTTTTATCCGGCCCGTGTGATGTATGTTTGACACCCTTGGCATAAAAGAAATACAATAATCTTACCGTTAGCTTGTCTGGTAACTATTGTACATCATGGTTTAAAACACTTGTCATTTTTATCGTCGTGAACGACCTTTCTAATTTCTAGTTCCTGATCATAAAACGACCACAAGAGGGCAGCCGATACAGGTATCGGCATGATACCATTTACCTGGGATCTGTACTTACTCACCCATCCCTACTTTTTCCAAACACTCACCACTACTCATTACTTCTTTTTTTTGTGTCTGGCAACTGCACAAGCTTCAGGTGGCTTCTTAATTGGCCGTTGTTCCGTTTTATATCAATCAGAGTCTGCGGTCAACTGTGTTGAGCACAGATGTTTAATATTTACAAGCATCGGCTCATCTATTTTCTGAGCAGTTCAGGTGTTGGGGGGAATACATTGATGTCTCAATCTTAGTACACCCCACAACAAAGATTCATCGCTCATCTTTAAGAGACGTCCGAGAATCGGGCCTTTGCTCAAAAGGGGGCGGGGGGACAACGCTGAAATTTGGCAAGATTGGCATGCGGGTGCCCTTCCTTTGGAAGCAGTCTACAAAGTCTGTTTTCAGTAAATTACTCATAATCATCAAATCTTGTGAGTTAAACCAATCAAACATAACGTTCAACATTCTAACATTACACAAGACAAGCATCAAATACACATTTTCTAGTCTACCCTTAACTTTTATAGGAAAGTCTTTATTTTGGCCAAAAAGTCCATATTAAGTCTGCATGTTGAAAATCAAAATAATGAAAGATGCATAGATAATTTGTGTGTGTGTGTGTGATTAGTGCTTAAGTGGCCCAAGAAAAAGTGAACACACACACACCTCTGTGCCAAAGCACTGTTGAGGCGACTGAGTCCAGATGCGCTTGTTCCTGTGATACCCGAGTTCACACTGGTTTCGTCCAGCCTCCTTCCATAAGAAGAGCTGTAAATAAAACCAGAATAAGACCACTTGGAAACAAAACACACAAGACGCAATAAGGTGAAACGCGGGCAAAACAAGCACAAAAACAGGCCAGGCATTCATGACCAACCTGCGAGGCAAACAGGGGTTGGAGCTAGTGAAATCATTCCCCGATTGGCTGTGAAGGCGGCGGGTATAGGACGAGCTACGACTCAGCCAACTGACAAGGTGAACAAGGGGACGAACGCGGTGAGAAACGCATGCTGGTCACAAGTGCGGGAAAGCGTGAGAGCAGAGACTCACCTATTTGTGGTGTCAGAACTACTGTCGGGGATACTAAAGAGTCTCCTTGTTGGAATAGGAGGAACCCGGGCCAGTCTTGGTTCCTGTGACAAACAGATGATGCATTTACAAAACAAGAACAGCGTGCGTTGGTGGACAAAGGCCGAGTCTGCGCTTCGTACCTTGGGCTCGGTCTCAGAGCTGAGACGGGGACTCGAGGCTGAGCGGGTCATCCCCAGGCCGGACTCTGAAGACTTGTTCGGGTCTGGGATGGAGTCAGACAGTCCAGCTGAGCCCAGAGTCACCGAGCTGCCTGCCTTCTTCAGTGATGTTCTCCACGAACCCGGGGCCTCAGTGGCTGCGGGTTTGCCTGGTTCCTGTTAGATAGGATTCGGTGCGTTTTTGTTGCTGCCAAAACTAAGGATGTTGTTCAAAACCACTTTTTTAGACCGATAACCAGTACAAGGACTCAACTCGAGTAGTCACAGATACCGCTAGTAATTTTAATACATACAAATTAAAAATAAATTAATGAAATAATAAAGTTAATTTCTAAGAAAGACCCATATATCTCAATATAACATTTTCCTTAAAATTATATTAAATTAACGGCAATTTTCTATTCTTCTAATAATTCTAGTTCCTGATCGTAAAATGGTCGCAAGAGGATGGCCAATACTGAAATAAGGCCAGGTATGAGCCCGATACCTTGTATTGGTAATCACTCATCCATATCCAAAACAATAGTGTTGCATTTATGAAATTAAAGAACTGCAACACAGAGCACACAATTTTGTTTCTGCACATCACAAACATTCTCAACTCTGAAAAATAGACACTTTAAAATAGCTCAATGAGTGAGTCCCTGTATTCATTAAATCTACAGCGAAGCAAAAATGCCAACCGCAAATGGCGTCTGCTATAAAAAGACCATTTCACTAAACACTGTAAAATACACAGTATAGTTAGAATATAAATTTTACCTGGATAGTGTGATTTTTCCCCCCTTCCTTAACTTCAGCGTCAGTTTATCAGGGCTAGAGACATTAGCTTAATTTTTCACACACAATTTTAAGATGTCACCTAAGAGGTGTGAGTGATGTTTATTTAATATAATTCCTGTAGCAAGGACATTACAAGGAATATTTGAGTCATTTGGCTATTTTAAGCAATAAGTTAATATTTTTTCTAACATCATTATTTTTCATTTCACTTGCAAAAGCATATTTTGCCACTTGTTGCTGATTGAAAATGACATCACAGGTGCTCAGAGCTCCGGTAACGACCAATCACGGCTCACCTGCTTTCTAGGTGTGGTCATGTGACGTTGGCAATCTAAGCCATGATTGGTCCTTACCCGAGCACACATGTCATTTTCAGTCGACAGCTCGTGGCAACATGAGTTTTAAAAGGTATTCATTGAAAATAAAGATAAATTAACTTAAAAAAATAAAAATTCTAGAAAAAATATTAACTTTTATCGCTGAATATTGCTAAATAAGTCTTTGCGCCAGGTGCTGATGATGTACATTTGAGTGGGGAAAAAAAAATATATATTTTAATGTTACAAGAGCACCATCATCAAATTTAGTTTTTTAAATTTATTTATGAAAAACTAATCTCAGTCACAGAGAGCAACAGAGCAAAACAATGAAAAAGCCACAGGTTGCAGACACCAGTCCAAATTTAAACAACTCCACATTTTACCTTTTTGACTTGGTTTGCAGCGGTGCCTGCTGGCATGGAGGTAGGAAGGAGGCTGCTGGTGTTGCGTTTGTTGTTCAAGTTGTTTATGATCTCTCGGTTTTTTGCTTTCTCTGCAGCCATGCAAAAGTCAAAGGTGACATAAATCTCACGTGTAGCAATTAAATCTACACTTCTCCTTTAAGGCAACTTCTCTCACCAGACTCCGCGTCACTCTCCGATTCGCTTTCCTCCTCCGAGCTGGAACTGCTGGAG
Source organism: Leptonotus elevatus (assembly GCF_054856555.1). Taxonomy (NCBI): domain Eukaryota; kingdom Metazoa; phylum Chordata; class Actinopteri; order Syngnathiformes; family Syngnathidae; genus Leptonotus; species Leptonotus elevatus. Next base: position 6,563,823 of record NC_141242.1, read on the forward strand.
GCTTTGGGTTGACTTTGGGTCCGTGCGGTCTGGCCTTCGTCCTCCTCGTCCTCCGCGGGGCTGCTCTGCAGGGCAGGTGGCGGGTGCTTCTCTCGCTCATGGAGGCAGATTTTTTCCTTGCTGCTCATGCGCGAGATTGAAGTCCTGAGCGGGCGTGGAGAGGAGACACAGGTGGCATGCCAACAGCTAATCAGTTCCATGTGCAGCCAATTAAAAGGAGGGCACACGCCAATCATCACGTGCGAGGCTTAAGTTGGTCAACCGCAAAGTGAAACTTAATCAAGCACACTATAAGCAATTCTACCTTTAAAAATGATAACGCTTACTTTGATGGACACTTAATTTCATGTAAAAAAAAAAAAAACTTCATATGTTAACGAGTCTCCTAGTTCCTACTGCTGAAAATCATCTCCACAACATGCTTAACTGTAAGGATGGTATTTGTCAGATAACGAGCAGGTCCTGGTTGACTACAACAAACATGTTGCCTGGCATTCACGCCAAAGAGTTTGATCATTGCCTCATCAGACCACAGAATTTTCTAGTCTTTCGGGTGCCTTTTAGCAAACTGCTGGCGGGCTGCCAGGACCGCTGGCGCTCTGACAGAGTGACCATCAGGTTATTTGTCACCTCCCTGACTATGGCCTTTCTCCCCCTCATTACAGACAGTCAGCCAGCTCTAGGAAGAGTACCGGTGGTTCCTAACTTTTTCCATTTATGGATGATGGATGCCAGTGTGCTCATTGGAAGCTTCAAAGCAGCAGATTTTTTTTTCTGTACCTTTCCCCAGGTTTGTACCTTAAGACAATCCTGTTTTGGAGGTCTACAGACTCCATGCCTGGTTTGTGCTCTGACATGCATTGTTACCTGGGGGACCTTTTCAAAATCCTGTCCAATTAACTAAATTTAGCTCAATTTTTAGCTCTGTGGCAAAGGCTGTGGATATGTGATTTTTTTCCTTTAAAAAAAACAAACAACCCCCCACAACATTATGGGGTGTTGTGTGTAGAATTTTGAGGGGGTTGGGGACATTTATTCCATTTTGTAATGTACGGAAGAGGATTAGGGCCAGTGAAGAGAGAAAGCAAAAACGTTTGGTAGGATTCACACTTTATTCTCAGAATTCTGACTTCTAACTTTAAAGTCAGAATTCTGAGAATAAAGTCAGAATTTTCTAAAATTAAAGTCAGAATTTTCTAAAATTAAAGTCAGAATTTTCTAAAATTAAAGTCAGAATTTTCTAAAATTAAAGTCAGAATTTTCTAAAATTAAAGTCAGAATTTTTTAAAATTAAAGTCAGAATTTTCTGAGATTAACTCATTCACTGCCACTATAGACATAAAAAATTCATTTGAACTATTTCTATTAGTTTTCCATTTTTTTCTACTTTTGTTAATAGTATGAAAACCTAAAAAAATATATTGTACATTTATAGATATAGAACAGATATAAAATTTGTGATTAATCGTGAGTTAATTATTGAAGTCATGTGATTAATTACAATGATAAATTGTATGCACCTGATACGATAAAAAAAGAAAGAAGAAGATTATAAAAAAATTGGGGCATCAGGCGATTACAATTTTGATTGTAATTAATCGCATGACTTCACTAGTTAACTCACAATTAATCACACATTTTATATATTTTCTAAATGTACAATTAAACATTTTTTAGGTTTTCACATTCTTGTTAACAAAAGTAGATTTTTTTTTTAACTAATACAAATAGTTCAAATGAATTTTTGACATCTATAGCAGTCAATGGCAGTGAATGAGTTAAAGATAAAGTGAGAATCCTGCCAAACCTTTTTTTTTTTTTCCACTCTTCACTGGCCCTAATCCGCTTCCGTTGTATGGAATGAGATTGTAATTTGTAACATTACAAAACGTGAAAAAAACTTGAAAACTTCAAGGTTGCACAGTATGCAGGACGTGACTTCAAGAGGCCCGCACAACAAAGCAAGTTCAACCTGTTCATGAGCTCTTAGCGGACTCAACCAAACACCTTCACGGTCGAACACTGTCACAGCTGTGGTTAGCATTAGGATCAGTTGACCCATGTTTGTGTGCATCCATCCATCCATCCATCCATTTTCTTAACCGCCTATCCTTGCTGTCTTCCGGCAGTAGGTGGGGTACACTCTGGAATGGTTGCCAGCCAATCACAGTGTTTGTGTGCATGTTCACATGAAATACGATATGATAAATATGGGAAGATCAGGTGCCACATACGTCATCCAATGTAGCTCAATCCTATTGTTGATCAAATTTGAAGCATTAAAAAACACAGGCAAACCTACAGTAAGTAGTCTTGTGATGTAGGAAATTAGCTGTGTTTACAAACCATTTGTTTGAGCTGATCTGACATTTTTCCACTGTATTTTGTCAGTGGGTAAAAAAAAAAAGTTTTTACTTCTTTCTTTTTTTTTAATCACTTGACCTGTCAATAAAACATTATCCTGAGTTATTCTGATACAATTTGGACTTAAAAGTGCATCATCCTCTAAAAATCTTAGTGAACCTTAAAAAGGGAAGTCAAGTGGAACATTTTCTTTATAAAAAAAAATTATCTTCCCCCACGAGTCAAAACACAGCGCTGATTAATATTGAATTTGGATAAAAACGGATGGATTTTTGCTGCTCAACTCATATTCTACAAAGACAACTTTAGTCAGAATACCATGTTTAAAATAGTGGGGCAGCTGTCTAAGTCTAAGTTTAGGCCTAACATTAACATTAGTTGCCATGCAATTCTAATATTCTTCATCATTTGTTTATTAAATATGCTAATACCATCTCAATGTAGGTCAACTGTTTGCATTTCTTTTCTATGTGGCCCTAATCCTCCTTTGTCATGGTCTGATGTGGGTCATGTCATGTTTAATTTTGTTTTTACAATATGCCGTAGGCCAGGAAAAAAAAGCTGAACCATGTAAATAACCTCCAGGCTGGACTTTTGATATCCCAGAACTCCAGTGGAACGGCAATTTGCAAAATAATTTGATTTCTGAACTAAATATTTACACCGTTGCAGGTATCTTTGTTTTCCTTTCTCAAAATTAGCTCTCAGTGTGGCTCCAAATTAGTGCTGTCACTATCAAATATTTTTAGAATCGATTAATCTATCGATGATTAAATTGATTAAACGACTAATCGGATTGATTTTTATTTTGCATTAAAGCGTACTACAAAAGCCTTTTTCCCCCCGATTACTATTTATTTATTTAGTACTTTCTATTCATATAGTGATTAAAAAAAGGGGGGGGGTGATGTTGCACTATGTTACTGGTTCTGTCATTGTTTTCCAAAGTAAACACAGATGTTTGCAATTGTCTTATTTTGATTAAACACAGAAGACGAAAGACTACAGAAATCAGTGAACAAATTACTGTTGATATGCTGAAATCAGAGGATTTGGAAAATTAAAAAAAAAAAAAAAGTCTCTTAACGATTACTCGATAATTAAAATAGTTGTCAATTAATTTGATAATCGATTAATTTTACAGCACTACTCCAAATAAAGTGTTTTGGTTGGCAAACAGGAGAGTCCTGGAACGTATCCTTTCAGAAAGATTTTCACAATATCATTCATTGTGGTTATAATTTGCAGCAAGTGACGAACTACATATTTTGATTACCATATTTAGCTATGAAAGGTGCGAGATCGTCAACGGCGCAACTACGACCAACAAAATATTGTTGAATCAAAACAGATGATGTCATTGGGTAAAGGCGTTATTTTTGATACAGCTCTTGAGCTCTTGCGAACTCTCATGGTCGGTGAGAATGCCGCTACTCAGGTTCATTTCAGGTTTGTGCCCGCGCAAAGCCACAGAGACAAGCCGACGGATAATTGGCACTGACCTGCGTGTGCGCGCTGGTACAGCGGAGATTTGCAGGCTGGTGTCGATGACAGGGGTCTGTTTCTCTTTCTCGGTGCGCAGCTGAAAAGGAATATAAACACACATAAACACAGAGGACATTCAGCACTCTTGCATTATCAGTCATATCGGTTTCATCTGACAGAATAAGAGTTGTGTCGCCGGCGTGCGGGCACACTCACAGCTTTCTGTTTCTTCTGCAGCTCCTCCAGTGCGTCCACCAGGTTCTCATCTGCAACATCTAAAGGTGTTTGGCCCTACAAGGACATTCACAGCGCAGGCTGGGTCCTAAGTAACGGCTTCGCACGTCACGTGGCTAAAGATTGTTTGCAAGCTGCTCACCACGTTGTTGACGGCGCTCATGTCGCACATGTGGTCCGCGAGCAGCGTGCACACCTCCTCCTGCCCCCAGTGAGCTGCCGCGTGCAGGGGCGACCAACCGTCGACGTCCTGGCTGTCCACATCCACCCCACACTGTAACAGCACCCTGGTCAAAGGGCAGAAGAGATCGCATGAAGAACTCGGGACGGCCAGAAATCAAGTTTCATCAGATTCTCACTTTAAAACTTCGATGTATCCTTTGGCCGCCGCGACATGCAGAGCCGTTGCCTTCGTGTTCGGGTGCGGGGTCAGAGTGCCGCCACTCTCTCGCATCGCCTTGGCGTCCTGAAGCATGATCCTCTCCTCCTCTTTTCGGGCTTGGTCCACATCGATTCCTGTTAACGTCGACGCGAGCACGCCATTAAATTCAAGCAATGACGGAATCCAGACATTTTCGATGCTGATGATTCTGTTGAGGATTGTCTGTTCAAAGAGACAGACCTCAATATTACAATAACCAACTTTCAATTGACTGACTTCCTGGCTTGAAAGTGGAAATCAGCCTGACACATTTCTTGACAGTAGTATGTTATATTTGACCTTACGAGTCTAAACTTGACATTCCGATGAATATTACATTTGTGGAATATGAGTTATGAAGCACCCATCTCAGGGGGCGGCCATTTTGCCACTTGCTGTCGACTGAAGATGACATCACAGTTGCTCAGGCAACGGCCAATCACAGCTCACCTGCTTTCTGAAGCCGAGCTGTGATTGGTTGTTAACTGAGACCTGAGCAACTGCGATGTCATTTTCACTCAACAGCAAGTGGCAAAATGGCCGCCTTCTGATATGGATCAAAACTGCTGCTTAACTCATATTCCACTAACACAATATTAACCAAAATACCATATTTACACTACTGGGGCTGCATAGAACATATTATTGTCAAGATTTTGTTGGGGGGGAAGTTGGCTTTCCTTTAAGAAAAAAAAAAGAACTGATGCCAACAGTGATGTGAGATCAAGTCACTACAAAAACAACAATAGTTATCTACTGTGAGCAAACATTTTTTGCCTCTCTTCAAGCGACCAGTGTTCGGTTGTCAGTTACTATGCATTCTTTGGACATATTACACTTCAATATGTACACCTGTACAACTTAATATGGTGCCAAACAAGAGCAAAACTGGTGTATAAACAAAAAACAATTGCAACTAGTTGCTGGACAAACTGCCATTGTCGAGATGCCCTTCATCATGACATCAAGCCATCCCAGTATCAACCCCAGGGTTCTGCGTGGTTCTAAAAATGCACATCAATCAGACTGTAAATCTGATTTCCACATAAGGGATTTAAAATGTTTTAATATCGGGAAAAAAATCGATGTCGCGATATCTTATTGAATATCGCAAAGGACATGCAATAAGTCTCATATGAAATTTTATGCTTTTATCTAAGGGTGAGAATTGCCTAGTACCTGGCAATTTGATTCGTATCACGATTCATAGGTCACGATTCGATGCCGATTAATCCTGATGCGAATCTATAAATTGATTATTGTGATTTTTTTTAACTCAAATTTAGAAAATACTAATCAGTAAACTTGTACATGTACACTGTAAGATTTGTATGAAAATTTATTTATTTATCTGAAACTTCAGGCCTATAACTGAGCCACTGCATTTAACAAACAGGTTGCCGTCTGTTTCATGTTTGAACAGCACTGGAATCAAATATTAAGGCTTAATGTTCCATTAATATAACATTACATGCTTAATGTGTGAACCCTAACCCTAAGTAAGACATTTTGTTGAATATTCCCATTAAAAATTGATGTTTAAAAATCGATTCGTCGCATATCGAATCAATTCGAGAATTGCGCGCTGTAATATCGCGATATATTGCCAAACCCCTACTTTTATCTGAATTTGACCAGACAGCCACTAACTAAAATGTAAACTAAGGTAATTACAATTGCTTATTTTGCTGCATGACATTTTTTTATTCTTTCATTAGATAATAAAAATATAATTTATTTTCATGCATGTTAAATATTGCAATAATATATCGCTATACTCAGCAACTACTATATCGCATGATCAGCTAATTTGATGAACACTTTCAAAAACCTAAATATTAGAAAACTCGCGTGAAGACATTGCTCCTTCTCATTTAATTTTTGTCACGCCCCACGACAGAGCAACTACAATTTCACTTAGTTACTATACAGATTTTCATTTAAAAAAAATAAAAATAATAAACAGTGTGTATTTTTGTCTACTTGCAACCATTACTAAGGAAATACTGTGTTGCATTCATGGGCAATCCAGAGGGGAGATTCCAATTACACTGTGTTGTATTCATCTGTAAGATGTATCACACCACACAAAACTAACAGTTCTCTAAAGTCGTGACAGCGAGCGACAAAAAAAAAAGAAACCGTGCCTGGAGCGGTTGCATCCCTCGGCAATTTAGGAACATTTTCATTGACATCAGCACATCACCTTGCTTTTTGATTTCAGCTTTCAGCAGCCTCTCCATGGGGTCCTCCGTGGCCACGTCAAGAGGAAGTTCCCCTTCGCTGTTCACCGCGCCCACATGGGCGCCGTGTTCTATCAAGTACCTTCAAAACACACACACACAAGCCACGGATGTGTGAAGCTCACCAGAACTTCGCACCTGTAAAAAGGAAGACCTCGAGCCCAACACGTTATAAACAAAAATTGCGTCCAAGGCTCACTTTGCGATCTGGATAAAGCCGCAAGATGCCGCGGCGTGCAGGGGGGTCCAGCCCTCGTTGTCGCCCGTGTTGACGTTGCTCCCGCTCTCCACCAGAAACTGAACCATTTCTGCGTTCTCATCGATACAGGCCTGCCAGAGGTTCAGCAAACACGCAATGCTTTGTTAGGAAGATATAGAAGTGTGTGTTAGTCAAGAGGACATTTTGGTTTGTTGTTAGAAGAAAATAAAAAAAAACTAAGTTGAAACCCATCTATATAAATCATCTTTAAACTCAAAAACAATGAATGCTCTGTCTATTTGTTGTGTCTACTTCCAGTGATGAGGGCTGCAAAACATCAATGAGCAAATCGATGTCGCGGTTTTTCCTGAGGCCAACAAAATGGAGCACTTCAAGTTCATGCTGTGACATTGTGAACTGTTGTGTTTGTTGTCACTTAGATTTTTAATTGAAATGCAATGTTGTGGCTGTGGCTCATCATATCCCATCTTAGGGCTACATTAATAATTTAAAAGGCGATCATTACTATTTTTGCAAAGGAAGAATTGTAAGGAATCCGTTGTACTGTATTGAATGTCACTACTTTAATTAAGCAAGTGTACCTAAACTTGCGGCCGGTCATATATCAAAGTTATTGCACTGTCTACTCTTTATTTGAACCTTAATCGTAATTAATAGCATGACTTCAATAGGTAACTCACGATTAATCGCAAATTTTATATCTGTTCTAAATGCACAATAATTTTTTTTTTTTTTTTCATATTCAACATAAAAGTGGATTTTTTTTTAAACTAATAGAAATATGGTTGTATATCTTTTAGTCATTGATACAGTAACTTACTACTTCATACTAATTCATAAAATTTTGTTAAAATTAAAAATATGTTTTGTACGGTAAAAAACGAGTGATGTTGATTTGTGTTGGTCATTTTTCTGCCAATAGTTAACTCACGCTTAATCGCAAATTTGATATCTGTTCTAAATGTACAATAAAATATTTTTTCTAAGTTTTCATACTCAACATAAAAGTGGGGAAACATTTTTTTTACTAATATAAATATGGCTGTATTTTTTAGTCATTGATACAGTAACTTACTACTCCATACTAATTCATAACATTTAGTTAAAATTAAAAATATGTTTTGTACGGTAAAAAACGAGTGATGTTGATTTGTGTTGGTCATTTTTCTGCCAATAGTTAACTCACGCTTAATCGCAAATTTGATATCTGTTCTAAATGTACAATAAAATATTTTTTCTAAGTTTTCATACTCAACATAAAAGTGGGGAAACATTTTTTTTACTAATATAAATATGGCTGTATCTTTTAGTCATTGATACAGTAACTTACTACTTCATACTAATTCATAACATTTAGTTAAAATTAAAAATATGTTTTGTACGGTAAAAAACGAGTGATGTTGATTTGTGTTGGTCATTTTTCTGCCACTAGATGGCACAATTGCATTTATAAGACATTGGTGACAACTCAGTGCATTTTTCTTTTCATATTAAGAGTTATCTAATCTTTAAAATGAAGTAATTTATGAAATTCTACACATTTTTAAATTGTAAGATACATATTGACCCCAGTCCCCACAAATATATGCATTCTTATTAAATTACTAAATTTTGACGCAAGTGCTGCATTGCGACTGGACTTCCCCCAGTACAGGCTTTCCAAGTAAGGGGCGGTCATTAATCGCGCGCTAAAAAATATATAGTGGTATTAAAAGAACTTTAAATTAACTCAAAATTAATGCACTAATTTTGACACCCCTAATTTTAACTAACTTTAAAATTCCATGTGATCATATCTAACTATACATTAAGTTCCATAAATGCAACATTTTCATGTTTGTTAGAAGTTTAGACCTTTAATTTCTGTTATTTTGTTTCAAATGTCCCCCGTTTGTTTGCTTTTACATTCCGTCTTGGATGTTCCTTGTACAGCACCTTGAAGTGTCTTGTGTCCAAAATATGCTTAAGAAATCAAGATGCCGTGCGTTGAACCAAAAATCGTCTGGAAACAGTTTTGCACATTTTGCCTGCCCAAAGGGTCAACAACTCAGGAAGTGTCGTCAGTGAGTTGCAATTTCATTGATTAGAAGAAAGCGTCTCAACATCTGTTGAATGAGTTTGATGGGGTTCTTTTTCTTTTCTTTTTTTTTGCCACGTAACATTCTGTCAACATTTCCCAAATCTGAGTCATGCAACAGTGGCGACAATCCATGCAGTTTGGCCTCAGTGGCTGGCAGACTTGAGTTTTAGTTGACTCCATGTGTTGTCAGCCCTCAAAAGCACGAGGCGACAGCCCAACAAGCGTCTCAATAAGCAGTGATTCTAAAGCCGTGTTGTCACCTGGGATCCACATTTTCATCTTGTCACGGAGTTGGGAACACAGGCGTGTAGTAAGGACCGACACATTCATCATTACCGGAGTAGAAGAAGTGATGAAGAAATGGAAATTTGACTCGGCGAGAAGCTTTTGTCACATGACTCAATTTCACCAATCCAACAAAGGCTTGAAATTTTTTTTTTCTTTGCGGTTTTGCAAATCAATGACTTCATTTGTTCTAATTTTGAGTAGCAATTTTTGGCAGGCTAATCCCAGGGACCTGAAGCAAGTTTTTATTAAACAATAAAAATATACTAATATAATGATTAGAAAATGTGTTTTCTTTTTTATATAACCAAATGTTTTTATTTCTTAAATTTCCACTGTGTGTTGCAGCAAACTGTATTTTCTTGTCAACAAACATTTTAGGTGGGGCAATTTCAAACACAAATTGTAAGTGATTACAAAAAAATGTAACGTAATTTTGAGAACTTGTGGAGAACTCAAAAGTCAATATCTGCCAACTCTGCATTCAGCACCCACTTTAAAAGCTACAAGGAGTGAGGTACTACTAACGTAGGAGTACACTAGCGCAGCTCATCAGTCTCATTGGGTTAGCTGAGCTCCATCGCTACGCTAACATTAGCATCTGGATGTTTCCCTCTCCAGGCATAATATCTAATCAATTTACACTCATTGCAACTTAAGGTAAAAAAAAAAAAAGGTTAGTCTTGATTTGATTGGTTGGTTCATGCAAAAATTGCAGCCTTAAAAATTTGAAAAATGCATGCTATGACACTGCGATGTCGATTTGAATTCGATTAATTGTAATTGCTCAGCCCTACTTATACAATGTGTTTGAATAAGTTTAAATTTGTATAAAACCATGTAGGAGGTCTAAAACTATTTCCAATGTGGATGGGATGTATAAACGGGGATTGTGAGCATTATGATGAATTCTTACACCGCCCAGAAAATGCCGTGCCATTGGTAATCCCAAAACGTGGTATGTCAGTGCGGTCAGAAACCGAGAACCTGCTGTAAATTTTTTTACAACCTGTCTGCGACCCAATTTTGGGCCCTGACCAACCAATTGAGAATCACCGGTCTTAAGTACAACCTGAGCACCCCCCGCTGTTGCACTGTTGCTCTTTAGTAGCTTCTCACTGCAGCCACCTATAAGAGGCTTTGCTTTTGGGCTAAATCACACAAAGCTGTTGCAAGCCTCCGTCCTCATTTAGATTTCCAATCATGCCTGCCAATTTGCTGTATCGAATAAAAGACCTCCAGATGGGCAACTGTGTGAGCAATCAGGCTGGATGAATGAACAGAGGGTACTTGTGGCACCCTTGTATGTTACGAGGGGGGCAATGCGCAGCCTCCCAGCAGACTCCTTCCCTCGCTCATCAAGTGACTCATTGTGGAACGCGCCTTTGACAACAGCAGCTCCAGAAAAGTTTTCCATTTCCTCATCTTGAACTCCCAAAAGTCCCCTCTATGGGGAATTGGTGAGAGGAGGAGGAGGGGGTGGCAGAGGAAAGAGAAATGGCGGAGAAGACATAAAGCCTTTGGATGGAGGGGACGGAAAGTTTGGAGTGCGCGCGACTTTATTTAATTCTGGTTGCTCGGCAACTGATGAGCAACACTTGGAGAAAGGGATGGAGCGCAGCGGAGGACCACACTGGGTGACGCGTGTGACTCAACCAAAAGAGGGCACGTTTGCGGAATATTGTTGGCACACACAATCTGCACCATACAAGTCACTCAGGAGGCAGGAACGCCGCTTTTAACGGCGAGCATGACATCACGGGGTGCAAATGGGCCAGAACAATCTTTTGGAGTGTGCAGACACTTAAATAGCAATTTTACAGCTAAATCCATGCACGTGTGGGGACTTTATAAGGCAAATTGTGTGTTTATGACATGACGTATGGCAGTAGAAAGGGGAAACAGTGCATCGGTGAGGGCTTGTGTGACAGTGAGGATTTCCAGAGTGCCTCGAAAACAGAACACAGCAGATTTCTTACATTGCAAAAAAAAAAGAAAATAACTGTATGTTGTTTTGGACGATCAAACTGTGATAATTGAGGAGTGTTTCCAAACCAGAGATCTAATTCATGTTGCAAAAAAATAAGGTGTTGCTTTTCTTCTCTGTGCCAGGGATGTATCCAAGAAGGACAATTCAACACCTTGCCATTTTCATATTTTTCTTCAATGTTGTGCATAGATTTCGGATAGCCACTGTTTGCTTATAAATGCTGTGTGACTTTTCTAATCTAAAATATGTACCTCGGCTCAAAAACACATGCGAACAGTGTGAGAAGAGATTTTAGTCAGCTGATGAAACAGGCCACTGAATCCAATCAGCCAGTACACTCCATTAAGAACTTGTCAAGTCCAAAAAAGTGCAACTCGCCCTCGTTTGCCGCAAATGTGACGTGAAAGGCGTCGCCGTGAGCCAAAAAGTGTTCGAGCGAGACACAAATGGCGCTGCTAATGACGAGGCTTGTTTTTTTTATTTTTTTTTAAACACAACCAAAAGAGAATAAAGTGATAGACTGAATTTAAGCGCCACTAGCGGCTAACGGAAATGTTTCGATTAACCCCGCTGCACAATACCCCCCCACCCCCACTACGGAGTTTCCCCACTTTGTAAATGTTCTGTTCAAAGTTTCCAGACTAACTTGACCGACCTGGTGGAGCGCTGTCAGCCCGTCTACGTTGGCGTGGTTGATGTCAGCTCCCTGGCGGAGAAGCGCCGCCACCTCCTCCTGGTCCCCGGCGGAGCAGGCGGCCATGAACACGGCGCCCTGGGCGAAACGGACCCTCGGCCTCCGAGTCCCCGAGCTGCTCGCGGTATCCCGAGCTTCCGAGTCCGTTTGGTCCGTCTCCGAGCCCAGCCATCGCTGCAGCTGATCCTGCCGTCGCTGTTTGGCAGCTTCGGACCGGGACTGGTCAGTGGCCGCCATCTTCCCTCGTCTGTCCCGGACCAAATCAGCTCATGGTGCGGGAGAAGTTGCTTGGATTGGGAGGCTCTCCCGGGGTGCGCCCCCTGTTGGAGAGACGCCCCAAGTGACGCTGTTGAACTTTACGACAAACTTATGACTGAGTGGCAGTCAGGTGCTGCATTCAAGGCGCCTCAGAAATCATAATAACAGACAAAGAATGTTGTACAGTACTTTGTTACTTGTGTGCAGTTGCATTTGATAAATACATGGAAGTCCATATACAGTTGTTTAAAAAAAAAAGACTGGTAAAAGTGCTGACTCAACTACTTTACTTCAGTAAATGTTAAAAAAAAAAACGAAATCAGGCGCGTAGCCATCATATCAGCAGAATAGAAGGACAGACAAATTTTTCATCAGCAAATTGTCCTCTCAAATTCAACTGCTTCTCTTTGTGGCCAAAGAACCGCAACAAATATAAAAAGTCTACACACCCTTGTTCAAATGCCTTTTTGTGGAAAAATAAACCAAAATGCATTTTTTCAATGTTTTTCCCCAATCTATATGTGACCTATTCAACTCATCTTTCTTCTCCGACCTTAATTTTTTTGTGTTTTTTAATATAAAGCATGTCTCAAAGATCTCAAGTTTACTTTCCCTTTCTTTTCTACATTGAGTCATTTTCTGCAGTGGTTGAAAAAAAAAAAAATTAACATGCCAATTTGACAGTTTTCAAATGCAATAATCATTCAATTAAAATTGTTTTGATAGTGAAAATCAAAGCTAAACATTGTCATATTGATTAACACATTTGCTGAATTAGTTTTTATGTGCTTGTGCAAGTGTACGTAATGTTATGCGACAACCCCCCCATCCAGCAGTCATTATCATATGAACTGTGGAAACCCCAGGAGCGTGTTGCACCTACAATTCTGGCAGCATCAGCATTTTTACAACCATGATTCCCTCATCTTATCAGTGACTCGTTGTTTAACCACTTATGCAAGAAAGCACAACAAGATAAGCGTGGGATGACAATTATATGATTTGTGAGAGCGATAAATCACTTAGTGGAAGTAACACAAATGTTGGCATTGATCTATGGCTGATCAATGGAACAAGCCCACTAAACACAAGACCAATCATGCCGAGAGATACATTTACAGGTTGTCAACAAAATACATATACGGTGTTCCCTCGCTATACCGCGGTCCACTTTTTGGGGCTCTATCTGTTTCGCAGATTTTTTTTGGGTGCAATTTTGCATGCTTTTTTTTTTAAGTAATGTACCTATTTTATCAAATTTAGAAAGGTTTGAACATTGACAATGTTTAAACAAGAGAGAAATGAGAGAAAATGCAAATGCCTCTATGAGAAAAGTGTATAAACTGTGTGGTGGGGGGTTTTAGAGCCTTAAAACATTTATAATAAATGTAAAACATAAAGCTACTACTTTGTGGATTTCGTTTATTGCGGGTATTTTGGGGAATATAACCCCATCTGAAAATGAAGGAACTCTGTACTTCATGTTTTATAATAATAATAATACATTTGTAATGCACTCAACATGATCTCAAAGTGCTACAGAGGAAAAAAGAAGAAAAAAAACCATTCGATATTATACCACTTGAATTGAAGAATTCAGAAATGTATGGCGAGAGAAAAAAACTATTCACAAAAATTTAGTGAGATTTAGCTTTTGGGTGAAATTTCAAGATGAACCTAACATACACTAACTTTTACAAGTCCCTTGTGAGGAATAAGCGGTTCAGAAAATGGATGGATGAAATGACCTCCTGTAACCTTTTGAACGACAATTTCCAAAGGTTACATGTTTCAGATACTCTAACTGTATCCTTAACTTTTGAGAGAAGTGTACATTTTCCATACGACTGTTTAAATGGACCCACTGTATGCTTGGGATCATCAAAAAATACAATGCTTTTGTGAAGATTTGTACTATAAATCCACAAGTTAGTTTCATTGATGTTTGTTTTGGGATAAACAGTCGCCTCTAATGTCTTCCAAAGGATATAAAAGGGTTTTTATCACAGTGCTTTACAGTCATGAATCATCACTGGAATATTTGTAACTCCTGGGATCATTTCCCCAAAACTCTACTAGTGGCATTTGGTTTGAACTGTGTGCAATTTGTTTGTTCTCTATTTTATGAACACACTTCATGTCACATCACAGCTTTTTCTTAACAATGCGGATATCCACAAAACAGTCACAGCAACACCAGTTTATTTGTTGGTCACAAAATGTTTCTCCCGGTTCCCGTTTAATTACACATTAAATGTATTTGGAAACGATAAAATGTGAGTTTAACATAGTTGAGGCTCAGGCACGATTTCTCATATTATAAAGTTAAAGTCCAAAACAATGTACATAGTAGGTAGATTAGCTAGCACAAAATACATTCTGTGATAAAAGTCCTGTTTATAATAAGTTGATTCTTTGGTTTAAACAATTACAATCAGGTCACATAGCACAACCTGAGGTAAACAGACCTTTAGAATACTAAAAGCATGTTTCTAAAAGCTGTACATGGAAGATTATGGATAAAAAAATAATTGACAGCTACGTGTATTTACAGTATACACGTGCATCAATTACCATACAGTACATACACACGTGAACCAAAACACTGTGTATTGACATATTGCTGCAATGACAGTTGCGTAAAATGTTTGGAGTAACTTCCTGCAAAAGGTTGAGTGGTGGCTTCACCATTTCCTTCCTACAGTCTCAAAAGAGCACCAAGGGGCCGATACTATACATTGCATGTATAAGGCCAAACTCCGTCTCCAACCCTAACCTATGCTTTACGTACAAGTCAAACCACATTCCACGAAAACATAAACACTCACTTCCTTCAACTATTTCACTTCAAAAGTGTGCATTATTGTTTGCACCCGATTATGCACAACATGCCTTGGACCTTCCGATGTGCAGTAGCTCTCTGCTTTTTCAATCAGATATTTAAAACTGATAGTAATTTGTCTGATGTGCACCAGGACTTAAAAGCGGCGAGTCGGCGTCGTTAAGACCGCTTGTGTGTGTTGGGAAGCCTTCTGCGGGGAGGAAGGATGCGGAGTTTTTGTCCACAGTCACCGACCCTGCTTTGAAGGATCCTTTCAGATCCATGTTGACGCAAATGGATCCGGAGAGCAGCTGTCTCTTGTACTGGTCCAGACGCGTAAAAATGTCCTGGACTGAAAGAGGGCTGCTACCCACCCAGGTGGCATACAGGCTGGTGGAGCGGATCTGGGATGGCAGGGACTGGTAGTGGTACAGCTCCAGCTGACAGGAAAATCTAAAAAGTACAGATCAGCAGAGTAGGTTTTATTCCACTATTTTGAACATAACTCGGCATTATGCAATAACACCTGCATGTTACCAATTAACTAGTTTGCCTGAGGAATTTTCAGGGAAGCATCAGTTTTATTGAAACCTTGTGAAATTGTTGCTGAGCAAGTTTTTGTGAGTGCAAAAAAATAAAAAAAACAAGGCCATTCATTGCCATCTACTGTCTTGTTCTTGTAAGTGTGCACATTGCTACTCACAGAACTTTTTTGTTACTTACATGAGAAGGGAATGTTGGCTTTATGATTGATTGATTAATTGATTTTGGTGATATCGCAGAAGACTGCACAAACAAACTTCCAGTCACTCAGTCAGGCATCACCGAAGATAAAAACACCACAAAGACCAAGGGCTTATTTTCATTGTGGTCCTCAACACACAGTAGGACTAAAACAAAAAACATAAAAACAGGTGAGCTGTGATTGGCCGTTGCCAGAGCAACTGTGATGTCATCTTCAGTCGACGGCAAGTGGCAAAATGGCCGCCTTCTGAGATGGATCACAACAACTGGATTTTATTGCATAACTCATATTCCACACATGTTAATATTAATCAGATATGTCGTGTTTAAAATAATAATAATAATAATAAATTTAACTTAAAAGCGCCTTTCAAGACCCTCAAGGACGCTGTACAACATTAAAACTAAATTTAAAATAAAAAATCCACAGATTAGATAGAATAATAATAATAATAAAAAAGCGGTGCATTTTAAGGCAAGTAGGCAATCTTGAAGAGTTCAGTTTTGAAAATGGTCCAAGAGGGTGAATTGCGGAGATCAGGGGGCAGAGAGTTCTCGTTCCGGGTCATAAAACAGCCACAAAAGGGTGACCGAGGTCCGATACCATTATCGCCTTCAGAGTACCAATACCTTGAAATAAGGCCATGTATCGGCACTCGCCTATCCCTTGTTTAAAGTGTTATAACGAAACCTACACTTCTCTTATTAGACAGAAAGTAGGGTGCGGACATTCTGTTCTTGATTGATTTATATTAGGCTACAAATAACAATTATTTTGTGCACAAGCATAATCAATCAGCCATTAGGTGTTAACGGCACACCTACCTGGCAGAAACATGCTGCGTGATGCTTTTGGAGGTTTGGCGCAGAACATGCTGAAGGATTTTCACCAACTGCTCTTGAATCCACCCGATATCCTCCTGTACATCTGGCAACCACTCTAAAAGTCTACATATGAAAAAAATACGGAAAAAAATACACAAAATGACAAAACTGCATTTCGAATATGTGATGGTTTCAGAGAAGGAGTCCGTGAGTACAAATGTGATGTAGTCTACCAGTACCTGAGAGTCAACGACAAAGCGGACTCAAGAGGCAGAGTGTAGGGGAGCATCATGGCAGATGCCATCCTGAAAGGAAGCAGGTTGCTAAGCGACTGCACCAGGCTCCTTCTCTCTGTGCAGGCATCAATTAGGGCTGCAGAGGGAGGCAAAGAAGCACACATTGCAACAGTCAAATCCTCCACTGTATAGAAAACTGCCCACAGAAGCTGTGATAAAGCAGTTTTGGCGGATTTAATGGGTCACAATTTTCCATAACTATATATTGATTTAGTGCGTGTACACAAATAATCTCAAGTTACCTTTGTGCAGAGTAGGTGGAAGGCGTACAATGATGTGCTCTTCTATTGAGGGATGAACCGTTAATGTTCCATCGACTGTATGCATATTTTCCTCTTCTCCAACACCTTTAGAATCAGTATGAATATGGTCAACTTTATCTTCGTGCTCTTCTCTGTTAGCCAGCAAGGCTTTGTCTATGTGGGGGTCGCTGAAATTGAGCAATCCTGAATAGAAACAGAAATGTAGATTAAAGAGTTAAGTCAACCTTAAATATTTCATGTGTGACCTCACTAGTCTAAACGTGACATTCTGATTAATATTACTAGTTTGTGGAATATGAGTGAAGCAGCAAAAAACAGCCGTATTTATCCATGTCAGGGGGCGCCATTTTGCCACTTGTCAACTGAAATGACATCAATGTTGCTCAGGCAACAACCAATCACGGCTCACCTGTTTTCTGAAGCTGAGCTGTGATTGGTTGTTACCTGAGACCTGAGCAACTGTGATGTCATTTTTACTGGACAGCAAATGGCAAAATGGCAGCGTACTATATTGATTTTAAAAAAAATGCTGGATTTTGTTGCTTAGCTCATGTTCTACTAACACAATATTAACCAAATAACCATATTTAGACTAGTGGGGCTTCATAGAACATATTATTGCCAAGAATTATTTTTTTGTGTCGACTTCCCCTTTGACACAGAATAAAGTAGCCAGCCAGCAGTCATTACCCAGTTGGTTATATCATGATCTTAATGACCATTTGACTTTGCAGATGTTTGAAAAACAAAAGTCTAAATCACGCTGTGTTGATTCCTACCATTCTTCTTCAGGAAGTGCAGCGCGTCATTATATCCCTGTTTACACATGGCTTTCATAACCTAGACACAACAAAAATCATTAAGTTCACTGTAGTTCATGGATTGTGTATATAGATCGGGGAAGGTGCCTTCAAGTGACCTTACCATTGGATCTGGTGGGAAAAGTGCCCGGGAAATTCTGTAAAGATTGGTGAGGGTGAACTGAATGCTGGTGTTGGTGAAGCGGAGCTCGTGTATGTTGGTGGAAGTGTCTCGCGGGCAGATATCGCTCTCGCCGGAGAACGGGGACACAGTGATTGTGTTTTTCAGCTCATAATGAGGCAAGTTGTCAGAGATTCCTCCATCTACGTATCGCTGCAGAAAAGAAATGTAGACACAAATTGCGCTTTAGAATACAGCAAACAGAGGACCAATTGCTAAAATATGAAAAATAAAAATAATAAAATATGACATGCAATGCAGTCATGCACTATGGCCATTGTAAACCACCGAAAGACTACTTGCAAGCACTTTGTTATTCTTAAACACTATCCACCCAATTATTTTTATCTGATACAAATTCTCATATGAAATAACAAATAGACAAACAACCATTCACACTCTCAGAGTAACAGTAGCGTGTTCAATTAAACTAAGAGTCATTTCACGTAGGAAGTCAGAATGCCTGGGGGGAAAAAAACTACAAGCACAGAGAGACATGCAAAATCCACACCGAAAGGCCAGAGTCAAGATTCAAACCCTGAACCTTAGAACTGTGAGGCAGACATGCTAATCACTAGACCGCTGTGCTTCTATCACTAACCTCTTTAACTCCATCTAATTATTTACTTCTTTTTTTTTTTTTAACAACTGAATTTGTTTTCCCGTGGCAGGGATGAGATGACAATGAATTTAATTGATTTCCTCAATCGTCAAGACATTATTTCTCAGGGAATCAATCTTCCTCATCTCTTAATTTGCTGTTAAGGCATAGACACTGCTTTATTTATTTTTAGAAAATCTAAATTTGGTTTAATGGATTCCTACTCTATTGTCAGCTGATGCGATCAGAGTGACATCAGGCCCCGCTCCCCAGAGGGTATGTGGAGGACAGAACGACCCGAAAAGTCAGAGCCAACGCGCTCACAACTGGCCCTGACACTCTAAAATGTTGGTCACAAACCTTGTGCACACACACACAAGCATTACAAAATCCATCACAAAGGCCACAAAGGGGAGGGTGCTGGGAGCTGCCATTGCTCGATAACATTTCGTAGAAGACTTCATAGGGCTGCTAAGCGAGTGCCCATTAATGAGAAACTAAGTTTTGTTTCAGCACATTCATACCATTCACAAAAAACATTTTTCCAAAGTAACGGACGACTTCAGTAGGGTAGCTTAAAATAGGCAATAAAAGTAAATGTAAAACTCCAACCAAACATCTCAAATCCTTTTTCCCCAGCGGATATTGTGCTACTCATTCTGATGGTGATTGAGATGTACCTGTACACTGATTTTAAATGTGCTATCGATTGCTTTTGCCCCTTGTTATGCATACATAATTGTGCCACTTACCACTCCTTGCAGTGTGGGAGGAATAATGCCACAATACACTGGGATGTAAGCACTGCAAACACACGCCTGCAGGAAACAAAACAAGAAACGCATTACATGGGTACTAACACTTCCAAATCTGAATAACTATGAAATAAACCTCATTATCCGTCACACCTGCACAATCTCCTCCTTGTTGTCGAAGTGGGATACAAGCACATTTTCTCCGTCTGTTACTCTGGTCAGAGAGATTCCCAACCTCCCGTTGGCGACCTGGTGAGAGTCAGCGGGCAGAGTGCGCTGCAACATGAAGCGCACGATCTTCACCAGGTTGAAGGAAGGATGCATGGGACCGAGGAAGCGCTTTCTGGCTTCTTTGGCGACCTCAATAATACTGGCACCAGCCTCTCCTGTATATGCAACAGGACAAGAATTGAAATAGTCAAACAGTGGAAATTAACTGCCTTGATGTCCTACAATATGTAATTATGGAATAAAAAGGCCTCTCAAGTAACATTGAACTACAAAAAAAAATGAACAACTATTGTGTGTGATGTTACAAAACCCGCGTACTGTATATCCTCTTTCTGCAGTAAGAAAATTTGAGGGCATAACTTATTTTGTTTGTCAATATTACATAAACATGTGGAATGTTGCTACTTTTAGACACACAAATATTGTGATTAGTTGCTTGTTCACCAGAGAGGTCTTATGCACATTTGTTGCATTTGATATTGCTTTGTGATAACCACGTTGTAATTAATCTCATGAAGTTAGATATTTGCTTACTTGTTAAGTTTGATGTGAAACGTGAGACCGAAACTCGGATTCAAACATACCACTAGGTCACCGTGCTGCCTTAAGTGAAATCAATGTAAACAAAACTGAAAGAAATAAAATAATCAAAATGCTAACCACTCGCTTTGGAGAAAAAAATACTTTCACTTTTACTTCGATACAAAGATACTTGAAAATGTACACGTGTTGCTCTTTCTCCGAGGTGACCATGAAGTTCCCGCAAGGTGACTAACTATGTTGTACTTTCACCTTACACAAAACATAACCTCAAGGGACAGGCTGAAAGTCACAAATGTTGCACTAAACAATGCATGGTTTAGTACACAAATATATGTGCTTCAAATTATGTGCGCAGCATGAGATTTTGCCAACTCTGGTAGGTAAAAAACAAACAAATCGCATTCCAGTAGTGTCCAGCACTCCAGCAATTCAGGCTTAGATTTTGCAAGCACAAGCTCTCACTTGCGAAAGATTAGATGTCGTGTACTGTACTCTAGCACAAGTTCCAGAGGCCAACACGCATAAACAAACTACAATAGAGTTTGACATACCAAGGCACACGCCGGTAACCAGCGCGGTGGCGGTGAGAGCTCCGGCTGAGGCCCCATAAATGTGCTTGGCGTTGTGCACCAGGAAAGGAGCCTGCTCCAACAGGCAGCTTGCGACGCCAACATGGTAAATGCCCAGGAATCCGCAACCTGCAAATGAGATGTTCCAAGACGAGTCTAAAGGGAACATAGCGTGCGTTGACAGGAGGGTCGAAGGTCATCGGCCGCGGCCTGACGAGAACACGATGTTCTCTCCCCGATTTAGGGACTAACTAGATTTAAATCTATTTCAAACAGTCCTCTGTTGTTAGTTCGGAGTGTCGCTCGGGAGTTTGCTAGCCTGTTTACATGCTCTGTCAGCGAACAACTTCAAGTTCGCTGGCTAACTAGCAAATAAGCCGTTAACCTCTGTCCCAAATAAATCCACTAAACTCACATGTTTAAAAACAACAACAGTAGAAAAATTATAAACCGACAATAAGCTTCTACTGACTGACCATGTCCCGAGTAAAATTATTCCGACACGGTGGTTTACCCTTGTTTGCTGCCGAATACAGTTGTGCTTTTATGCATAAAGAGGCGGGCAGTAAGTAACTTCAGTGCCCATTCACAATCCAGAACGCAAAGCATGTTGACCAATAAAAAGTGACGTATAACCGTATGACCAATTAAAAGCCGTGGTGTTGTCACTAGTGACTGCGATCGTGATTGGACGACTTTGCACCACAAATAAATGTCACGTGGAGAGCTAATATTTTGTTGTTTTTGTATTACTTTTGCTAATAATATTTGTCGATGTGTTTTCGTAATTGATATTTCCACTTAATTTGTAACGTTTGGAAGAATGTGGCTGGTTCCCCCCTTCCACATACATTACATCAGTGTGCTGCCCATCCTTTAGTGTGTCAATTTCCATCATATTACGTTAGAAAAATCTCACTGCACCTAACTAAACAAGAACGTCACACAAAGTATATTCATTATTGAAACAGTGACGATCTCATCTCAATTTACACAGGTTGGACACAATTGCTGATGTAATCACGGGAAACCAAATAGATTTTTAACATTATTGTGCCATCTACCATTTATTTTTTGCCTTTTGCAATAAATATAATACATAATTTTCGAATACATTAAGTGAAATTGGATAATATCCCACGGTACCCCTAAAAGATCTCTCACCCTGGTTCACTGCATTGGAAATTAAGACGATTCTTATGGTAGCTGTATTTTCATTTACGGATATTTTTCCTACTTTGTTGTCATGGCTATCTGTGCTAGAAAACATCACGTAGCCTATTGTAGGAGGAGCAGCTTAATGCAGCAAATAGGGCCACTTGGCAAGCGAATTGGTCGCAAAGTGACAAGGAAAGCCTGTTTCACAACAAGAAATGTTGCAATTCAGAATCTCGTGCATTCTAGGAGAATGACATCCTAGTATTTACGACTGTTCTGAATGTTATTTTCCAGAAATGTTCATTTCAAAATGTTTTTGTGCAGTGATCCAAGTGACAACACCATTCCCCAGAGAGGATATTCTGTTGTGAAACGGCTTCAGAGGATAGTACAAAAAAAAAAAAAAGTGTGTATTGATTGTTGACAGTCAAAACAAGATTAGATTGAACTCAAACAAAAACACCATCTGATTCACGTTGTGACCATTGTTTTTATTCTATCCTTACAATTTTTTTTTTTTTAAGTCACTTTACATTTGAACATTTTGTGGTTATATACTGTCGCTGTATAGAAAGCCTCTCTTGGAAGTGTGTGTTGTCAATTTAGTAAATGCACACTGAGTGTTAAAGGTGGGGGTCATAAGGACCTCAGACAGCAAATCAGCCAATCTGTCAAGTTTGACCTGGCCATTGCTATTATGATAACTGCTTTGGCGTGTTAAAAGACATCTAGAGTTAGGGGGTTAAATAGACATATAACAAATAATGTAATGCATTCACATATTTATTTAATTATACTACAAAATTACATTATTTCCCAACTACTCAACTTTTGGAGAGAGAACATTTTACAAGATAATCTCTCAAGAGTCGTGGTAGTATCTTATTTTTTTACTACACTGATATAATTATCATCACTGATGTAAGTAGGTTAAAATGATCCTGCCAGTTATATCTTCAACTGTTAAGATTGTGAGAACAGTCACAATAGCTGGGAAAGATTTGTGCATGAACCTAAGAAGTGTCAGAATCTAAAATTGAACTACTAAAATGTTACCAAGTATGCTTTAAATAGTCATATAATATTATCAAGATACAGGCCTTAAAAAAAAGAAGGCAAAATTACATTGCAAGTTTAATGCATGTGTCATGTAAAATAGAACTGTTCAGAGAATATTGCAGTGCACTTTATGGCTCGCTTGTAATCAAATTACAGTTTGGTAAACTTCTTCTTCTTTTCCTTTCGGCTTTTACCTTCAGGGGTCGCCATAGCGAATCAGTTGCCTCCATCTAACCCTGTTTAATAAACTACCTTACAGAAAATGAATAGAGAAAAGGCATATCTTTCAGATGAATGTCTGTTTAAATCAATTTAATATACCCAGTGTAACAGCCATCAAGTTTTTTTGTTTTTGTTTTTAAAATAATGTGCGTCGTGGTCCCGCCTTCAGTTGAAACTTTCGCGGCATCCGCCAAGAGACGTTCGTTTCTGAATCGACACGAGCCAGATAGGCGGAGATTGTCGCTTTTCAACTGAACTCCACGTTTGCTCAATCTTCCGCTGACACCGCCACTCGACTGTACTCAAAACGAGCAAACACTAAAGTGACGTAAGGCGTTTCACTTTTTGACCCAGTTGAGTTTGAGGAAGTCAAAACCGAGCCAGAGTTGTTTTGCAAAATAGGAAAACTCTCATTATTTGTTACACAATAAGGTAACACCACTCTGTATTTTAAACCGGATCGTGATATTAAAGTCCATCGTTCGACATAATTGATAGCAACTGGGCAAAAATTCCCGTTTACTGGCTATGGCTATCATTCGCGTATTTTAACGGATATCATGTACTTTTCTCAGTATTTTTATTATTTTTATCGTTCGGTTTTACTGACACGAACAATGCCCGGTCGTGTTCCACGTACTCATGCATGAAGCAGATAAGAAAACTCAGCCACATCACTCGACTTTGCTCGCAGTGAAGTGTAAAAAAAAAAAAAAGAGGCGCCTTTAATGGAGAAAAGCAGCGGTGAAGAAAACACCAACGATGAGGATGGAGATAAAGCTGCTGGTTGCAGATTAGAAGATGAGCAGGTTGCAGTGACCAGATGTGCTGAAGCAGACTCTTCTGAGATTTTAGGGACGGCCTGGGAGCTTCTTGAATCAGAGAGGACAACCGGACTGCAGAGACACAGTGATGAGAAAGATGCTGCCTCTGTGTCACCCTCCTGCTTCATGGACACTTGCAATCCTTCCATATCCAGCCTTTCGTCCTCCTCCTCCTCTGTGTTGTGTCTCACACCACCTTTACCTCCCTCTGTGGAGCTCTCAGCTGTTTTGACTAATACCAGGCTGACCCTGGATGTCTACCTGGGAGGAGCATCTGCACTGCCACTGCTGTGGGGTTCCATTCCAGGGCACCTCAAGGGGCTCCGGTACCTGAGACTTGGTTCTGAGGATAAACATGCGTTGGACGGTGCCCTAGATGTCCTCCTACATTTGACAGAACTACGTTCACTTGCAATACGAGGTACTTCATGTACTTTCAATTGATTTATTGAGCAAACGGTAACAAAACAAACATAAGCACATTCAATGACTTTTCTCACCACTACGTCCAAGTTATAATTTCAAAACGATTTACCTATAGGAAATAATGTAAAAATAAGTGAATAATTTGTTTCATGGTCAAACCTCTGCCATTATTAACTCTGTTGTAAACTTTCAGGCAATATTTTAAGTAAAATTCCTGATTGTAACACAAATATAAAGAGAACCACTGTATGATGAATCTTGATTAAACTCAAATAAAACTAGGGTTAGTGCCAATTTTGTAGTTACCGTATCATCTATCTCAGTGATCATTTAACAAGACTAACTGGACAAGAAAAGGGACTTGAAGCCCTAGTTTCAATGTCACAGCAAAAATAACTGAACTGTCTTTTTCAACATAAAAGTGCAGTGTAATAGTAGTTGTTTTTTTGTAATTCTCTCTGCTGACATTGTAAAAAATCAGAAAAAAAATACACAGCAAAACACATCACATCATCATCATATTACTCAAGATTACCTATTGAAGTGTCCGGTGAGTTTCCTTGTCTGTTTTTAACTGTTTTTCCTGTCATCTAAGGGCACTGCTTTTACGACGCGCAAGGAAACCCCTTACCTGGCCTCCTCACCACTTTGCCCACATCCCTCGTCTCTCTCAGTCTTCTGGTGCACGTGGATCTCTCCTTCAACCAGCTCTCCGTCCTACCATCGTGTCTTCTCAGCTTACCCGCATTGTCCACCTTGCTCCTGTGTCACAACCGCTTTTCGGAGCTGTCTCCTGATATAGGCCAGCTTTCCAGTCTTACCTATCTCTCCCTCATTGGAAACGAGCTGGTTTCCCTCCCTGCGGGTTTAGGCCAGCTACAAGCACTACAGACGCTGGATGTTTCAGATAACCTCCTCGAGGAGCTGCCAAATGAAATCGGTTGCCTGGGAGAGCTTGTTAAGTTCGAGCTGTCCCACAACAAGCTGAAGAGGCTTCCAGAGACCATGGGTATGAGTGTAATTAATTGGTATGTCCAAATTATGTGAGGCAAAACAATAACCGAATAAATCACTTGTCTACGTGATGCCCAGGCTCTCTCCGTTCTCTAAGGGAGCTCGTCGTCTTCAGCAATGACCTCCGCTTCATACCAGCATGCCTGAACGATTTGCCTTTGTTGAAAATAGATGATCGGGATAATCCTTTGGGGCAACCGCCGACTCCTCCACCTCTTCCCCCTGCACCGGGTGAGTAAGCAAACGAGGGGTTCAGTAGTGCTTCAATCGACTTATTATATCATCAGCGGATGCTTTATTTACAGTCTGTTCATTAATTCTGAAATGATCTTCTCACCAGATGAAGCAGAGCCAAATATTCCCGAGTTGCATCTGCTATTCAACCAGCACAGGTGGATATGTTTACTTTATGATTTTATGTTTGTTTTTCCATAACATGACGAGCACATTTTCGTTCCTGTGACTATTCAGTTTTAGTGTTACGTCTGCCGGATGTCATGTGTTTCTCCCAGGGGGGACGCAGCTGCTGTTCCCCCCGGGGTGCCTGCAGTCACCGGCAACTCTGGAGTGGGCCGAGAGGAGACCGCAGCGAAAGTGGGTGTCGCTCGAGGAGCATGACATTCTCCTCAGTCGTCCCCTGGAACTTCGTCCTCATGGCATTACATTTCTTAAGGTGCTGCATATTAAATTTGCGATTCAATTGCTTGCATACAGGGGAAGTCAAACCGGGGGAAAAAAAATCTTGACAATATGCTCTATGCAGCCCCACTAGTCTAATTACAGTATTCTGGTTAATATTGTGTTAGTAAAATATGAGTTAAACAGCAAAATCCAGCAGTTTTTATCAATATCAGAAGGCAGCCATTTTGCCACTTGCTGTTCAATGAAAGTTTGTCTCATGTAACAACCAATCACAGCTCAGCTTCAGAAAACAGATCAGCTGTGATTGGTCGTAGCCAGAGCCCTGAGCAACTGTGATGTCATCTTCAGTTGACAGCAAGTGGCATAATGGCCGCGCCCTAAGATGGATAAAAGTGGCTGGATTTAGCTGCATAACTCATATTCCACAAATGTAATATTAATCAGAACATCATTTTGGACTAGTGATGTCACATACAGTATGACATATTGTCAAGAAATGTTTACGGTTGACTTCCCTTTTAAAAATCTGCCGTATGTAAAGAAAGATGACACTTTCTTTGCAGCCAGTAGAAGTGTGCATAGCACATCATCGCAAAAAATGGAAGGAGGTGGTGGTACGAAAGTATGATGGAAGGTCGTGGAATACTTTGCCTACTTCTCTCAGGAAAGAAAGTGAACGACACAGTCCAACCAGGGTAAATCAATATCACATATTGTAAATCAAAATGTTTGAAATATTACAATAGCATCAGTTACAGTCAATGTGTTGCGTGTCTGTAGCTGGCCTGCTGTTCCGTGAGCCAGTTTTCCTGGTTTATTGTGGTAGGCCGTCCAGTGCGGGACATCTGCTCAGTTTCACCAGCAGGAGCCCTTTTAGTGTCCAGCGCTGACCCTGGAGTCAAGCTTAACTTTCCTCCAGACTCCACCAGTCAAACCCGCACTATAACTTTACAGGTAATCTCAGTAACGTCTGCAAAAATATACAGGGTGACCCAGGATTTGCTATACACTTTTATTTTTGCAATTTTGTTTCAGGTATTAGTTGGACAGATGTGAGGTCAATCCGCATTTGACAGCTTAGCGGCTAGCCTTTTCCTGTTTTTGTAAACATATCATGCCCATGGCTCACCAACGGACATTGGAGAAGCGCTGCAAAATCGTTGCCCAGCGACAGGTTTTCCTGACCCTGACTGCTGGAGTTCAGTGCTAGTTTGAAAAGCAGGTTAGGATTCGCCATAAAGGCGGTCACACTGCGCTAATGCATTGGTGTCAAACTCCGGTCCTGGAGGGCCGCACTCGTGCAGGTTTTGGAGGTTTTCCTCTTCAAACACACGCTGATTCCAATCAGCGGGATCGTTAGCCAGAGCTTGCTGATGAGCTGATCATATATCAGCTGTGTTGGAGAACGGAAACATCCAAAACCTGCAGGATTACGGCCCTCCAGGACCGGAGTTTGACACCTATGCTCTAATGTACAGTTTACTCTATTTATGGCAAGTTTCTCTGTTCTTGGCAAACAACGCCTGGCCAACATTGTAGAAAACACCAAACTCCTAGAGCAGGCACTTGCGTAAAGCCAGGGAATGTCATTCGAGAGGGCTGAGCTTGATTTAGCGATCGCTTTTGGGAATGATAAAGCTTTACCCGTACCGATCTCAGGTTGTTCAAAGGCTTCCAGCGTAAGAAAATGATGCTCAACTGAGTATATTGTTCTATATAAATCACTGAATAGTTTTTCCCTGAAAATAAATACTGATTGAATATAAACCCCGTAGGTCTCTGAGATTTGCAGACTTGGGTCAATTAGTGTAACCCAGGGTTCAAAGTAAACATGGTGAAGCTGCATTTAACTGTAATGCCGCACACAAATGGAATAAACTGCCAAAAGAAGTGAAGTCAGTCACAACGTCTGATTGTAAATGCTTTTAAATCCAGGTTAAAACAGCTTTTTTTCCCCTCTAACTTTGATTAAGGTTTCTAAGCATTTTAAAATAATTTTCCCATCTTACATATTTTAGAAAACTAGTCTTATTTCTCTCCGCTTAAATGTTTTTTGTAAGCTACTTTACTTTTACTTTTCTGCTTTTTTTTACTTTTGTGTTTGATGCTTGTAGGTGTCTTGCCTTACCTGTATGATTACACAAACTGCAAACCCTAAGCCGTTAAAGGCTCATGGCCTCACATTTGTCCAAACAATAACTGAATTTTTTTTTTTTATCAAGACTTTTGGGACACTTTGACTGTCCACCTTAGCAAGATATATTGTGCATATGGAAAGTATATACAACACTTCACCTTTTCCACATTATTTAATGCTACAACCGTATTCCAAAATGAAATCAATTGAAAATGAAAAGCATTAATTTTTATTTAGTTTATTGCTGGAACCCTGAGAGAGTTACCATTTGTTTCTTGGGGTGTTGTGTGTAGAATTAGCGGGAAAAATGAACGTGCATTTTTTTTTTTAAATAAATCTTTGGAGTGTTCTTTTGTTGTAGGTGCTGCAGGTGTCAGTGTCAGAGGTACAGGCGCTGTGCGGTGATCCGCAAGCGAGTGTCAGTCCTCTCATCTGCCTCTCACAAACTCCCAGCATGCATTTCCTGCAGCCAATCAAAGTTCAGGTCCCATTGCCACCAGGGGTTACAGGTACAATCTCCTTGCATCATTAGTTTACACAATATAGAAGGTTTTATTTATTTATTTTGCCTACAATCTCCAGGCATGATTTTAAAAATATACATATATTATGGTTTGGCGTTCCTCCAATGATGTCCCTCATTTTTTGGTGCTTATATGCTTTTACCAATACTCCTCGTTTATTGTTTATGTCAAATATTTATTTTTAATGTTGTTTGATCTGTCTACAGGTCACACAGTTGATAAGTCGTGTTTGTATCTGCTGCATGGAGACCCCACTGCCCAAACCTGGACAGACATCACATCTCAAGTGTCCCTCTATGTCACCCACTTGTATGCCATATTCTACATCACACATTTCTCCTGGTAAGTATCCAATGGAATCCCGATATGCATATATAGTAGGGGTGTCAAAATGAGTGCGTTAATTTTGAGTTCATTTAAAGTTCCTTTAACTCCACTCATTTTTTTTAACCCCTTACTTGGAAAGCCTGTACTGTGGGGGATTTCAGTCGCAGCACACACGTCCATATCAAAATTTAGCAATTTAATAATAATGCATATATTTGTGGAGACTGGGGTCAAGTTGTATTTTACAATTTTAAAAATGTTTAGAATTTTGCAAGTTACTTCATGCTAAAGATTAGATATAGCTCTTATTATGAAAAGAAAAATACACTGAGCTGTCACCAACGTCCTACAAATGCAATTATGCCATCTAGTGGCAGAAAAATTACCTTAACACAAATCAATATCACACTGGTTTATTACAGTACAGTATATCTTTTGAATTTTAACTAAATTTTATGAATTATTATGAAATTACTGTATCAATGATTAAAAGACACAGGCATATTTCTATTAGTTTAACATTTTTTCCACCTATGTTAACATGAGTAGGAAAAAAATATTTTCATGTACATTTAGAACAGATATAAAATTTGCGATTAATTTCGAGTTAACTATTGAAGTCATGCGATTAATTCCGATTAAAAATGATAATCACCTGGTACCCCTAATATAGTTAACGTCTTAGTGTTACAGTTTTGTGTTCTGTATTTGATCATAGGTACTGGCTCTGGTATAAGACTCAAAGCTGCGTTAGTGGCATGGTAAGAAAGGTGTACCAAAGGCTAAAGCAGTTTAAAGTCCAGTTCATGGTGCTCCAGCGGAAAACAGACCCTTCACAAGTCCTGCTGCAGTGTTTACCATCTAACAAGGTTGGTGGTTGTGCTTGTGTTTGCCTGCGACTTGTAGTTGCTAAGGAAAACAAAACGAATGGTGAAAACATTGCGTGTGGTGAAGACCCT
Source organism: Leptonotus elevatus (assembly GCF_054856555.1). Taxonomy (NCBI): domain Eukaryota; kingdom Metazoa; phylum Chordata; class Actinopteri; order Syngnathiformes; family Syngnathidae; genus Leptonotus; species Leptonotus elevatus. Next base: position 6,594,018 of record NC_141242.1, read on the forward strand.
TTCTCTAAAAGTCGTTCTGACGGTTGCTTCCCAGGTGGAAGACCGAGTGCGATCACTGTTAGAACAGTACGATGGACCCCAGCCTTCAGACTTGTGTGACCTTCTGGAAGGGGAGCAGTTCTTTGCCGGCTTTGAGAGAGGCTTAGATATCTGCACAGGTTAGACGTCCCATTTTATTAATTTGATCACAAGTCACTATTTTCAAGTTTTGTGATATAATTGACTTGTTGTTGATGTCGGTTTCCTGCTTCCTCTCACCAGACAGACCAGACTGTGTCGGGGGAAGACTGTGTTTTGTGTTTTACTCTAGCTTAAAAAATCTGAAGGAAGTTTACATCTCCCCTGCGAAGGGCCTCAGGGTTCCAGTGAGAGGAGAAGTAAGACAGTTAGTTTTTTTTTTTTTTTTTTTTTCTCTCGTTGATCACATACTTATTCAAACTACCCCTGGATGATTGCCCTCTTTCCATTTTAAGATTCACTTCCCATTTTCATTGTGTTGAACCGTCACCCTGAAAGTGTTACGTTTTATATTGTACATCTTTTATAGGTCTCATTTTACAGAGGGGAGATTCCCAGTGGTTTGCCAGAGGAAGTAGTGAAGAAGAGGAAAGGACATGACAGCCAGTGGCTTGCAACTTTACCGCTAAGACTTCCTGTCAGTTGGAAATATTTTCAGTTGACACATTTATTTAATTTAATATGCTCATCTTTATTGTGCATTATGTTATTATGATACTGATATTACTCTCCCAGACACTTCACTAAGTACACTTGCACAATGAATTCTGATACAAGCACCACATTAACAATATAGATTCAGAGTAGTATAATTGTAATTTTTACATTTGTATAGAATTGATGGAGACTTGGAGGTAGTTTTAATATCCGTCGTACAGCTAAGTAAGGCAAGCAAAATATAGAGATTATTAGATGCAGTGCAGTTCTACACTCTAAAAACAGTTGGGTCAAAAGTAACCCAATTATGGATCAAAAATTTGACCCAAATTTCTGGGTTTTATACAAAATTACCCAATTTTTGTCCCGTTTTTAGAGTGTATATGAATGTAAAGTGTTAACTGAATCTCTCTCTGTCAAAGTGAGCATTTTATCGTAAATTTGACATTTTTAATATAGCTCTTGTATTAGCTGTTCATTTGAACAGTGACGTGAGTGAATGTGTACTGATGAATTAAATTTGACCGGCGCCTCCTTTCCGCTGTTTTGGCAGGCGCTAGATGCCGATAACAAGTACATAATGGAAGAGTTCCAGCTTCCGCCTCTGAACCTCGGCGACCCGGAGAGCGGCTACCTGACAGAAGCAAATCTGCTCTCCATCTCCCTCCAGATTGGACAGGATTGGCGCGTTATTGGCATCAATCTCGGTTTAAGCTACCAAGAGTTAGAGCGCATCCAATACAAATACAAGTATGTATTTGCAAATAAACAAAACTCCTGCACTAATCCAATCATACTTGAAATATGAAGATGGGTTTATTTTAATCAATTGCTAACCATGGCCTCTTTATTTGCCTTGTAATGTTTAAAGAATATCAAGATTAACATGTACAGTAAAAGACACAATAGTGATGCTGTTTGTTTCTTTAGTGCAGCTAAAAGAGGGCGAGTGAGATGGTCGAGAATTTTGATTGTTTTAATCTGCGCTGTTAGATGCTGCTAAGCCATCTGGGACATTGCAGGAGATTACACACATAGTCTGATGCTCATCTCCCCCCTCCCATCGCCCTCCTTTTGCTCGCATGACACATCCTGCAGGCGTACAAGCAAAACCAACAGCAATGCGATGGCATTTATGGTGGTTAATGTCATTTTGAATTTAAGAACGTCTTTGATGAGCCAAGTGTTATTTTCATGGTTCTATTGGATGCATTTGCTGTCTTGGTGTATACTGTATAATTAGCATGCCCAACATTTACAAAATTATTTAGCACAAGCTGTAAATCATGGCCATGAAATGATAAATGGGGTCTATTAAGATGGCGCTGTTTTAATTTAGATTTGCTCAAAGCACTTTCCAATGCTATATTTTTCATCACACATTTCATGCACAGATGGTTGCTAATATCACTATGTAGTACCACTACCGGTTGTATGACTTCTTCAGCAATCGTTAACACGAGTTCAAATGTAATCGGGACATTCCTGTCTTCTCACCAGGGACAATCTTGGAGCTCTGGTGCTGGACATGCTCTTCCACTGGGCCCAAGGACAGAAGAGCGCCGGGCCTGGGGCAGTGTCACGATTGACGGCGGCCATGATTGAGAGTGACAGGAGGGATCTTGCAGATGAGCTGGAAGATATAGTCAGGCTGGGAAAGCAAAAGTACACAGAGTCACTGAGGAGAGTGGGCCTGGAGGCGGAGCAGCCCCTCGGTGAAAGCCCGCAGTAGAGAAGTTCTCACTGGCTGCAGGTGGTTTTCTTGTTTTCTTGTCCTACTTTACACAACCATAGCATGCACATACACTTTCTGCTGGTTGCGTATGTTTTATCTGACGGGCTAACGGCCTACTTTGTAAAAAATGCATTAACTGAAAGACATTGCAGTTCTGATATTGAATTTAATTTATTTGGCCCATATTAGGTTCCCTCAGTTTCAATCTGACCTGTCAGGATAAGATTAAGCGGCTGAGCTAATGCTCACAGCTGTTGAGCTTTCTTTAATTGTCACGAAAATCACTTTAGCTGTCTGTTGGATGCACAACAGAATGCTAGTTTTGGGAAAAAGCACAACTACTATAAAAATATGAATTAAATGTTACATCCCGTTTAGGTGGCATGGGCCCACTTCCTTCCATTAATTACATGAGGGTAACCACTACATTATTCCAGTGCTTTTATTTTGCTTATTTTACTATCCACACACACCTGTGATAATCGACATGTGACATTCTGTAGCATATTCATATTTAGATCATATTTAATTGTCTATGCGTTCCCTGTAGTTTTGTACAGTATGTTTTTTTTATTATGTTTATGTTATTTTATAAATGTCTGTAATATAGCTGTGTGTTTGGCAAATGTCGAATACGTATCATATTTTATTAGAGCTGTCAAATGATTAAATTATTTTAATCAGATTAATCACATCTTAGAATTTTTTTCGCTTAATTAAAAAGGCTTTTTATCAAAAAAATTTGCCTGCCAAATTTAAAGAGCACGTTGTGCTAATTATTTTAACATTTAATGTTATGAGGACATCTTCAACATTTTTTGATCCACTGCACACGCTCATCTTCTTTTCTAATCAGTTTATCACTTAATTTAATTTAATTTACATAATTTAAAATGGAAAAAAAATGACCTCGATAGTTTGACATGAACAAATATTCTGAATGTCATACGCAAACATTTATTAAATGCTTTATTTTAATGCATGTCAAAATTAATAGTGTGATTAATCTGCGTTAATACATAATTGATGCGCAATTTTTTTTGCGATTAATTAATTAGTTAACGCTTTAACTTTGACAGCACTAATTTTCATCCACATTAGGAAGAGGCCTTATTCCAGTTGAGTTTCAGGTCAGGTCAGATTCCAGTTTATTATTATTTTTTGTTTTTAAACTGATCAAGCATCTCTGAATTGTGTCATCCAAATCCAGCGTACAATATAGTGCGATGTATTATGTATTATTTTTGCATTCACCTGCAAACTAGCATTTCGTGCACATTGTCCATTATTTTTTTTCTGATCTTGAAATGCAGAAATTTATTTTTAGCATGTGTGAAAGCTTATGTTTATGAAGCCGTCCTTCATAAAATGGGCCAGAACATAGCACAATACTTGTTCCAAAATGCTTAGGAATTTTTCCCAAATTAAATCGAAACCATTCAGTCCTCATCTCCAACAAGGTTGGTGATGCCAAGTTTTACAATTGCAGCCTTTCAGCTGTTTTTGAGTGGCCTATATGTGACTCCGCCGCCAAAATAGCTTGTCTCTCACGGTTCAACTTTTATCGACTGCTGCATGCAATCGACAAACTGCATGTATGTCAAACTTAAACGGAAAGTTAACCCAAATGTTTTCTTTAAAATATGTTTGCATGTGCCTACACTAGTCTAAACATGGCATTCTGATTAATTTTGCGTTTGTGGAATATGAATTAAGCATCAAAATCTACCTGTTTTAGGGGGCCAAAATGGCCGCCCCCTGAGATGGACAAAAACTAGTGGATATATATATATATTTTTTTCTTTCCATATTTCAGAAACACAATATTAATCAGAATTGCCTATTGTGTTTAGTCTAGTGCGGATGCTTAGGACATTTAAAAAAATTTTTTTTTTTTTTTTTGGGGGTGGGGGGGTGGGGGTATTTTCCTTTAAAACCATGTCACAAACTCAATTTGACATATTATGCATAAAACAGTGAAAAAATCTGTGTTTTGATGGCATGGAGCCATGGACCCTCTTTATTTCCCCCCCCCCCCTTTTGATCCTTGTGGATATAACGTACATATTTGTTGATATGTTTTTCACACGGCTTTCTGCACTGCTTTTCAAGGTCACTTGCTCTATTCCCATCCCCCCCAGCCCTTACACCTTTTTCTTATGCACTTACAAAACGTGCGCACTTCCACTATAAAACCACTAGAGGACAGCCTTTTTTATATCGCTTTTTTTTCTTCCCAATTCAAGTCATCCTCCATCCACTGTCAGCTTCCCCCCTCCCCTTACCTTCCTCCATCCCCACCTCCCTCCCTCCATCCCCACCTCCTCTTCCTCTCTCAGTTTGCTAGTAAGACCGGTGCTTAGTCGCTCTATCCACGTAAAACATTCACAGTGTGTCAGGCTTTTGATTTCACCATCTTACACCGGAGACATAGGGGTTAACGAGAGCAGATATTTGTGGTATGTACTCAATGTTGTCTTTTTTTTTTTTGGTGTGCATGTGGCGGGTGCCAGAGGCGCACAGATCCTACGACGATTCCAATCGACGTGACGTGACGTTAATTTATTGAAAATAATAATAATATGGATAGAAAAAAAAAAGTGCAACCGCTCGACGTGAGAGCGCTAGCTAAGCTTGGCGAGAACCGGCGAGCCTCGTGGTTGCGATAGGAAGCGACACAACCTCGCCGTTATTTGACATGTCATTTAAAAGGGATGTGCGAGGAGGAGGAAAAACCTACATCGGAACGAATCTGAAGCGTATTACTGCGTATTTCACATACGGCCAATTCATGCAGTAGGGCAGGTGTTGCAGCCCGCGTTGTGACAAAAATGCGTTTATATGTACAATTTTAGTGTTGAAACCGGTAATGATTGACTTGGCCGCGACTCATCTCGTGACGTTGTTGTGTCATGTGTGCGGCGAGGGAGCTCAGTAGTAGTGTGCATCGTGAGCTCACTGACTCACCATCTCCTCTTTTCTCACCGATGCTGTCATATTGTCGCTATTAATTCTGATGTGTCATTATTGCTGATTCTGCGGACTGCTGTACAACCAAGGATGACGAATTAACTGAATTGGGTTGCGTCGTCTGTTGAGTAGAGAGGTCACGCAAATGTGAGGGACTTAACAATAATTGTTGGTTTTAGTAGGCCAACAATGTAGCCTCACCGCAAGTCTTGGCTTATGGCTTACTGTATTATGAGGCTCGCTGGCCCTGCAAAACATTCCTGCAGCCATGAAATTATTGATGAGGCAGACCATTCTTGGTGTCGGGTGACACCCTGTACATCCTGATAGGAAGTTTTCTGCGCCGCTTGTCCTCTGTTGCACATTTTCCCTCCGTTTTAATCAGCGACAGTCCTCGAGAGCGCGGAGGAAGGAGGAAGGACTCTGAATGTCACTTGTACAAGTATGTGCTTGCGATGGCTTGCCGAGCTCCGTTCTTGCCATGTGAAAGTCATTGAGGTCATTGAAGGATTTCACTGGAGTCTGTAAAGTGAAACCAGATGCTTCAATGCTGCAGATTGTGTGTTTTTTTTTTGTGCTTGAGGCGGGCCCACTTACAATGCTTTTTGTTATTCCATATCCGCACTGTAGGGAAGAAGAGAGGCAGGCAAATCAAGGTGCCCCAAGGGACACACTGTATGTGTGCAGTCAGGAGAGCGACTAAACCCAGCACCACGTCCTTGCAAATACTGCTATGAAGATGTTATTTCTTAGTCATCGCAGTGGAGAGAATGTGTTGCTGTGGTGCCAGCTCACAACTCTCACTTGCACCGAGAGCAGGATTGCAAAGGGTGATTTCAAAGAGTTGGGTTTATGATCCTCATGCTGGAGGCAAGAGGGAATAGTAATCAGATTTATCTGTGATACCACATAGTTCATCCCCTGTTTCCACCAAGCTGTCCAAAAATAGTTAGCATTTCACAAATCGCCACAAAAACAAAAGCGTAATAACTACCAGCTGCCGCGGCAAATAGGTTGTGAGAGCTGTAAAACGCACTCCTACTCCTAAAACACGTTTAACTACAGACACACGGAATAAAACCGCTGCCAACCCATTTATGTGCTGCTTGGTCAAAGGTTTATGGTTTTTAGCTCATGCTAATCTGTGCATCCAGCAAAACTCAATGCAGCTCTGCTAACCCTTTGGCTTAAACATGATAGCAGGGGTGTCACCGTGTCACACCCACAATTATTTAATCTCACACTTGTTGGTGGCTATATGGCCTGACCAATATGTTTTTTGGTGTTGTTGTTTTTTTTAAGCCGATTCAATTTCCAATATTTGGCAGAATAACATTCAGATAAAAAATTAATCGGTCGATTAAAAAAAAAAAAAAAAAAAGAAGATATGAATTACACAGTAAATTTTGTAGAGTAAATTTTGCTCTAAAAAGACTCCCAGTCTAAACAGAGTAAACTTTACACTTTGAAGAGATTAAAATGTTGGCGCGGCATGGCTCAGTGGGTAGACTGGCCATCTCCCAGCCTGAAGATTCTGCTATCGTTCTTCAAAAAATAAAAAAATATATATCTTACTCTCTTCGAAGTTTACAAATATAGTATTTTTTTATATTAAAATTGACTCTATGAAATTGACTGTGTACAGGCAAAGCCTACTTTGTCCTTTACTATTTGATTAACTTTACAATAGAGAAATATTGGCAAACATTTGACAATTTTTTTGCTGATTTTGGGGGTGGGGGATCAGGATGTTTGAATATCATTGTGTTCGTCTTGTTTTAATGTGTGAAAAGAAATACATTTTTTTGGGGGGGGGGGGGGGGGCAATAAATAGTCAGTTTTGGGCAGATTTTAAAAGAGCTAATATTGATTAAATCGGCCAGCCGATTAATCGTTTGGGCACTAGTAAAACCCTAGAGACGTTTGTACAATGCCATGTTGAGGTTGAAAACATCTACAGCGGGGGCCGCCAACCTTTTTCAAAATGGAAGCTACTTCTTAAGTACTGATTAATGTGAAATGGCAAATTAGCTCAAATTGGCTTTAATGTTTTATTTATAAGTATTTTCACTTTGTTGAAGACACTGGTCATGTTAATGATTTTTTTGTTGTTGCAATAATTAGGTAACATACACTGTCACTATGCAGCACTTTATTTTTTTTTTATACTTTTTCAAATGATCACTTATACAACATTCCTAGAAAATCACAACGACCCATCGGGTAATCTTTAGAACAGCCACACGGGCACTATGTTGGTGAAAACTGAAGAAAAAGCAAAACATGTTGAGTTAATCTTTTATCTGTGGCTTCATTGCGCTCTTGTAAAGTTTTGTGAGGTCTCACACAATATGCGGCAGTTTTGTTTGACGGCAAAAACGCCGAAGAATATCAGTTAATCGTTCTGAACTCTCACAAGATGGGCTCATGGCAGTTCAAAGTTCCGTGCAACATTCCTCTATAATTGTTAATGAGAAACATCAGGTAGCCAGACGTGATGGTGAAAATAGATTCAATGAGGTTGTTTTTTTGGAAATATTGCTTTAGCAGATGATCACAAAAAACATCTGTGACAGTTTTTACGTAGTCTAAAGCACGTCTTCTTTGATAAGTGCTGATCACATCTGTCACTGTAATAAGTGCACACTCTAGACGAGTAGTTTTTTTTGCTGAGGTTTTGAGTCAAGGCGCACTCACGTGACTGCCTCAATGCAGGGCCACTTCCTGTAATGATTCACCAAGTGACACTGTCAACGAGCAAGGGTCCTATTCCACTATGTTGGCCACACGAGGACCGGGAGGCAGTGAAGGAGGCGTGACGCACGAGGTACTCTGATTTGAATGAGTGGAAATAATTTGCTATGTAAATGAGGATGAGGTGATTTTGGCTGCAGATATAGATAGCTTTACGGTGTTATTTTTTTTTTGTCCTTTTTTGTGAGTGTTCTTCTGTGCGTGCATCAGAGCTGATCAAATCAAGCAGCCCTGCCGTGCCGTGTCATCACTTTTGACTTGTCTTATCTGCGCCGCCATTGAAAGCTCAATGTCACTTTAGGGTTTGTAGGAAGGACACTTTAAATGTGCATACTTTTGACTTTATTTTCAGTTGGCTCACCAAATTTGCATATCTATTCAATGTTTCAGTGAATGTCATTTTAATGTATCGCATTTTAAAGCTTAATCTCCGGCGATTTTAAAGCAACTACTGTTGTGGTACAATATCTGACATTAACAATAAATATTGCAATTAAATGTACAATATGTTATTCTCCTTATAATAATAATAATAATAATAATAATTTAATATTCGACTCTTTTGGTAGTTTATAATTTTTAACACTTAAAAAAACGCTGTTGTGTGTATTATTCTTGTTCATGTATTTTACTGATTATTATTATTAGATATTTATTATTATTATTATATAAAATAAGCAACCATTTTTGTCGACCTTTGTGACTTAATTTATTTTATATGTCACCTATTTTATATCGTAACAGTAAAGATAATTTAATATTGCATGGTGCCAAATAATATTTTTTAGGAACGTTTTAATGACCATAAAGAAGGACCTTTACTGCAGTTTTGCAAATCTAGCTCATTATTCAAACTTACACACCCAAAAGGCAGCAGTATATTTTATCAGCATGCCAGCAGCAACTGATTCATGACGAACATAAAACTCACAGGGCACATTACAACTGTCACTTGATTGTCAAGCATGTCCTCAAATGATGACCCTTGTATTTCTTTAAAATGACAGGCATAGAAATGACCACATTGTGTGTATTTTAACCGTGTTGTGTTAATATGAAATTATGAACTTGTTTGTCTTGGTTCCTGGTGCTCTCCTTGTGAGCAAAGCATTTATTTATGGGCTCATTGTTGAAACGATGAACAAGGGTCACAGCAAAGAGATGTTATCGGCCTGAGTCAGTGGGCGCACGCGCCAGTTTTATTGAACGTGTCCAATGGGTACTTAAATTGCCCGAGTTCAAGGTTCTGCATCGGAGACTAGACTACTTTCACAATCACTCTGACTAATTATTTATTTACTCATCAGCGCTTATCTGTCCAAAGGGACACACTTTCAAATAGATGTGTTGATGTCAGGGTTTAACAACTCCTACATGATCGGCATTGTCGCATAACATTCCTAAAATGTTTGGTGACTGTAAAATGAGGCAGGACAAGATTGTTCCACTCCAGTCCAGTAGGCGGCGATAATCTGCATTGCAAAGTAGGAGCCAACTGCCACACACTACCAAACTTTATTTTTATTTTTATTATTTTTAATTCTTTTGGACATGGTGGGCCTTTGTCCCCACCTGGCCTCAGTGCACCTTTATCCATAGTTACGCCAAACTGTACTGTAGTTGGGTTGAGTCCAGTGGGAAGTAATTCAAGCCTCGGAATTCCTCTAGGATTTGGTCGGCGAGTGATAGCACTGTGCAGACGCTGCACACTGAGGCCACTTGTCTCATTCGCACAGACTCTGATTGTCATGACAGCACAGCCTGGCAAAAAGACTGCAGGCCAAATAAGTAACGTACTGATGCGACAGCGTGGAATGGTGTGGCGATAGAATACATTGGACAAGTTGAGCTGCGGGCATGGCTAAATAAACGGGAAATGTTCCGTTTTTTTGGGATGACTCATGGAAGTGCGTAGAATGTCATTCTGCTCAGATTGTACTAGTCAGAAGTACTGTATAGTTTATGGAGACTTTTATGGGCACATAGGACCATGCACTTCCTAACCACATGTATGACAAGAATGCCATTTTAAATATGGACAAAATACGTGCAAAATGCATGCTCTTAGTATATTTCATTTTTCATAATGCATTTCTCAGTTCATTTAAAAAAGATATATGATTCAACAACTCAAGTTTTGAAGCAAACTACTTTTTTTTCCTGCAAAGGGCTCTCTTGTATAAAAAAATATATATATATACCATTCAAGGTCAGCACAAAACTGCAGAACAGCTAATCAACATTGAGTTCAAGAACTAATTTTGTTATTAGTTTGTAAATCAACTCACTCAAAATTGTAACATTATTGAGGTAATGCATTTTCCTGCATGCCATTACAAATCCGCCAAAAATTAAGAGGCCCCCTCATGTTGTAGTATAGGGCAGTATAAGACATGGTGCAAGTGCAACTAAGCCTCCTTGTCTGCCAACTAGTGGTGAATGATGATATTGCATCTTAAAACTATACAGTAGAACCCCTCTATTTGCAGGTATATGGACTGGGCCGACAAAAATCCATGTATATTAGACACCCAATAAAGTTTTTAACTCTGGAGAGAGAGAGGAATTTTTTTGGGATATATTTTTCTATAACAAATGCTTATAAACCTCCCACCCCCACCCCCCACTCCAAAAACGAAGGAAAAAAATAATAAATAAATAAAAAGTAAATTTGCAGGTGCCGAGTATATTCAGGTTCTACTTTAGCAGTGAAAACATGTTCAATACCTCCCCCCCCAAAAAATAAATAAATAAAAGTTTTTTAATAGTCAATCAAGGGGCCAGTTGCCCATCCCTGACCTAAATCGTTAAAAAAAAAATTGGAAGTAAAACAAAACAAAACAAACATTCAGCAAGCCAAAATCAAATAAAGCTCCACAAATAAAACACAAAATGGAGAGAAACTGGTGTTTGTCCAAATTATTATTCAAATTGGGCTCGAACACATCAGCAAATAGTTGAACGAGCTAATCTGTTTACTTGCCACCTGAAGCTATGTCACCTTAATGAATTTCAAGCATGGTGGTAAAATACAACACCTCACTCTGTCCTGTCAGCTGCAATGCTATCATTCATTTTGTTGCACGAAATGAGTATGAAAAGTTTTTTTAAGTCAACCAATGATAAAGAAAAAACATTTAACAAGTGAACATTATTTTTTATTATAGCTTTTTCGTACCTTTTTCGTTGTCCTGGATAAGCTGCCCTTAAATAAACCAAAATATCACATGGTTCATCCTAGGGGAAAAAACACACACGCTATGTTCTTTTCCAAACACGCCACAATTTAGCACAAATGTGAAGGTCACAGGGAAGCACTGATGACGTTTGAGGCGGATTATGTTATTCACTGCAAACACATTACAAGTGTGTTTTGTTTTTTTCCTTCGCAAATATTTACCATGTTAAAAAAAACAAACATGACTGTTGTTTAGTTACTGAGTAAAAAGACCGTTTTTCCCAACCTCATACCCCGCCCCCCCCCCCCCCCCCCCCAACTCAACATACACACACAGTCAGAGGCGGGGCCAGCGGGGGCTGGGGTTACTTCAAGCTATCCAAGCAAAACACACCAGATCACAGCTGTGCCCCCATGTTATCTGTAATGGAAACATCCTCACTCCTTGTGCAATCTGTCCAAGTATAGCGTGACGGCCTAATGATATTTGCTAATGTGGGCTGTACACAAAAGAAACTCACCACTCACTAGGGTTGGGATTGGGAAAAGCTGAGTCGTGACTCGTGACTGAGGCGCTTTACTAGGGGGGGAGGTGGAGGGGGGGGGGGGGGTTATGTGTGTTTTTGGTCTCCTGCGGAGGTGGCCGGTGATTGGTGGATGCAGGGGGAGGGGAGATTGAGAGTGGGAAGAGGAAGCATCTTCACACACTGAAAGCACAGTGTCAAAAATAGGGAACATCTTGTGGCAACATCTGGCCTCTTAAATGTGTCCGTTAAAAAATGTTTGTTTGAAAGGAGTACAACAACATGGCCTCCTTTGTATGAACATAGTGCACAAAACGTGAAGGTCATGTGGGACAGATGCACAGGCAGCATAGCAGCACATATTCATCTTTACAATGGCAACATAAGTGTCTAATGAAGTTCTCTTCGCTTGTTTCCGATTGATAATTTATTTTGACAGTTTATGCCTGGATTAATACTATGATCCCAATCTTCACCTGGAGTCTGAATTGTGTTTTCAGTTTGAGTGGCACAGTGGCGAATTCATGATGACAGTCAGCCAATTGCTTATGTATGGCTCACAAACTGCATGACACATATTTAGTGTTTCTTTTCTTTTTTCAGCTGGACATGTTTTAAAACACAACGTTGTTAACTCATTCACTGCCATTGACGGCTATAGACGTCAACAATTAGTTGTTGTTTTTTTTGCAGCGTGGAGCCGTTCTTTTGAGTGATAAAAGTGCCACGAGTAGTGCGATAATTAGCATTACTGGAGTAGATCATTACAATTCCTTGCACATCTATAAATTGAAGCAAAAATCATTGTCAATCAAATCATTTTGAATCAAAAATCGTTCTAAATCGAAAATCGATTCTGAATCGAATTGCACACCCACAAATCGGAATCGAATCGAATCGTGAGACATTCAAAGATTCCCACCCCTAGAAAATACCATGTTTGGACTAGTGGGGCTACATAGGCCATATTGTTGTAAAGAAACTTTTTGGGTTGTCTTCCCTTTTAAGTTATCAAACTGGGAAATATTGTAAAAAATAAATAAAATAAATTGGGACACATTATATATTTTGGATTCTTGTAGTTGGAGTTTACGTTATGGAGAAATACAATCGGCCAATATTTGTTATCAGCATAATTATAAAACATGTTTCCAAATCTTTTTTACTGAAATCTCTACGTTTTCTTTCAGATATCCCCCAACTTGACCAAGTTGCAAGAAGACAAAGCAGACTAAAAATCCTCTTTTAGAATCTATTTATTTATAATCCCACTCAACTGCAAGACCCTTCTGTAAGAGGCAACCAAAATATACAACACGACTGCCCCCATCGTTCACAGTTAACAGACACATTGACACAACAGTGAGGAGGCAGGGCTTCATATAAATGGCTGACAAGCAGATCAGGTAAGCTTGCGCTATAATTACCGCAGCACTTTGTCCTTGTTTTTTATCTTGCTCATTCATGTTTTCGTCTCCTTCTAGTTTGCCTGCCAAATTGATCAATGGGGGTGTCGCCGGTCTAATTGGAGTCACCTGCGTGTTTCCCATCGACTTGGCCAAGACTCGCTTGCAAAACCAGCAACATGGATCTCGCCTTTACACCAGCATGTACGTCTTATCTTTACACATAAGACCCGACATCAGCGTTTTTGTGTAACATTCCTCGTCTGTTGTTTATTTTTTGTGTTTCAGGTCAGACTGCCTTATCAAGACCATCCGGTCAGAGGGATACTTTGGGATGTACAGAGGTGAGTATGGAAGTTTAGGGAAAATGAGATAAGGATTAGGAAAGCAAGACGAGACTGAGGACATGAAATGCATTGATGACAGTGGAACCTCTGAGGTCAAACGCAATCCATTCACGGAGTGCTGGTCAACTTCTGATATCGTGTCCCTTGTAACATCCATCCATTTTTTTGCATTATGCTTGGCAAATTTGGGGTCATGATGGGTGAGTTAGCCAGCCTATCCCAGCTGACTTAGAATTTGTGGAATGCCCAGTGAACATTTATGTCAAGAAAAGTTCTCCCACATTCATTTGTTGTTTTTTGGTCCCTCAAATTGGTTAATCCAAATACATTTCTAATGCATTCATTTCACTAAATATTTTTGTTAATTCATTGTTAACGATTAAACAAAAACATTAGGGAAATAAACGGCAGTATTTTAAATGACAAAATTACTGTTAATTCAACACCTACAGAGCTAAATATAATACTTCAAAAGTGTCTTTATTGCTAAATATAGTTAAAACAACACTTTTGAAAGTGTTCATTTTTTTACACAGGAGTTAAAATAACACTAGTCAGTGTTGATTTTACATGTATGTAGTATTAAAATAATCCACCATCTAGTATTGAACTTCAAAAAGAGTTACTTTTGTTAACACTACAAATGTTAATATTAACTGAATAACTCTGGTACAGAGTCACATTCAACTCGCAATTCTTTACCATTAGAGTTATTTCTTCATCTCAATGAACGTTTTCAAAAGCGTCTTTAAACACTTCTGACGTGTTAAATTTAGCTCCGTAAGTGTTGAATTAACATTGTTGATTTTGCTGTGTATGTATTTGCTCAAATAATTGGTAAATTAATTTGAATTATAATTAAATATGAGAATAAAATGCACAATTTTTGCTTTTTATTTTTTTTTCAACTTCGTCTACGAATGACCCGGCTCATCCCTGTGTTTAAATTAAATGATTGATTTAGAGATTTTATTGATTTTGTAATGTTTTTAAGCCACATGTTAACATTTTTAACCGTCATAGAAGACACGACTAAAAACAATACCACTCGGTGTTTCATGAAGTACGTTTAGGTTTTCGCAATATGTTGACATTTTGCGCAACTTTAGAACCATGGCTCAGGTGGTTGAGTGGTCGTCTCCCAACCAAAAATTGGCACGTTCAATCCTCAGTCCTCCCGTGACGGTGTGGAAGTGTCCTAGAGCAAGATACTGAGCCCCCTGTTGCTCCTGAACCTGCATCATCAGTAGGTGAAGGTAGAAAAGTGCTATATATGTGCATCTCAAAGTATTACAATATTGTGGAAAACTTCATTTATTTCAGTAGTTCAACTCAAGAAGTAAAACTCCAAAATTTTATATTTTGCTGATTCAACACACCTTGACTTCTTTCTACCCCCTAAAAAAAAGAAAATAATTTATATTTATGGCCAACACAACTAAACTAAACTTAAACACTTAGAGAAATATTTAATGAATCTTTTTTTTTTTTTATCATTTGGATTATTCAAATGTAGAAATTAGGTAAGAATGAGTGTTTCCGATGCTTTGCTCACAAGTGGTGTGCGGAGTTATACAACAATTTTTTGGGAGTGTCGGATCATCGTCCAATAGTTTTGCTGTGATGATGAATCGCAGATGAACTGTGCTGCAATGTTGCAAATGTTATGGACAATCAGAAATGCTGTGTCGTTTAACATGAGCTTTGACAATAAAAATGAAGAAGCCAAATGCAGTGGGCTGTAAAGCAGTACCAAAACAGCATATCATGTAGTTTATAAAGATATTAATTGTATTTTTTATGACGTATGTACCTGCAACGAAAAAAGCAAAGCATGGAGAGGCTCTTTTTCATGTTCATTTGTGTTTGTCCTTGCTACGCGCCTAATGAGCATATATAATGTGAGATTCACTTTTAAAATCCTATCTAAGATATTAAAATTTATTGAGATGCACCTGAACAAGCCAAAAGCCAATTTGCATTAATTTTTTTACATATGCTACCTGTAAAGTATGTTTGAATTCCAATTTGTACAACATTAGTGGTATTTAAATGTAGAGGTTCCGCTGAATTTGGAAAAACAATGTTCGCCCCTTACTTCCTCTTCTTCTTTCTTCCTGTGCTATCATTTACGCTTTGCCACTTCTTCCTCCCCAGGAGCGGCGGTGAATTTAACACTGGTCACACCAGAGAAAGCCATCAAATTGGCCGCCAATGACCTCTTCAGGCATCACCTCTCCAAGGATGGGTGAGGGACGCTTCTCATTCACACAGTGATTATTGCGTTTACAAGCATGTAACGTGA
Organism: Leptonotus elevatus; assembly: GCF_054856555.1. Taxonomy (NCBI): domain Eukaryota; kingdom Metazoa; phylum Chordata; class Actinopteri; order Syngnathiformes; family Syngnathidae; genus Leptonotus; species Leptonotus elevatus. The sequence goes on from NC_141242.1 coordinate 6,609,912, forward strand.
CACATTAGTACCTGCGCTGTTCTTTCATCATCACTGAGGTGCCAAACATTGCATGGCAACAGTTTGTAGTATAGAGTTACTTAATTTAGTCATCTCGTCTAATCCTACGTCACATATCGTATTCACTAGCAGTTATGTGCCTTAGGCTATGGCTATTCATTGCCTGTCCCCCCCCTTGAGATAAGATGTCGCCATCTTTGTGTGACATACATTCAAGCTGATGAATGATTGACTTGGCTGACCCAGCGGCTTGTCAATTATTTATCCTCATGCGTGTCTGGCCTGTTGAAACGGCAGACAAAGAGTCGCAGTCGCTGTTTTTGATGACAGAAAGAAAACTTGACTCTTACATTCACACTGCCACAGAACTCCATGCCTTAAAACCAGTTTATTTATTTGCTTATTTTGTCTCCAGAAAACTCACTTTGCTCAAAGAGATGCTGGCTGGGTGCGGTGCAGGCACCTGCCAGGTGAGTAATTGAGGTGGCGCTTGGATAGCATCCTGCTGTTTGCCATCTGGAACTGCTGCCGCCTTGAGCGCTGACGGTGGCTGTAGAACACCAAATCTCTCCCTCATTTGTCTTTTTGCCTGCAGGAACAATTAGCCCGCACCATATGTAACTGCTTTTGAAGCTTGTTATTAGGTTTGGAATGTGAAATGTTGTTTCCAGGTGATAAGTGAGCTCTGCTTTGGTTGGCCATGTTTATTGAGTGACTCAAAACCAAATGCCCGTCGTCATTGAGGGCAAAGGCTTCAAACATGAAGAACATGATTAGATTAAATGTAGCTAACCTTGGATTAAGATTGTAGCGGCTAACATGACCATCTCACCTTTAATCCAGTTAACTGATTACTCCTGTTTGGATGACAAAGACAATAAGGGCTGACATGATTTAGTTAATGGTAAGTTAAAACTTGAATGCAAAGCACACTTTTTTTGGGCATACACTACAAGTACAGTGAGGTTCAAAGCAAAGAGTGGACATTTTGTAAAAAAAAAAAAAAAAAGTTTTTACATATAAACTGTGTGTTTGTCATTTTTTATATATAGGTTATTGTCACCACTCCTATGGAGATGTTGAAAATTCAGCTCCAAGATGCTGGACGTATTGGTAAGGAAATCAAATTGTTACGTGGCTGTTGTAGATGCATAAATTGGATAAATAGTGACCCCGTGTGGTCTTTTGAGGAGACTGCAACAACAACATCCATCTTTGTTTCATAAAGGCTATGTATTGAAAAATGTTAACTGCAGAAAATTATTCTGGAACCTTTTTTTTTTTCCCACTTTGCTAACTTGTTAAATTATTATCATTATTATAATAATGATGATCCAGCCGTTCATTCGTCCATTTTCTTTAGTGTCTGTCCTCATTAGGGATCTGGGTGAGTTGAAGTTTATCCCAGCTGACTTTTGGCAAGAGTACTTGTGGACAATTTAGTCTTCTATTAGCATGGATGTTTTTGGAATGTGAGAGGAAGCTGGAGTACCCACCGATAAACCTTGCAAGCACAGGGATATCCTGGAAATTCACACAGCAAGTGAGATTTTGAACCCAAAATATATATTTTTTTGTGTGTGCTCTGCAATTGGCTGGTGACCAACTTCTTAGACATGCATGTAGCTTCCATTGTTTAGCCAGCCGTTAAACATATCATTTTAGATTGAGCAGTGGGCATTGAGGTTGTCCATTGTCTGGTCTTAGAGTACATCCAAACCACAAACAAAGGACAATTGAGCTTTGCAATTTTATTTTAATTGTCAGTTAGCGCAAGTTAAAAATGTTTATTCTAAAACAGCACTATACTATTACTGAGAAAATGAATCCCAGGGTCCAAATTAGCACGTTTAACTAAAAGCTTTAAGTTATCGCCCCTCATCCGATCCTAGACTAGAAAGCGACTTTCCCTTTCATACGTACTGAAGAACCCCACAAATAATTTCAACCAGATTTTTCCTATCATCACAATGATTTTCTCTCATAATGTTTTTTTCCTGTGCTGCTTAGCGGCTCAGAGGAAGCTGATGCCAGAGTCCGTGCCAGCAGGCACCGTGGAAGCCAAGTCGCAAACTGCAATGCAGATCACCAGACAATTACTGAGGGAAAAGGGAATTGCTGGATTATACAAGGGCCTTGGCGCCACATTGCTCAGGTAAAACAAAGCTGGCGCGGCGTCGAAAGTTTTGGTAATAAAAAAGCATTTCACATCGTCTTTCTGCGCCTTAGGGACGTTCCATTCTCCATCATCTACTTCCCTCTTTTTGCTAACCTGAACAACTTTGGGAAGCGAGGTGCAGAGGGACCCGCACCTTTTTACGTGTCCTTCTTATCGGGCTGCTTAGCAGGAAGCACGGCGGCCGTTGCAGTCAACCCGGTGGACGGTGAGTCGCGAGCGTGTGAGCGTTATTGATGCGACGTGAGCCGTCCCGATATTCTGACCCGAACTCTTGTGTGCTGCAGTGATAAAGACGAGACTTCAGTCTTTGAACCGGGGGAGCACAGAGGACACATACAACGGAGTGACTGACTGCATCAGGTGACCTCATTGTGTCTTTTACGCCGCGCACGACATGACTTGCACTCCAGATTGTATAATGCGTTGTCGTCGTGGGCTTTCTAGGAAAATCTTGCGGAATGAGGGCCCATCAGCCTTCTTGAAAGGGGCCTACTGTCGAGCCTTGGTGATTGCGCCGCTCTTTGGCATCGCCCAGGTGATCTACTTCTTGGGCGTGGGCGAGTACATCCTCAGCTTCTTGCCCAAAAGGGACAACTAGGAAGCACATCCTTGTCTGCCTTTCCTGCCCAGATCACATCACACCGCCACCTTCGTGAGGAGTCATCTCATTCTTAAAGACCTCTTTGTTTGTATTTTTAATGATTATGTGCTACATTTTGTTTCAAATTTATCGTCTTGAATGTTTAAATCATGCAGGAGGGAGCCTCCGTTTTGCTGCCAAGCCGCCCGTGTCGGCACGTGTCAATCCTGATAGCGAGCCACAAAGTGCGAGCTTGGGTTTGGGAGGAGGCTGGATTTGTAATTACAAAATAAGTGGTTTTATATTATGATTGTGGAAATTTCAAGGTAGGCTGACTGCCCTTGGTTGCTGCAGGTTTGCAAGGTCTTCTTACCTGATTATTTAAAACAGTGCTCATCTCCAAATCAAATAGACTCGTGACACAATAGAAATAGAATAATGCACTTACCTTAATTAGAAGCACACATATTGAGACAATGCTATTCAGGATATACTCTTGTCTCAAAACACACTGCTGAAAAATGTAAAGGGAACACTGGATTAATTAAATATTCCAGTGTAAAATATTTATGTTGGATTTCATACTATTATTATCTCATTTGCTCCTACGTAAAAAAAAAAAAAAAGAAGACGTTTTTTTATGCTAGAGCATACAGCAGGCTTTGATGCAGCTTCTGACCTGAAGAGATTGCTTCAAGTAGTTATAGTGGTAGTTATTACAAAAAGCTGCCAGCAGGTGGCAGCAGTGTATAAGAGATCAGCCAGGGCCATGTTGCAACAAACTCTTTTCCCCAGTGTTTGTGAATAATGATGAAACTTAGATATATTCTAATGCTAATTGCTGCAAATTTTCCTGATAAAGAAGAGACTCTAATCTTTCTTTTGGTAGGCTCCATGTTTTTTTTATAGCAATAGAACAGAATATTCTGTGGGCCTTGCAAAAATCAGTCAAACAGCTGGGAGCGAAGGGGGCTGCTTCAGTGAAAATGGCTGAAAATTGCAAACTCAATTCAAATTTCTTGCTCAAAGGCTCATCCAAATCCAAGTTGTGTGTCTTGGTAACGTATATGGCCTCCATGTGCCTGGATGCAGGTCCGTAAACATGCACATAAACGTCCTGCTTCTATTAGATTCTGGCAGCGCTACCGACATTGGTGTACTTGTCTGTGTCCTGGTATCTCCTCCGCACTCTCGATTAGGCTGGTTACACAGCATACCTTCTGGCCGTGGCGATTATGCATGTGTCATTCTGGAGAGATCTGCCTGAGCAACTTGTGTGGGCCGCAGATAAGGCCTCATGCATCTTACTCGTAATGAGCGCGCTGGAAACTGGGCCAATGTCCGATTTGCACAACAATAGGGAAAACTGATTCTCAATCGTTATGTTATGGCTTGCAGGTTGATATCGACCCTCATGTGTACGCTGGGATAAGAATGTGTTCCCTTTATCATTTTTTAAGCAGTGTAGTTCAGGAAAAGTGTTGATGTGATACCAGCACATGTGAGAAGCCACAATCCTTAAACCATAAGATGACTTTCATTTACCTCTGTTGGCTTTTTATGTTGTTGTTTTTAATTTAAGATGATCAGATTCCATCCAATGCATCCACAGTGACTCTACTGTTCACCTGGTCTCAAAAATCCTTCTGGGGATACGATCATGAGAATATATTGTACAAGCGAGAAAACAGTGTAGTCACTTATCGTGGAAAGCAGTTTTAAAATCATTGTTTACAGAACAATTCAGCGGTTGTTGACGTATGAAACGTATCTGAACTTGAATTAACTGTCAGGGCCCAAAGAGCTAATGACAAACATTTATCATGAAATACGAAATCGAAAAAACAATGTTTGTTTTGTTTACCAAACATACTTGTCAGTCAATGTTCTTGTTTGCTTTAAGCTGCAATGGAAAGCAGCCCCGTCATATCTCATTTGCATCGCACCTCCAAAGCCCTGCCATTGGTTTATCTAACCGGAGATCAAGGTGACTTTGACGTCTTTTTAATCCAATCACATTCCACTCTCGCGCCCACTTTGCTGTATTGTTGCACTGCAGATATATCTGATGCAACTTTTTAATGTGTACTCATCTGTGGGAGTAAGAACTATTTATCAATGTTCCTTTCTATGGGTGGTATGGCACTGTATGTTTGTATGTGTTGTTGACGTGTCCACCTTAATTATATTGTGCATATGCAGACGATATCAAGTCTCTGCTTTAGGATGTATTGTTTGTTTTGTACATGATGGCTTATTTGCACACCTACCTCTCCCTCCCCATAGTGTGGTGATTTTGTGTTATGATGAAGGAATGCAACAATTTCTCATTTTTGCTTACACGCAGCATGCCAGTTGGGGATATGCAATCGGGAACGCGCCTGCTTGGAGGTGTCATTACTTCGTAGCGTTTGTTCAAGTCTGCAGGTCTCACTGAAAGCTGGTTGAGCATTTGTTCGATAACCTTGATATGCATCGACTAGTGGTTCGACTAGTACACTCTTTGTCCTCACTAGTGGAATGACGAGGGCCAACTACATGAGTGATGAGACCAACTAAACGTTGCTATTAAAGAAAAATTGCTATGAACTCATTCACTGCCATAAATTCATAAAAAAAATAAAATAATAATAATTAGGGGCAAGAGGCGATTAAATGTTTTTAATTGTAATTAATCACATGACTTCACTTGTTAACTCACGATTAATCACAAATTTTATATGTTCTAAATGTACAATAAAAAAATTCTAGGTTTTTACTTTTGTTCACAAGAGTGGAAAAAAATGTTAAACTAATAGAAATAGTTCAAATGAATTTTTGACGTTTATAGCTGTCAACGGCAGTGAATGAATTAAAGAAAAAGAAAATATAAAAAATTTGGGGCGTCAGACGATTAAAGTTTTTAATCGTAATTAATTAATTCACTAGTTAACTCGTGATTAATCACTAATTTTATGTACAAAACTAAATGTACAATTTAAAAAAAACTAGATTGAAATTACTTAATCATGTAAACTCAAGATTAATCACACATTTTATATCAAAAGTAAAAAAAAAAAATCTCTAGGTTTTCATACTCTTGTTAACAAAAGTGGTAAAAAATGTGAAACTAATAGAAATAGTTCTAATTAATTTTTGACGTCTATAGCCGTCAATGGCAGTGAATGAGGTAATGGTGTGAACATTTTGAAATGATTTATCTTGGTCTTAAAAAACTGGCATTTCAACAGGTTTGTGCAGACTTCTCATTTATTTTTTTACTTCCACTGTACTCATTCCACTAGTCGTGCCATGGGTGCAATGAAATGTGAGGACAAACAGCATACTTGTACATGGACCTTAAGCTGGACATCGAGGATATTGAATAAATGCTCAAAGGCTTTCCATAGGTCTCACAGAGCTCACTGTTGTCCATTGGGACCAAATGAAGCACCATATAATGGTGATAGGACTATAATAAGCTTCAAGCGAATAGCCTTTGACCCCCCCCCTGAAATAAAGTGTACCCTGGATGAGGCCAACAGAGACCCGCTGACTTGAGACTGTAAGTCTTTTTGACCGGCGCTTCCTCTATTAAGCGGCCGCGCTACGATGGAAACGCCACTAATGAAAGCGACTGAAACGCAAGCAGGCAGTTGTCAGCGAAAGCCATAAGGTCGCCCGGCACCTCTGGCCGTAATGACTGTAACAGCTGAGCCACAGGAAAAAAATTGCGTAAGCTCATCATTGTAAACGTTACGTTACGCTTCTCTCAACATTCCAGCTGCTGTTTTCACCTCGCGTCTGACGTTCCTGTGATCATGCCTATTTTGTTTGATTGTCGTTGATGATTATTTTTTAAACCTTTCCCTGTTTTTTTTTTAATAATTTTTTTTTTAGCTTTGACGATGTTGTGCAAGTCATGAAGCTTTACTTATGCCATGAATTATTGCTGACCTTGTGAATTTGGTTACGTGAGTGCGCGTGTCCGGACAGTGTAGTGTTGTAGCTGATGTGTAGTGGTCCTCTTTGCTTCTGTCTGTCTGTCACACTCGCGTGCCATCCCTCCTCTCCCCGTGCAAAAAGGAGTTGTACCAAACCAAGGGCTCTATTTTGGTAGATGGCACATCTGCGCAAAATGTTGAAAATGAGTTACAATTTGGTGGCAGATCATCGATCGAACACCGGAACAGGGTAGCCAGCTGGTCTAATTCATTACATTTTCTTAATCATTATATTGCATTTGTTAAATCATTCTACTGGTCAGCACAGCGATTTTTTTTTTTTAAATTACTCCGCCAATTAATCGGTCATCGCATCAGCCTAAAAAAAAAATACAAACCCTATCGGCCGGGCATTACAAATCACCGGTTGTGCAGAAAAACGCCACTCGCAGGATTTATGCCAGTCACAAAAATAGAGCCCGAGGTTTACGCCGAAGAAAGCACAAAGAAAGACTAAGGCACACTTTGATTACTGACGGCTGCAAAGGGTGTTCAGAGTAGACGGCGTGAAATATATTTCAGTTCATTTGAAATGATAGAAGTGTTTCTATATGCCGGGTTGAGACCACATGAAGAGATCCATGTAAAGGTGTGCACTATGAGCAGTTATCCACAGAATATATATTGCCTACTAATTCTAAATGAATCAGATATAAGAATGTAACTTAGATATTATAAGATGTATTATTTAGTGAATAATTTATCCAAAGTTGATTGCTTTACACATTCACCTAAAACTTACACACGCACACAAAACCAGCTCGCTGATTATGCAATAAGTAGAGAAGTGGCACACACTAAAAACAAAAATAAACTTGTCAATGTCAGCGTCACAATAACGGGACCTTCGCAACTTTTTGGGGTCTGAGCCCTTCTCATGACCTGTGTTCACTTCCTCTCGGAGGAAATGTGCATTACACAGCACTTTAAAAACAACAACAATCCCTACTAATCCACCCACACAATATTACCTCCATGACATAGAGGATGTTTATCTTCATGTGCGGTGATTGACACGTGTCCTATGCATTGTTTATGATGCCATGATAAAAAAAGAAAAAGTGTTTCCTGTCACAATTTGCTGTTCAATAAACTGACTGTCCCTAAATCAATCAGGGTCATGTTTGTTTTTACACACATCTCTGGAGATGCTTTCAAGGTCCTGCAGCTTTCTCCCTCTGTTATTGTGTCCTTCGTTTTTTTGGGGGTTTTTTTCAGAAGGGAAAGAGCATGTGAATGTGCACCAGCATCGAACACGAACCAATAATTCACACCCACTTGCAAGCAGCTCACGGTTGCTTGAAATTCAAGCCATCCATTTTCTATCACTCATTCAGGGTCAAGGAGAAGCTGAAGTATCTCAGCTGACTTTGAGAGAGAGAGAGAGGCACACAACAGCCTGGACTAGTGACCAGTCAATCACAGGGAACAGTAAATGGATGACCATTCACTCAAGTACACCACACCCTCCATAAATGTGCCACGAGTAGACCACACATCCTTTGCCTATACGTGCAATATGCAATCTTTTACTCAGACTTCATGTAACCAAAGGATAGCGAGATACAGTTCAGCAGATGTTTATTTTCCCCACGTGATAAAATGTGTCAAAAAATAACATGTATAAATAAAATGAGCAGAGTTGAATTCCACTGCCACCATAGAGGGAGTGCTTTGGGATTCTTCTCTTGACTGGCAGTGATTTATTTGATTGTGTCGTACACAACCCAGATGGTGTGCACCGTCACCGACGACCATCTGGGTTGTGAATGGTCAAAGTCACGTGCATACTTTCTGCGTGTTTGTAGAGCACAAATCAGTGGGAATGTATGGTCGTATTTTAACAAAGGAGTAACAATATTAATGTTATGTGCCACCAAAATGATTTGAGAACATATAAGCAGCACAGGTTAATTATATGGAATGTAAAAAAACCCCACCATAAATCGACCTCACCTCTGTTTAAAACTAGTTTTCTATTATAAAACTGCAAATAATCAAATAGTATGGTATCAGAAATCCTGATGTAGAAAATTCTGCTGTTGTGCTTTAAATATATTTTTTAATAACATAGAATAAAAACTATTATTGTAATGCTATATTAAATTTCGGGGGGGGGGGGGGGGGGGTAATGCGTCCAGCAGTAGCCGGAAACGGCGCTGATGTGTAATACCCGGAAGTCTGAAGTCCGTGGCATCGACCCCATATCAGACACGATTAAAAAACACATTCAAGATGGACTTTTCAAGAAAAACTGGACATTGTGAGGATAGGTCGGCTAAGCAACACAGTTATTTTCACCCATCAAAAAAGTTTTGGGGGGGAGGGGGGCATTTCAGGAGCAGCAAAAACTTGCTAGCTCGGTCTACCAACACTAGCTAGCTGAGGAGCAAAAGAAGATGGGATTTTGTCAGTAAATAATAAGCGTCTATGGTGAGTAAGGCGTAACTTAACATTTTTATGCTTTTGTCATTTTAGGATGCGAATATTGATTGTGAACTGCTACAATGTGTTGTGTAAAAGGTTTGGAGGTGATGTATTGGAAGATAAAAGTTTAATTTACAGTTGTGCTCGAAAGTTTACATACCCTTTTGGTCATGTAAACTTATGAGTACATTATGGTGAGAAAAAAAGCTTAATGCCCATAAAAATCCAAAATAATTTGGCCATTGTTTTGATATTTTCAGAGATTGAAGTTGACATGAGTTTGTGGATTTTGGTGACAATTCATAACATTTGTGTGTCATTATGCGACGTTTAGCTTTTTGTACATGTACAATTGTGCTCATAAGTTTTTTGCCCCAAGGATATATTAACTTTCAAGCACAACTTTAATTATTGGCACTCCTGTTTAAGATCTGTTAAAAGCCTTAAAATAAATTTATTTTTTATTGCATAAGCCTATTTGTATACTGAAAATTGTATAAATGGTTTATCAGACAAAGAATCAAGCTCTTCCCATGGCAATCACAGTTCCCGGACCTCAACCCATGGAGGGGGCTAAAGAGGAGAATGCAGAGGAGATGACCCAGGTTGCTGGATGATTAAGAGAGAATGTGCAAAGAGGAATGGTTGAAGATCCCTCTTTCTGTATTTTCCCATTTTGTGAAACACGATAGAAGATTAGGTGCTGTTTTGTTGGCAAAAGGGCATTGCACATAACATCAGCGGTGCCAATAATTATGGAGGCCAGTGTATAGTTTTGTTGCGAATGGTATTCAACTATTCATCCTCAAATATGTCAAATGTCTCTCTCTGTAATGCCACACATAGTTACAGTATATTGTGTTTTTGTATATCATTTTCAGACATGATGGTGGATTTTGTCGCAAATTCCCAACCAGTGTGCTGTGAGAGATCATTAGGTTTGTGCCTATTATCCAATATTACACATTTGGTCTAAAAAGTATTTACTATAAAAAAAAAATGTGAAGAAAACTGAGCTTAAAACCAAAGTATATGCCAAAAGTACTATGACTTTAGACCCTTGGCAATGATACATTTATATGGTTTCATGACCAGTTGTCTCTATAGTCTAATGATGATCATGATACAAACAAGGCATTAACAGCCTAGATACAGGAGGCCGTCCTTGGTTGTCCCACGGTGCCATTGTAAATTGAATCTGTACGTACCAAATGACTTCTATTTTAAATGTATGTCTTACTAGTAAATATTTGAATGGTGTATGGTGTATTCCTCAAATAGCCACCAGGTGTCAGTAGAGTGCTGCAAGCCAGCTTGAGGAAAAAATAGGGAAGTGGCATGGCTCTTATTTGCACTACAGGTGTATGCTGAGCTTCCCATCCTGCTCGTCATCCCGCTATCATAAGCATCCAGCAGCGACTATGTTCGTGATCCCTGCAGGTTCCACTAGAAAACACAGTTTAATGCTGAGATTATTGAAAAATGTGTTTTTCCATGTCGATTTTGTTGTTGTTGCACCTACTGTTTTTGGGGTCAGTGAAACCATCCAGCGTGGTTCCTGCACATTTTAGCAGAAGTGATGTTATGGCAGAAGGTGATACATTATTAATCCCCCGCTGTTTGCACCATATTCAACATTACGCTTCAGAGCATTAGTTTCCAGGGGTGCAATTTCGAGGCACCCTGCTGAATAATTACAAGCGAGCACCTTCATATAACAACGCACACGTACAGTGCCGCATATTTGTGTTCTCAGCTATAGAGGGCTTTCATCTTTGAGAGTGTCTTTTCATCCGGCTTTCTGCAGTGTCGCCACATGAGATGAGCCAGGTTAACACAATGAGAGAAACTTGGACAATATAAAAATTGAACAGCAGGCGCTAAATCCCTTTTCATGTGACATGACTTAAGATTGCGCTGCCCACTATTATTAACCTCTCTGCTTTCGATCAAGAAGAGAGGAGAGAAGATGGAGCAAAGGTAGTATATGGAGCAAAAATATATAAATGCAACATGATGTTTTTACACCCATTTTTCACGAGCTGAACTCAAACATCTACGCCTTTTTCAACGTACAACAATAGACCTATTTCTCTCAAATGTTGTTCACAAATCTGTGTCAGCGAGTGCCTGCCCTTGACTGAGATAATGTCACAATGCCATAACAGTGGCTCCCCAATTTTAATGGACCTTGAACCAACAGACTCCAGATTTAACTGACAGAATATAGTTTCCAGTCCACTCAAAATGCCCCTCTGTACAGTTGCTGTCAAAATTTGTTAGTTCCAGAATTGACCGCAATTGGCCCCAGCCAATAGAAAATCACCTTCAAGGTGTATTCAAGGATCTTCTTGAAAAGTAGAAGCCAAACGTCCGTTTGTCAGTTTTTGAAAAATGCGCATGCGAAAGACCATCTTACCAGCTCTCGTGCTCATTCGGGGGAGAAATGCCTACACTCTAAAAATGGGGGAGTGATATTTACTAGAAAAATCCTAGTTAAGGTTGATGAATTCTAAGTAAATTTGACAAGGAGGAACTCTTTACTAGATTTTTTCAAGTAAATCCCGACATTTGATACATCAAATGTCCGAAATGTGCGAGCTCATCTTCATCTTCAGCAGTCTCTGCAGCCGGCCTCACTTCATGGACGGATGTATTCTTGCCATTTTCAAAGTATGCGGTAAGATTGGTGGAGCTATAACGATGAATGGCTGAATCAGAAGCTAAGCGGCTACATGCTACAAACACTAGAAGTGCGCATGCGCAGCACGACGTCATTATAGCAGCTTGATTGACGGCATCGAGAACCGATCGTTTAGATAATCCACCCGGAAGACGCAGCCACAAAAGATCCTTGAATGCACCTTTAAAGTGACGTCGCTCCGAGCTGACAATTTTGCGTGTTTGACTTTTGGCTCCAATGGCTCGCCTTGCCTGCTTTTTCATTTAATTCTGTCAAAACGCAATGTTAGGTAAGAAGTGCGTTACTTGTTTGACCTTACCATGGCATTTATTAAATTTTGCACACAAGCAATACACTTTTTCTTAAAAACGAAAACTAATACTAAAATGAACAAAAACTAAAACTAAGCATTTTTGAAATAACAAAAACTAATAAAAACTAAGAGAGACATCCTGAAAATGAATTGAAACTAACTACATACAAACAGTAGGTCACTAAATCAATGGGAATCAGTATTTTTTTAAGGGGGAGCAGAAGGTACTTTCAATAAAGATAGCAGTGGGGACATCAGTGACAGGCGTCTCACACATAAAAATGCAGGAAGGGGAGCTTGGGTTCAAATAAGTCTGCAGAGGATTCACATAACAAATGGCCAGAGATTGTCAGTGTAACGGCACAGCGAGTGGCGCAAAACAAAGCGTTATCAAACGGAAATCACCGCGGGACGCTGCATGCAAACGACCTTCCCCGTCTCTGTTGACAGAGCGCCGGCTTACTGTTAGTGGAGCCATCGCCACTACATCTAAGCCTTTGCATCTATACAGTGCAGATACGCTCATATCCTATTGAATCGTAATCCGCAATATCAGCAAGAGAAGCGCAAGATTGAATGCAATATTAGCTCGTGAGGACGAAGATGCAATTTACGCACACGCGCGCACAGCCACCCGACACCATTAAAATCGCTCTAATATCATGCATTTATCATAAACCTATTTTTAACCCGCGCTAACTGCCAATAAAGAGATGCTGGCGTGTGAGGGTTTAACAAATCTTTTTTCGGTTTGAGTCCATCTGCTGTGCCATTTCCCAGAAGGTCTTTTACAGATTGGCCTGTGTGAAGAAGAGGAACAAATGTACGAAATATAATGAAACGATTGTCTTTAAATGGCCTTCTGACGGTTTTATTGTGGGATTAAATCAGTGGTGGCCTTCTCTACTCACAGTGTGGCCACTTGCATGCGCTAAAATATTAGCAACCGTGTTACCTTGCATCAAAGTTGAGGCAAACTACATTGCTGATTACACGTTGAGATCTTTTTATTTGAGGTCCAGCCTAATAAAGAGCTGCAAGGTTTCTTCTACAAGGCCATCTGACCACCATCTGTGGAAAGATGGGATATTGATATGCAGCAATAGGTGGACCAGATGGGTGCCACCTTTCGTTTCCCAATCAGTGTCATTGTGCTGTGTTGCAGGTTTATCTAACACTTGACCAAATGAAGCAATGTCTGCTAAAGTGGGCGATATACGCATACCGATTTTGAACAGTTTAACAGATTTTTAGAATGTGAGAGACAGCCCACATGATGGGTAAAAAAAACAAAAACAACGTAGTACCAAGACTGACCTGTGGTTGGCAGCATGGTGCCACATGGCATTCTGAATACTGGAAAATACAGAGAAAGTGTAGTAGAAGAAGACATAGAGGCGGCTTACCTTACCTGTTAGCTTACCTAGCTGGTGAATATATTAAAAATGCTTATATTTACCAAGATTATTGGTGCACACCACCTGATATACTGTTACAAAATTGAATTTATTAATTTTTTTGTTGAAAATGTTTTTTCTTGACAGACCTTTGTGAAATAGTGAAATCCTAAAACTTCTGTCTTTTAATTCTGGCTGAAAGGTGTACCCCCCCCCCCCCCCCCACACACACACACAAATAAAAAAATATTTTACCACACACACAAAAAAACAAAAACAAATCTGAATCATATTGTTAGTCCACCATGTTGGAGATGGAGATTGGGGGATAAGCTAGGCTCGAAGCTAGGCTCAAAGTTTTCTGTATCACTCTTGTAAATTGGACAAAAGCGTTAATGTTATGCCTGAAGGAAGACCACATTTCCCATGAGGACAAGCGCATTGCGTTGTTTTTTTCATGCGTCAACATTGAAATTGACTTCCCGTCTTTGTAACAAATGGATAAAGGGGGAGTGACCTATGCCATAAAGTAGTTTGTATTTTTTTTGTGTGGCAGTGTTCCTACCATCCTTCTCAAAGTTGCTTAGTGCCAGTATAATTGATACAGATCCCCTCAGGCATTGGCAAAAGCACCATCCAAATAGTTTTAAGTCGATGTTTCATCAGAAGAGTTATGAAAATATTTTATTAAGGTTGAAAAGTTCCTTAGTGCTACTTAAATATTAGCTATATTATATTTTTCCCACACTCTTTAGATGTGCTAAATTGAGGGATAAAAAGTTGAGAGAAATGCACACGTACCTCAAGTTTGCGGCAGCGATAAAAGCAAAAAAAATTCTGTTTCAAGGTGCCCTTGAGCAAGAAGGAATAAATAGAAGATACATACTAGAGATAAACCGATTTATCGGCTGGACCAATTATCTTGCGTGGGTGTGTAATAGAAAACGCCCTTTGTCTGGCTGGAATACCCAGTCTAAGAGATTCTAAAACTAGACATGAACATAAAGATGCCCCAGTTTTTACGCTGAGTGCAGAGGCGCTTGTCTACGGAAATAGGGTATTCACAGTCTTGTGTTTTTAATCAGAGTGGATTCCCGAACGCACCCAATTGGCCCCTTACATGAGTTTCATGTGCCCCCTAAAGACTGAGGTCTGCCACAACTTAGACCTGCTTTTAGCTGGTGTAAAAATTTGACTACTTTCTGCCACCAAATTGTCAGGCGCTGTTAGCCCAAACATGCTAAAGGAGGCTTGAAATCAAGATGCGCTTGTTTTTACGCCTGAGCGCACGGCTGCTGTCCATCGAAAATAGAGCTGTCTTAGTTTTTATTTTGGTTTTTATTTGGAAACCAATCCAATGCAATAGCAATTTTGCCATGCACCCATGTAGTGAACAAAATCCACATGCAGTTGTGGAAGGAAAAAAAACAACCTTTTCTATTTTGTCATGTGAGCCACCAAAGCCAGAAACTGCTTATTAGGAGGGAGGGAGGGAGTCAGAAGAAGAAGGAGGAGGAGGAGGAGGAGGAGGAGGGGGAGTGAGTGAGTGAGTGAGAGTATCCAGCAGCCTGTACCTACACACTCTGACTCTTAGGAGGAGACACACACGGAGAGAGAGAGAGAGCGAGAGAGAGGCTGTGCAGGAGCAAAACAATAAAACAGCTCCAACTACACCGGAGGAGGAGTTGAGGAGTACACTGACACCGCTGCGAGCTCGACATCACCACCTCCACCATCACCACCACCTCTACCATCGCCTGTGCCGCCAACTCCAAGAGCCATGTATCTCAACAGGGAGGAGAACAATAGCAAAGGTAAGCCGGTGTGTGCGCGTGTGTGTGTGTGTGGGTGACACTTTCAAGGTGTTTCACCAACGACAGGACTCCGAGGAGGGGCGCGCGTGCATCCTCCTCAGCGTCCTTTTGACACCGCGCTGGCACCACAAAGTGTGTGTGGGGCTCTCATTATGTAATGTAGCAAGTGTGCATCGTGCCTACCGTGAGAAGCGTGTGCGTTGATGACCTGTTGTCGGGGCGTGTGTGTGATTGCAATGTTTTGCACATGTTTAAGGACCACACTGTGCAAGGTCAAAGCCCCCCTCCTCCTCCTCCTCCTCCTCCCCCACTCCTCCCTTCATTGGAACCCAAAGTGTAAATAAAAATGAAATAAAAAGATCATGCAAATGCATCTTGCTTTATTGGGGTAGAGAACAGCGCAGCAGCCATGGGGGTATAAGGGGGTGTTTGTGTGTGTGGTTAGGAAGGGGAGGGGTGGGGGGGCATATTTGAGTAATCTCCCACGTGTTACTGAGGCGTGATTTCTCCTCTCATCACACGCCACTAGTGGCCCCTGCTGTTAGAACGCTGCACATAATACTAATTGCAGCCTGAAAAATCTTCAGGTTAGAATAACACCTGCTGCTGCAGAGGAGCCAGAGGGGTGAGCATGAGGAAAAGGAGGGTGTAAAAAAAGAAAAGAAAAAAAAAAGGCAGAGTGGGAGGAGCCGTTCCTGTTCATTTCAGTGGACAACAGCAGAGTACAGTAGTGTACGTGCATGCATGTGCAGGCGGCAGAGCATATCGGATGCGAGATGTGGGCATGTCTATTTTAGTCTTGCAACTTGGAAGGAAGGTTTCGACATGTTATATTTTTGCATGCATTTACAACGACAACAAAAAGGATTACTTAATGATATGACCTCTAAAGAAAAGAGTGATTGCACAGTAAATGTATTGGCACATAGTGAGCATCAGGATGGGAAAAAATATAGCTGGTTGGAAATAACAATAATGTTCAGTGGGGTTGAAGTCAGGGTCATTTGCATGCAAGTCTTTCTGATTAAGATTTTTGTGGCTCAAGAGGTCTAGCACACCCCCTTATCAATTAAGAAGTGTGTCCAAATACTTTTGTTTATACTATTAAGTTTAGCCCTGTAGACAATCAACCTGGTCTGAAAAAGCTGCTCTAATAATTGATTTTAATGGCAGTATGGTGTAACATCCCTTAGCACTTATTTTTATGAAATGCCAGTTTTTTTGTTTGTTTTTTAAACTGAACCGGTTCTGTAATCCCTTCATACAGTATATCCTAATGCCTTAACTCCCACAATGGACAAAATCCCAAATTAACCAGCTAGTTCCTGGCCATTGTGGTGTACAGTGACGGTGTTTGTTGAAGCTATCGGCAGATGTGCTACATGTACTTTTATTTTATTACCATATTTTTAACAAAACGATTGAAAGAACGCCATCCTTCCTCAATCTATTGAGAATTCAAATGATTTGGGCATTTCTGACATTTCCTCAAAGCAACGCTTCATTTCCACGATGCATTGTGTTGCTTTTGCCGGTGACTAGCATACAAAACAGATATATTGTTATAAATTGTCAAACATAATTTTATCACATTTTCAAAAAAAAAAAAAATGACAACGATCCAAAGTTCAACGCTTTTCAATGTGCTTAGAGCGTCTTGTCACCGAAAAATATGCTGCTTTCAAGCAAAGTAGGAAAAAAATCGATATATCCTACTCGAATTGCGTCAGTTCCGACCTCAAAGCGTTCGTGTAAATACAAGACGGCATGTTTACGTGACACTATGTGATTTGGGATGACCGCGTTAACAGGAATCAGCCATCTTTGTTACTTCCATTGGCCTCAAACGCTTTGAGGGCGGAACAGGGACACGCCGAGTTGGACAAATCTGACTTCAAACCATCCTCGAATGCAGCATAAGACCGCTATTTTGACCTGTGATGTAAGCTCGGAATTGTCAATACCACCTGTTATGGATTGGAATTCGTTATAATTAGCAATGTTAGGCTATATATTCGTTTAGCTAATGATGTTACTTTACAGGAGAAGACAGTTGAACAACAAAAAAAGTCTGTGGTGTACTAAATCTGTGATATAGTCAGAGGCGACTGTATTTCTCAATCATCCCTACATGAAGTTAGACGATAAAAGGCATTGTGCAAAGATTAGGTTTGTTGTCAGTGCAAACCTCAGAGTCATGTGTGTTTATGGACCGTTTGGCTTTGAGTCCACCTGAGACACAAATGGTAAGCTTATGACGTGGTTGGGGCTTTTCTTTGAACTTAGAAGGGACTCGATTCTTGATTGACATGCAGCTAATTGACTCCATTAAAAGGGCGTTCTTGTGTGGCGGGTGTTTCCCTGGCGTCTCCTTAATATTCATTCCGTGTCTCAAGGTGGTGTGCCATGGAGGGGGAGAAAAGTCCACCCAGGACGTATTGATTATGGAGGATTAAGGGGGGCATTGAGTTCAATGAGGTTGATCGTATGTGATCCTGGGTCAAATGCTAAGCAGAAATATTATGGGGTGTGTCAATACAGAAGAGAAATGTAGGGAGGAGGCGGGATCGGGAGGATAATGTGGCAGTCTTATCATCGCTGCAGTCTGATGGCTTAATGCTTTCTTATTTATATCCACCGGGAAACAATCAAGAGCTATTTGGAATCTTGGCTGATGTTCAAAATGCACTACGATGTTTGTTTGCCTTAAAGCAACCATATGTAATTGTGTTCTTGGAATGATACAGATGTCTGACAACAATTCTTACTACAGCTTTTAAGATGTGACTATTTAAAAGATTTTCACGACTTGTGACATTTATACAAACGCTACACAGTCTGGCAACAGTGCTAGCTTGAGGTTGAACACATACAGAAGGATTTTCAAGCTTAATTATACGGCAGGTTTATCATTTAAGATTGTCTGACCTGGTGGTTTTCCCGAGCAGATCATGTGGAAAAATTCACTCTTTAAAACACTCAGAATTAGGGATGCACGATAATATCGGTGGCGGATAATATTTGGCAATTATCGACCAATTTGACGTCAAACAGATAAACCAGATAATAAAGAAATCCGCCGATAATTATCGGCAATTATCAACCAATTTGACGTTATCCGGATAAACCCAAATAATAAAGAAATCCGCCGATAATAATAGACTTGGCGCGTTGGTCCATCTGTTGTGGTTGTGGCTCAAGATATGTCTCCCCAAAATGTTACCCTCATAGTTTTTTGTTAAATTTTTAAAACATGACTGTTTTGCTTTGGCAAACTCCAAATGAGTTACTGGTTGTCTTTGAAGCAGAGATATCAATAAAATTCAGCTTCATGGTGCGTTACGAACGTTTCGATGTATTTGTACTTATAGTAGGACTCGAAAGTATATTTGTATTCAAGTTAATATTGATTATCGGCTTACTTATCGGTTATCGACATCGGCACGTTCTAAATGATTGGTTTATCGGTTGAAAATAGCATTATCGTGCATCCCTACTCAAAATGTGAAAGTACCCTTGCCTTGGTCAGTTTGAGGCCGATTTTCCACATCTTAGTTGTCACTTTTATACAACTGCGTGTGTTTCTCCGCTTCTTCTATCGGCACGCATCAAGTGTGAGAAATTATCATGCAGGCGACATCACCGCCGCCATCACTATTGACACAATTAGAAGAGCTTTCCCACTTGCAAAAAGTCAGCAGAGTTTCTTTTTTTTCCAGCTCAAGCGAGACCACCGGTGTGATCTTTTCTTCTTCTTCTCCGTCTTTCACTGTCATTTCGCTATCTCAGATGGAGACTTGGTGCATTGGGAACAAATTGCCGCAGATTTATTAGATGAGAGCTGTGGCACTCTGCCCTAGCTACCTCTTGAATATGATTTATATTTAATTCTGTCAGGGTTCTTGTTGATTTAAGTTGACGCTATTCCACAGATATGGGCGCAGGTCCAAGCCTCCAGCCAGGGCTACTGATCCAAATGACTTATTTTTGGCATGCGGGACCTGCACTAAGACAGCTCCCTCAGGTAGAGTGCATTATTTTCAGGGGCTTTTGGCAAGTAGATGTGCTTGTATTTAATCCTCTGGCAACACTTGGATTGTTATAGAAAAGTCAATTTACGATTCCAATACATTTTTATTTTCTATTCTTTCTAAAACCTGTTAGAGGATTTACGGGCTGTTCGTCAACATATTAATCAAATTTGTGTTGGTGTTTTCTTAGTTTTTCTTGAGGTGCTCATAAGCTTGCTGTATGCTGTTTGACAAGAGAGACGAGAAAGCCGTATTGCTGTTGTATTTACCGTGTAAAATAATATAGCCTGTTTACTTTGTGTACAATGAGTATGGTGTATACCCTGACGTGTGGCATCGAGCTTAAATGGCATTTGATTTACTAGAATCTGATAAATGAGGAAATTCATTCAAAGGATTCGTTCACTGAATTGTTCAGTGCTTCATCATTCAGTCACTGATTCAGCCCCCGGGTTCACATTCACTCTGCAATATGTTCACTTACTCACCAAGAGGGTGCAAATTATGCTCTAAATTATCACTAGTGGTTGACATGTATTTTTATTTTTTTTATACCGCCTTGTGCATTGTGTGTATTTTTATTGCTTTCCCAAACAGTTTGTGAGGGTTAGGTGAGCAAACACCTGATGCGAATGCACATTCGATTAGCATAAAATTAGGTTCCTTTGCTGCAGGGCGAGATTACAGGTAAGCAAAGTAACTTGTGGTTAAGACACTGAGATAATTAATGTTCCCCAAAACAGACACATTTATTGACCAGTAGGAAGAGCCCTTTTTAGAGACAGGCAACATTTTAGCATCCCTTAAGGAGCATCCTTATGAAGGATATAGATTTTCTGCTTGTCAAGGCTGTAACACATTATGAATAAAGCATGAAAGCCGTCAACGCGATAACCGCAGATTCATTTCAAGTAAGCATCCTTGCCTCATTGAATTATTTTATTAATTCTTAATTATTCAGATTCTCCCAAGAGAATCCAACACAAATAGTATACACAATTGTATTCAGGTCTGCTTCCTAAACAACGAGATGGGACATTCGACTTTATTTCCGTGATCAACTATGTGGAAAATTGCTAATTGTGTTTTTTTTTCCCCTAATAAAGACTAAAATAAAGATCCATACATCTATTTTCTGTAGCGCTTATCCTTTTCTGGATAATGAGGAGCTGGAACCTTTCCCAGCTGACTTCTGAACTGGTTGCCACTAATTACAAGGAATATATAAGACAGAGACTCATTCACACTCACATTCACACCATCATGGAGTGGGAATTGAACCCACACTGCCTGCAGGAAAGTCAGGCAAGGGAATCGTTACACCATCAGTGAGTCCTGGAGTGTAGATGATATCATTTTAGTTGGCAGAAAGTTAGAAACTACTTTTTTTTTTTTTGGCCCTTGAGATGCCCAAGATGGCCCTCAGATGATTTTGATATTTATTTTAGTTGGTAGAAAGTACTAAAAAAGTGTTTTAAAATGTTTTTAAAATATTTTTTATATAATTTTTTATAAAAAAAATTATATAATTTTTTATATAATTTTTTACATATGGGTTATTCCAGTGGTGTCCAAACCTCGATTGCCAGAGTCCTGCAGGTTTTGGATGTTTCCCTTCTCCAACACACCTAAAGATCATCAGCAAGCTCTGCATCAGCCTGATAACGATCCTGTTCATTGGAACAGGTGCGTTGGAGCTTTGAAACCTGCAGGACTCCGGCCCTCGAGGACCGAGTTTGGACACCACCGGGTTATTCCGAGAATACAATTGAAAAGAAAACATTGTCTCCGGGGGTGGGCTAATATATCTGCATGTTCTGAACTCCTCTTTCTATTGCTATTGTAATAAGATAAATACTGCCTGGGGGGCGTTTTATACATGGATGTAGGCCGTAGAGAAAATTGATGGATGGATGATATTATGTTTTTCTTCTTCAGATCACAATTCATTAATTCATTAGTTGAGACTGACAAGTCCATTGGGGACGCCACCTTTCACCCAAAGGCAGCTGGAACCAAATGAGGACAAGGATAGATAGACGGATAAATTGACGGTGTCTTTGCAGGTTGCAGCCAAGCACTGCACTTCATTTTGATTCACTCCGTTGGTTTTTATGCTCATCCCTACGCGTTTATCTCATTTACTATATTGCCTGCGATAATCTGGCAACCAGTCCAGACTGTACACCTCACTGTTTATTTGTATGGAAATCTATAGTTATTCTCTATTAAATGTATTTTTCATGAATATTTTTGGAATGGATACACTGGCGACCAGTTCATTGTGTACGACACATATCATCCAAAGACAGCTGGGATAAGCTCCAGCAATCGTAGTGAGTGGTTCCGAAAATGGATGGATGGATGTGTTATTCGGATTTACATTATTTCCTATGGAAAATATTGCTTTGCACGTTTTAGTTTGAATTTCTAGAACACTAATAAAACCGAGGTTCCATTGTTTACTGTAAAAACCCATAAACAAGAGCAGAGTAATGCGATACATATTAATAATTGTAGTCATTTGTTCTACGATTCATTGAAGTTAAATGATCAGAAAAGTTATGAATATTACTGAGGCCGTTCTTTCCCTTGTTTTTTTCCTCACCTCTTTTTATTTACCTCACACTCTTCCATTTGTGTGTGATTGCGGTATTGATATCAGATGCGCCCTGGAAAATGTCATATTACACAACAGCGGGCTGAAGGGAATTAGATTGAGTTTGCGCATGCCATGTGCAAACACAATCCCTCTAGAGACCTTCCGAGATGTGCGAAGTGCAGGAATTGGCACAGGAATGGCGTAATTGCATGAGCGCATAATAAGCGCATCAATTTGACATTTAATAGATCCCTCCGTCACTTCAGCTTAAGTTTATTTAGCTTTCAATGAATAGTCAAAATGGTTAATAGGCTTCAATTTATTACACAGATGGATATGTAGCGCGCTAAGCCATCGGAAAAAGCACAAGAGACGTTTCAGAATCGGAGGAGTAGGCTGCAATGGCGTCATGGTGGCAATTAGACGCTTTTGTTGGAACACCTGCAAAGAAACGCTGATTTGAACTCGCTGCCACTCGCGAGCGCTCGTCATCCTCCAGTGGGAAAGGAAGTTGTGTTGCATTCATGTGAACTGGGCCTGTGAAGAGGTACAATTGCATTCGGGGTCGCGCATATGACTAATGTGAAAGTGGCCTGCATTTCTGTTGATTTTTCTTTTCAATAGATAATGAAAATAGCCCATTACTTGTTTGCTCGGAAACAGAGAAATAAGACTTGTTGAACAAGGGTTATTTTTACAACTGACTCTCACTATGCTGACTCGATTGCAGAGGAGGAGGAGGCGGGTGGGCACACTCAGTCTCTCTCTCTCTCTCTCTCCTCCTTTTCTGCCATCTTCTGTCCCTGTGTGTGTCTTGGGGAGAGAAAAAAAAGGGCACTGCTTAACATCAGCTGGCCGGGCGAGAGTGACAGAAAGCAAGCGGATGAGAGGCAGACGATGGAGTGGGAGTGAGCACGAAAAGATGGAGGGAGCGAAAGAGAGAGAGAGAGAGAGAGAGAGAGAGAGAGAGAGAGAGAGAGAGAGAGAGAGAGAGAGAGAGAGAGAGAGAGAGAGAGAGAGAGAGAGAGAGAGAGGCAGAAGCAAAGAACAAGCCCTGGAGTGCTAGCCAGTCAAGGTCACACAGAGGAGAGGAGAGAAGAGGAGGTCTTGTGTGTTCATGTCGGCTTGTGTGTGTGCAATCGGAGGCCTACATAGTAAAGAAAGAAGGGATTGATTCTGTCTGGGATGGGGCGGCGGGGTTGTGGGGGGAGGGACGGAGAAAGAAAGCAGAGTAAGAGATGCAAAGAGCTTGTAATATGGATGCACGACACTGTCATCATACTTGAAATTCCCTTTAGTCCTGCTGTTTTTTTGTTTTACAACGGGTGCATTTGTGAATGCGTAACTTTGACGTTTGAGCTGTTGTGATGTATACAGCGAGCGGTCGCAGCCCCTCGTTCATGTAAAGATGTTGTGTAACCGTCGCGTCCTGTGGTGGGCATTTTCTCCCCACTCCCCATTTGCTGACCCCTCCTGTCACACTGGACTTCATCTGTTTCTTCATCGTCAATTTCATCGCTGCATCTCTCTTCAGTTAGTCGCGGAGTTTGCTTGGTCTGTGGGTTTGTGTGGCATTCCAGGATACTGTGAAGTGTGAAATGTGCCCATTGTGAATGTAAAAACGGCAGTTTCGTGATTTACAGTGGTGCCTTGAGATGGGAGTTAAATTTATTCCTTGAGCACAATCGTAACCCAACACATTCATATCTCAAATCATCTTCTCTCACTGAAATGAGTGGAAATGACATTAATCTGTTCCAACCTCTTTTTTCTTTTTTAATGAGAACATTTTACTTCATAAAAACATAGGGCCATGGCATAATTAAGTAGAATTAATCGGTCTCTGTCACACTTTTGACATCAATTCAATGCACTGTGCAATGTGCTACTCTTTCTGGTGTATGCGACCTGACCACCTGGAGAGCGGTTCTGCTTCTCAGTACAGCAGTAATATCACTCGTTCTATATAGGGGATAAAGAATAGATACCTGTGAGTAGTGTTGTATCGTCAGATAACAACTCAGCCCATGTTTCTGCACTATTTGTGTTCAACTATCTATTGCTTAAACACCACCAGATAAATGCTAATATTTAGCCTTTGCCTATGGCATTTCATCTTGGGAAGTCCACTGATTTTTTTCTTTGTTAAAAATCGGTGTGTACCCCACTTCAATGTTGCTGTGTAAACAAATAGCCAACCCAATCATTCTTTTAAAACCGTGTCAAGTAAACAGTCCCCTAGGCCATGCACACACATAAGGACAATCGGGCTGTTTTTGTTCCGGTTTTGCCTCTTACCGAACAAGGACATTAAGGCCGGGAGCGCATGACCGCGCTTCTACCGATAAAGCCGGAAGCGCTCTTCTCCCTTTAAAGCCTGGTTAGCGGATAGGTCATTTTGTTTTGTTTTGTCCAATTCTTGGTCTCTTAGCTGATTAACTCATCCACTCCCAGCCATTTTGACAGAAGCAATCCCCTTCACTCCCGGCTGTTTTACTGGATTTTGACTGATTTTGCAAGGCCCACAGAATATTGTGTTCTATTGCTACAAAAACATAGAACCTACCAAAAGAAAGATTAGAGTCTCTTCTTTCATCAGGAAAAAAAAAGTATTTGTATCTGTTTCCGTTTTGCAGCAATTAGCATTAGAATATAGCTAAGTTTCGTCATTATTCACAAATCTATTTAGAAATTTGCGTAATGAGCTTGTTTTCAACATGGCCTCTGGTTGATTTCTTTTTTTTCTTTTTCAGTTGATCTATTTTGCTCTGCTGCCACCTGCTGGCCATTTGCGTAATAACTACCATTTCTTCAACTGTTCTTTACAGTTGAGATGCTGCATCAAAGCCTTCTGTATGCTCTAGCATAAAAAAACAAAACAAACAAAAACGTATAAATACGTCTTTTGGGACACTTATACATTTAAAATAGAACATATTCATACGTTTTTGGGAGCAAATGAGTCAAATGCATCAGAATATGCAAGAGACGGTGACGTGGGCTTCGTAGGCTCGTTGCATGTCCTGGAATTTTATTCGAGCATTTACGGATGACACAGACTCGCGGGAGTTATGAAATAAATTACACCATTGAGGACGGCGCAGGAGGAATTCGAATCAGTGTAATCAGTGAGTCGACAGTGATATACTGGTAAAAAATATTTTTGTAAACAATGAGGATGTTGAAAATGTCAACGGCTTTGTAATGGAATAGACGACGAATTATTACCACTCGATGATGCAACATTTGTTTGTTGATTAAAAAAAAAAACGTCAATATTTTTAAAAAAATCATAATAATAAACTTATGTTTGTGTGAACGCCACAGGTGAAATGTTTTTGGAATTATGTTTCTATCTGCTTTAGGAGTTGAGATAACAATTATTTTTTAATATTGTTGAATTTCCAGGAAAACTTCAGGTTTTCGGGGAGTGACTCAAAAGCCACCCTTATAGGTTTTAGAGGCATTGTTTGCCAGGCGCTTTAGGCCTTAATGGGTTAAGATAATCCTTTGATCTGAGGTGTGTCAAATGCGGATCTGTCCCAATAATTGGGTCTGAAATAGGTCGGGCCAAAAATGTTAAATGGGTTGCATACTTTCAACCAAAAATCTTCATGTATGTGGGAGAAGCAGACGTTTCCCCTGAAACATTTAATTCCATAGACTATGACGTGACGGGAATGTAGCCATACGAAGCACCTTGACTGACGAACAAGGAAGTGACGGTAAAAAAATAAAATAAAAAATGTCTTAAATTATGTTTTTTTTTTTTTTTATAAAGCTGTGGTCAGATCAAACACGAGGTAACCATTTTGGCAATTATGGTTGACATTCATTTGTGGTAGGCTAAATTGGAGGAATCACTAAGCTCTGCCTCTACAAACGCATTCGGCCTGTTGTTTGCATGTCACACCCAGGAGAGATGGCGTGAGCTGTTGCTATAGTGGTTTCGCAACACCAAGGAGCTGATGTGATAGATCGGATGTGGCTCGGCGGCTGCTCCGACACGATCTCTGCAGCGATGGTGTGAGGAGCTGTAATAACATATGACCTCCTCATTTGCACGGGGTCAAAAGGTCCCACTTTTCGGTTCCTCCGCCACCCTCGGGTCACTAGCAGCTTCTCCTTTTTGCTGCTTTTACAGTTTATCTAAATGTGTTCTTATTCAGCATCGCCGTGTTGTTTTGATCCCGTCAGGGAATTGTTCCTTTTCACGCTTTGTTATGCTATAAAAGGCAATCACCATCACTAATCCACGTGAAACCTCTTGTGGTCACACAATCACTCTCAGTTGAAGACTCCCAGCAAATGATCCTTGTTGACAGACGTCATTACCATTCCGAAGGGTAATTAACGATTTTTCACAGTATGATTTCATGTCTCTGTTATATTACGTTCAAAGATGTCATTTCACTAATCTTTAAGAGACTGTGGAGGTGACCCTTGGACATGAAGGTGAGTTCTGGTGAGAGACGCACAGATGTGACAAGAAGAGAGACACTTGGCTGGAAGTGAATCGTTGTGTTGACGCGGCGCCGATCAAAAGGTCGTCTTAACTTTAATGGACTGGAAACCTCCGCGGGTCTTTAAAGGAGACTTTGATAGTTTGTGTTCAAAAGAAAAGAATGAAAACAAAGGAGAGGGAACTGTGCGTTTGTAAATCCAGGAACTGACTTTATCTCCGTCAAACGGATGTCATTGAACTGAGCAATTCTTATTAAATGTTAAATAAAAAAATGGCTGGCGGACGATGTTTGGTTTGGGATCAGTACAGCATGTTCCCAAACTTAGTGTGCATGTTTGGACTTTAATTTTTTATTTTTTCCCTCCCTCACTGTACTGTCAATGGGCATTTAGTAAGGAGTGTGTGGTTTTGTGGCAGCCCCCACCCTCCGGTATCTGGCAAGGTAGTGCGACTGACAGATTGGGCTGTGTGAGTGCCATCTCCTCAGCTTGGCTGCCTGAGCGTTTCTCCCTCGTTCTTCCTTCCTCGCTTCATCTCATCTCGCTATTAGCCCGCTTCAGTGGTGGCCAGCAGGGCAGGGGACATTTTGCTCACGTTATCTTGCAAGACCCTCTCCCGGGATTAAGTCCACTCACTGTTCCATGACTGCCGCAACAATACCTGATGGGTCAGTCGCGTCCGTCTCGACCCTCCTCGCCATGTGCTCTAAACACCTTGTACTCCTCTTAGGTTAGTTAGGGTCTTGAATGTAGCAGTCTAAACAGGAGCCCCTACTTCCCTGCCCTTGAACTGCTATTCCATCAAAGAGGACTCAAAGTGGTCCCAGAAAAGCTGTGAGAAAAAAATATGAACCCAGTTTTCAATATGACGTATTAAAACGCCGCCGGAAATAGGAATGATAATGTTTAGTAGGGATGTAACAATAACGGCAATATCGTGATATCCCGATGTTAAAACTGCCACAATATCGTCGTCGTCATGTCACAATATTAAAAACGGCTCATCTGTTAAAAAAGTCCGGTTGATATCCATTTGTGCAGTTCTAGCACTCCCTTGTGGCTACAGGGAGCAACTGCGCCTTGCGATGACATCGTATGCATTTGCTTTTGTAATTCTTGATAAACTGCAGCGTTTCTTTGCTGTGTTCTATCTAAAATAGCATTAATATTCACTTCTTTGATTAATTCCAAAGAGATTTCTCTTTCGTCATGCCCCCAAACATTACCTTACTTTATCGTCCGCCATTTGCTTTGTGACTACAAACGTACATGTGACGTGTATCCGGTCTTGTTAGCGTTGATTCGCAAAACCTGTTTTCATAGCCAAAATTTTTGATGCGCTTCGAAATCCACCCGGTCAAAGCGTAAAAAAAGTTTTTGCGAATTTTGGGCCCTTTTTAGAATTTCTAGCGTTTCCATTCAGTTTTATTTTCGCATTTCTTGAAAATTTGGATAAAAATGGGTGGATGGAAACCCCACTAATGTGCAAGTAAGTGCCTCAATATTAAGTGTTATTAGAGATTGTAGATTATTTATATGCATTGCTGTTATGTACAAAAGCACAATATTGTGTTTTTTTTAGTACAAGCTCATTTTGTTTACTTTATTGTAACCTTTTTTTATTTCGCCTACCTTCCCACAATATCGTGATAATTATCGTATCGTGACCGTCATATCGTGATATCGTATCATGATTTTTGGATAACATTAAATCCCTAATGTTTAGTATTTATTTAATTGCAAAAGCTTTAAATTTAACACAAAAAAACAACCAAGGTGGAAATGTACTGCAAAACCGATCAGGTTTCAGCAACATCTTTGTGAACGTTCGGCGTGTCGAAGGTCTCCCTGTCTCAGCTCGACTGGTTCCTCTCAAAATGGAGTATTTCACTATATCTCTAAGGACGAGCCCAGACTCCCTGTTGGAGGAACTATTTCTGCTCATGATGCCGTCCTTTTCAATCACTACCCAAAACTTGTAGCCATAGGGTTGGAACACCGGTCAACCGGCAAATCAAGAGTTTCACCTTTTGGCTCGGCTCTCTCGTCAAAGCAGATTAAGAGAAACAAGTTTTTTGTTTTTGCAATTCCCTTCCCTTGTTGCACAGAAGTGACTTTTTCCTTTTTCCGAGAATTTTACATTAGCACACCACCAAACAAAAAAATTACACACAAAAAAGATTTAATTTCAAGGTAATCTGCTGCACTCCAAAGGCTAAAAAGGTGTTCCCAAGTTGTAAAAAATAAATAAATAAAAGTGTACAAAAGAGCTACCTATTTACTTGGTCTTATGATCCACATCCATGTCCAATTATGTAAGCTCTAAGTGTTTAAACCATTGTCGTTTTGGGCTTTTGCGACTGCATGGAGCGCCATGTGGAGTGAGGTGGAGACGAGGAGGAGCAGGAGGTGGAGCAGGCAGGGAGGGGAGTAATGAGCCGAGCCAGGAGGGACAGATGAAGTGGGACATCGAGAGCCCAAATACACACTCGTGTCTTTCGACTGAGATGTGCATTTACTGGGCTGATTGGGAAATTTAAAGTCAGAGGGGGGGGGGGGGGGGGTACACGAGCGTGATTGTGCCTGTTATGACTGCGCCAAAAGGAAACAAAAATCATATCGCTGATGGCTGCACGACACTGTTATTGTTCTTGCTTCCACCCACTTCAAAAAAATGATCACTTTTATTGTTTTTGATGGCCCATCAGTCATCTAACTTTTGTAAGCGTATTATCCAGTGTTTGATTTGGTAGCAGGGGGAATTTGTGCATCTGGAGGAGCATAGTGAATTGGAGGCAAGCAATTGTGCATGCATGGCAGCGAG
Organism: Leptonotus elevatus; assembly: GCF_054856555.1. Lineage (NCBI taxonomy): Eukaryota > Metazoa > Chordata > Actinopteri > Syngnathiformes > Syngnathidae > Leptonotus > Leptonotus elevatus. The sequence continues at coordinate 6,639,209 of NC_141242.1, forward strand.
TGAATGAGCTCAGCCATGGACCTACTAGAGGCGAGACACACAGGATTGGCCAAGCAAGATTGGTTTGAGCCACTAAACTGGAATGGGGCCTTTTGTGCCACTCTTACACACACAATCACACACACATTGTCAAGAAAATAGCATTTTATATATATATATATATATCACAAGTTACTTAAAGATGAGATAGCTCTTAATATGAAAAGAAAAAGCACTGAGCTGTCACCGTCTTAGAAATGCAATTATGCCATCTAGTGGCAGAAATATTACCTCAACACAAATCAATATCACACTCGTTTTTTACAGTACAGTATATTGTTTTTATTTTAACTAAATTTTATGAATTGTTAGGAAATTAATCTATCAATGACGAAATGATGCAGTTATATTTCTTATAGTCCAACATATTTTTATGTTAACAAGAGTATGAAAACTTTTTAAATATTTTATTGTACATTTTATTGTCCATTTAAAACAGATAGAAAATTTGCGATTAATCGTGAGGTAACTAATGAAGTCATGAGATTATGCTGTTTCTTTGAATTTAATTCACTTGCTTGAATAGTTTGGGATCTGTAGCGCTATACTCGCTCCATCTCACTCTCACACTAATGAGCAGTGCTGCTTTTCCATATCCACAGATCATATTTCTTATACGCCACATTCATTGATTAATGCCAAGTGCTCAAGACCCCTCCTGTTGATTATGGCTCTCTGGCTTAGGAAGGGCTGCTGATACCATTAATGACTCATAAAAGGCATAGAATAAGATACTCCCCAATTGCCTTGACATTGGGTGCTTTATAAATATCGGGCCACGAGCTGTTGAAGTGTATTTTCCCCACAGTTGAGTTGGCAGGCAGTCAAATGCCCTCCGATTGCATTTGCAAGAGCAAACAGTCAAATCTGGACTCCGCAGTCCCGCGGTGAGTTGCATGCGCTTGAATGTGTGGTCACTGGCACAATCCTGCTGCACAGTCCGCAAAAACAAACACGCAGGTCAAACAGAGAGCTCCCAGAATGCAACAGTGATTCAGCTCGGCTCACTCACCCCCCCCCCCCCCCCCCAAAAAGCATGTTGATTACATAATAAAAACAACAACTCCAGTATATGGTAATTGTCATGCTATCATCCCGTGTGCATCTTGCCTGTGGTGGCATTCCTTCCTGGGTGCTACAGTAAATAAGACTCACGCTGCTAAATTATGATGTCTGCTATGTGATTATCCATTGGGAAAGTGTTTTGTTTGCCCATCAGTGGTGTTCAGAGCAGTCTTAACGAGACAACGTGCGTTTTAACTCGTTAATTAAGCCATCCAAGAAGAAGAATGCATGCATGGGACAACCTCATATTCTCACACTATCCTGTCTGCCCTCTGAAACGCACTTGCTTAAATATGCTGCGTTTACTTTATGTTCCTGGCGACCACAGCAATCACATTTCAGGCCACTGTGGACAAAACGGGGGGTGGATGTGAGGCATCACAGTGGATGGGATGTGCAAAGGTGACATGGTGCGAATCGGATCACGGATTTGAGACACAGATCGGATCGTTTTTCGGATCAGCCCCAAAAAATAGTACTTTGTCTTCATTTATTTTCGTGTCCACTATGAATGCGCACTATGTTGGTCCGCGGATTTCAGGCAATCCGAACCGTGGGGCCTGATCCGAACCGACCACGGATCTGTTGCACTACTACTGGCTAAATTTGTAAACTGTTTACAAAAAAATTGTCACAGCAGTCGAGGGACCCCATTAGAATGTGACAAGCCAGAAGGGAGAAAGTACCGTCACCCGTGGTGGACCACAGGCTGAAACCTAGTGTGCCCTGGAGCCTCTGGGACTCAGCAGCCAACCCCCCCCCCCCCCCCCCCCACGGCCCATCACAGATACCTTGATAGACTGTGAGATAGCTTACCAAGATTTAACAACCGAGAACAAAATGGCTAAAATCCCACAGCGCGCTACGTTTCGGGTAAACAGTGATGCCGTGGCCGTGGGGAACATAGTGTAAACTTACCATTATAGACTAGCAGGCGGAGGAGGTGAGGACAAAGCAAATACGGAAAGTTGGAGGTAAAACGCACGGTGGAAGCTGTGACACGCGATGGGGTTAGGGATTCACATTCAGGTTTGCTCTTAAACGTCGCTTTTCAAATGAATAATACTCACAGTGAGCCCCCGACGGCCAGGCAGACCCAGTGCACATTGGACGCGGCTGAGCATTGACAGGCATGTGGCTGCCGGCTTCTTCCGACAATCTTTCCTTGGTCTCGGGGCGCCTGACAAAGCTCATTAAAAGACAGTTCGCGAGCTCCGTGGACGCGAGGAAGCGTCATGTATTAAACATGACTCGCCCAAGGTTATGTGGCACAGTTTAAACAAGGATCTATAGCAATTAGAGAAGCATATGTGCTGCAGAGAACATTTACCATCGGTCTTGTATTCAGTTACATGTCTTAATATTGAGGTCAATATCATTCTGGACATACAAGTCTTTTATGGACAGGACAGGCACACAGTATCAGTAGATCGTAATATAGTGAATCACCGTTTCATTGTTCTGCAATATCGAGAGATCATATTAAAAAGCTAGTTTTTTTTTCACAAAATCGCTTTTAGCATGATTTTCAAATTTTAAACTCATTAAAATGCACTAAAATGTTTTAAAACATACTTCTAAAGTATTCCTCAGCATCAGAGACTACCATGTAACATCACTTTGAGACAACAAAAATGACTTTCTTGCTCTGTGTGCTTCGTTCAAGCTGCTTGTCACTCCCAGTTAAATTAAACTGTAAAACTCACACATAAAACACACAAAAAAAGTAACGAATGTATGTATATTTAAACACTAAAATGTTCAACAACATCACATAATCTCATCCAATAAACGTCTACGGCTAACCTGAGCTGCACATGAAACATTATAGACAAGCTAACGTAAGTTAGCATAGATGTAAACCTTCATACAAATGCTATTTAAAGACAAACAGGACATTAAAACATACAACAATAGATTTAGAGATTTCAATATTGTGTATTTAGTCAAATCAATAACAAAAATTCAACCATATAATTCAATCTAATGGGACACTGCTAGCTTAAAGGTGACTAACAGAAACACATCACAGGCATATACGATAACGATACGATCAATTCTACTTAATGTCTGATTCTTTCTCATGTGATTGCAAGTATGGCATCGTAAATGTTCAAACTCACAAGACTTGGATAGAATTAAAACGCCGGCTTGAAATGGCTTCGAGGAGTTGGCTAGAAAAAGCTTTTTGTCCTAATGTCTGTTCTATTACTCCCTCCCCCTTTTCCCTCAACTACCTGTAAAAGACAATAAAAAAAAAACTCCCATATGTCTTCCTCTGTTTACTAGCCACTGTTTGCTGCAGCACTTATGTGATGTACTCCACACGCATTTGACTACCTGGACGTGGCCCATAAAACATCTCCTGCTTGAGCACTACACTATCCAGTGGATCACGACCGGCATGTACTTAGAGATTCATAGTTTAGACGGAGTAAGGGAGATAAAGAAATGGATGGAATGGAAAGATAGCTTGAGGACACGAGGGCCGGGTGACTTGGCAATGAGGTTTCCTTGTGAGTTTAAAATATTGCCTCGGGGGGAATTCATCCCATTTTCTTCAGGAAAGAAGTCCATTCCTCACCATGAATGTGGTTTGATTTTAAATACAGAGCAGCATATAATCAGGAAATGGCGTTTAATTAGGGATAAGAATGAAACATTGAATAAGAATGTGGATAGTTGTGGTAATAGCAGAGTACCAGTGTATGGAGCAATTGCTTTTTTTTGATGATAGCTCTTAGATCTACATTTGTGACGACAGGGATGCTCTCCTTTTGCATTCATTGAGCCACTGCAGAGGGATGATTTGCACTGATTTTCAGAGGGAGCCACTTGTAAACAAACTACTCAGTCCATTCTGAACGTTTCATTATTCTTTGGTGTCAGAATAGTTTTACAGAGCGGATTATAAATGGCCATGTAGTGCACGATGAAAAGTGATTCAGACAATAATGTCAGAATTATGAGGGGGAAAATAAAGTCATTTACAAAGTTGGTAGTATTTATTTATTTCCATAAAATCAAATTTTTACAAATAAGATTACGTTATATTATTGCTTATCGTAATCTGAAAAAATACTACATGGTGATTTTGTTCAATAAAATCCAGATTATTACAAAATGAAATCATCATCATCAACATTATAAGTATGAGGCATGCATACCACTAATGTATGATACTGCCATAGATTCTCCAATCTGAAATAAAAATATATCTTTGAGTGTAGGCAAACCAAGTGCCGCAGCACTGTTGTCACTCCCACAAAGTGAGCCTTTACTTCACCATTAGGAAGCCCAACTGAGACACATTGCTTACATCAGTCCACTTCTAAACCCACAGTTATTATGATGAAAACGTTCAGAAAAGACAAGAGATTGCATATTTTAGTACTTTAAATCGTTTTTGCAGGTCCATCAAAAAGCAAAAACTGAATATCATGGTAAGGCTGATGCTTTATGCCAAAGGAACTCCAACTAACCAAAGACTGCATATCAATTCCTCCCTAATATTTATGTTAAAAAGTATTTTGACTCTTATGTAATATTCATATTTCTTGAGATGGTGATTTTTTTGTTAGGTCCAAGATAATCAACATTATACACAATGCAAAAATTTAATATTTCACACAAAAAATCACCAGCTGTTGTGCTGCTTTCTCTGGTCTCTCGGGAGGATCCCCTAACTCTCTCTGAAAGTGGCAATTTTGAAAAAGTGCTTGTCTATAATCATGTGGAAAGTATTATTTAACAAAACAATCATTTGTTTTATGTCCTAATAGGTTTTGGATGAAGTTGGATGCAAAAAGAAGCACTGTAAATATTCATAGCTGATGAGTCATGCAATGGCAAACTTGTAACTTTATCCGGTGAGAAAAATCTATACCTGGTGGATTAAAAGTGATCTGATGTCCTTTTGAGGAGTGTTGAAAGTTACAAGCCCTTTGATTGTTCTCAATGTCAATATTCAAAGTTTTTGACAACAATAGGCTGGAACTGGAATTTACCCTCAGTACCTTGAAGATAAAAAGGCACTACATACGGTTAATAGATCCTATTCTCTTCCCCGTTATGAATGTAAACAGGTAAAGCTGCAGTCTTTCATCAAGCGCTCTAAACCCCACTTGGCAAGCATTGCTGACAACACGCAGAGATGTTCTTCAAAGGGGAAATTAGAGATGTGAGCAAGTGAGAAAGTCCTGCCTAGTCGTTTTTTTGGGCTTGCACGGTGAAGAGCCGTGAGCAACTGTTGGCCTGCTTGCCATCATCATTGTCCTCTTTAAGTCGCCAGCGCAGCCAACCATACGTGCGGGGGGGGGGGGGGGGGCTTGTCCCCCCTCCCCACGATGCGGCCTGTCAGCCTGCAGCTAACGTAGCCTTTAGGTAGGGCACGTGAGCAGTCCTTAATGTTTTTCCCTCCTCCGGTCCGTCCAAACCTATTTTGGTTTGCTGTGTTTTAAGAAAAAGGGTTTGCATAATCTAACTGGACCGGATGGAGGAGATGCTCTAGAATCCTCCCCGCGCACATTATTACATCATCTGTTTGTGACCACTCAACCATTCAACTGTACAGTAATCAGCCAGAAATGCAGTGGAAGTGACACTTGTCATTTCACCAGTCCCTGAACACATGTGCACCAGGGGTCCCTTGTGGACTCCTCTGGACCACCACCCCCGTCGTCTTAGGTCCAAATCCCCTAGAGGTGCCTGGAATAGCAGAGGCTGTGCACGGTACATCAGGCACACACACCGAAACGCAGACACACACACACACACACATCCTGTTTTACATTTCATTTGCGCATCAATTAGTCTTTGAAATAATGCGGTGGTAACCACTTCACACATAGCTATTAGGTAACTGCTGGGAATTTGTGTAAAACGGAGCCATTAGCTGATGTTGAAGCGGAGTGGTGTGTTTTTGTCACACGTATGCAATTACTGATCTGATATGTATTTCAATGTTGTGATTGATATCACTGCGCTTATTAATGTTTGTTGGCTTATCGCGGCTTGGATGCAATGTTTTCAGTCTTTTCTCATAAAATATCAACATTCAAGCTGTGTGAGGTTGAAACAATCAATTGTTCCATGCATGTGCTATTTGCCTCTAATTATTCACATTTGACTTTGTTACATCCATAGACACACGTGCAAAAACAAAATACAGAACTAAACAAGCAGTCCAATGAACAAATGACTTGTTTTTATTTAACGTGATGTTTACACAAAGCTCATGATGAAGTCTGATAGTGTGGCGGAACTACGATGTCATTAGCAGCAGCTGCTAGCTTAACCATCAAATGTTAGCAAACTTAGCTTAAGAATTGCAGCGGTGCGATGAGGCGTAAATCTAGAAACAAATATTGATCCACAGTGACAGGAAGCGATAGATCAATTCTAAGACCAATCCAAAGGGCGAGTCCACCAATTGCAGCAAATACCTCATCCAAATGGCAATAATTGACGTTTTGATGTATTGCGGATTCGCTTCTGTTTTCAAGAGTATCTTTCGGCAGTCGGGGAACGGCGTATTGAAGAACACTATGGTCTACCACAACGTACATAAATGCCATTTTATATGTCAAATTCTTTGCCATGCCTCCCTATAGAGATTTACAGACAGCCAAAACTCGTCCTTAGGTTGACATTATCAATTTCTGATGTTCATGGCGCTATTAATGATTTAAAAAACTAACAATGCAAATCAAACCTTTGCTTTAAATATAAAATGAAGCACATTTGTATTGCACTTTATTTTAAATCCCTCTTGCAGTGCAACCTAATTTAAAGAGGAAAGAAAGAAGAGTTGACTAGAACAAAACTGTATTGTTCTAGTTTCGTTTGGAAGCTTTTCCTGGATCGGTTTATGCTCTCGAGAGCACCTCAATTGTCTTAAAGGTCAGGTTGCATACAAATAGCTGAAGCGGCCTGTTTGTCCTTTCGGTAATTTAACAAACCTCATCGAGACCAGGCTGAGAGGCTGCCTCTTAGCATTCGTTACTCTGAGCCTCCTCCATCTGGGCCGTGACACATGAAAGGGAGCTATAGGTCTCCTGAAGACAGTTAATAAATCAACTTTGATCAGGTTAGTTCTGCCTCTTTGTTTTCCCAATCCAATCGCAATAAATAATGTGCGTGGTACCGGTGAGATGCTTTGTGGCAATTTAGCATGCGTGTGCCCTGGGCAGTGCGGCGAGCTCGCAAAAGAGCTGAGAGTAAAATGGAAAAACAATGGGAAAACAAGACCATTACTTACTACACATTTGAGTGTGCTCGTTAGTTGTGGGTGAGCAGATGTTGCCAGAAGTTGAGATGTTTTCTTCTACAGTACCCTAGCTTGTGTTTCTTTTTAGATCCTTTTGTCTGTTTCTGATTGTATTCGGCAAATTTCTGTTTCGAGGGTGTGGTGGCTCAAATCCAAATCACGGACATTCTTGCGTCTTCTGTACTTTTGGCTTTTATAGGTTGCTATGTGCATTTATGTAAATAATTTGTGAATTAGAAGTGAAGAATCTTCGGTTATTTTGAGACCAAGCTAGTTTTCCGCTAGCTACTAGCATTAGCATGTTTACTACAACAACATTGTTGACTCACCACTTATTTCCGTACACTTTGACTACAAATTCAACGTTTGGGCTGCTGGGAAAGGAAAATAGAGACCTTAAGGAGGGTACTTGGAGAAATCTCAAAATCAAAACCTGTGACCACTCAATCTGTTAGCCAGATCTAGCCAGAGCGGGTATCATTAACGCATTATGGTAAAATGCATTTGAACTCTTTTACCGCCACACAAATTTTAACTCATCTTTCAAGGCAAACAGAATATAGTGTGCTATGACCACATGCACATGGTGGGTACCACATGAAAGATCGTATTCTTTCATTGTAAAAAAAAGTATGTTTCTATCTTATTCCGTTTTTAGTAATCACCATTTGAAAATAGGTAATTTGAGTAACATTGAGCGAAAATTGAAAAGCTAAAGGAGAAAACAAGCATTTTGTGAAAATACATTTTTTTTGCACAACAGTGACTTTGACACTAATGTTTTTTGTTTAGTGACGCGCTGTGAATTAGTTTGAACGTGACAAAGGCTTTGATCATCCATGTCGTCCTTGAAAACTCCATTTCATCAGATTCGTCATGTTCCAATGTAACTTCATACTACCGGAAAGCCATTAAAAAGAGATACAATGGTGCCATCTGCTGGCCATAGTTAGTGGGTGTTTTTGATTTCACAAGTCCATTGACTAGGCAGCGCTGCGCAACAAGTTCCACTGCCCATTGAGGAACCCCACCTCCCCCGTAGTAAACGTCAATTAACGTTTTTGGCAGCATCCATTTGGATTTTAGTATACGTCATTAAACGTTTTTGGCGGTAAAAGCATTAACAACTTTACAATAATACTTAACTGAATCTAAATGGTCAGAACACACTTTGATAGACTTTGTGTTTTGGAAATCTCTTCGATTTATCTTTTCAATTCTCTCCGTACACTCCTTTGTTAGTTCACATTCGATATTCAACATTCCGTGCACCCGTGAAGAGCACACAATGTGTGGCACACATGACGTCATGCGAATACTATAGTGGCCCTTCTCCTCCTGTAGGATTGGACAGGTAGGCCTACTACGTAGTATCTGCTTTCAGGAAGGACACTCACAGTTGTCAGTCAAGGAAATTAAATTAAAAGCTCTATCTGCAGTAGGGACGTTGTCTGATTGCTGCTAACAATCTAAATGTCTCTCTTCAGTTTAGCCTCACACTCCTATTATTTCCCCGCCTCGGCTATGCCTGCAGTAGTTAGCCAAATGACATCTTTGTCATGATTTGTGCGGCGACGGCGTCTGAAGTAGGTGATAGAGCACGGGCTGTGTGTCACTCCGTGTAATGGTGGCCACCAGACCTGTCATTTATTCCCTGCCAGCGGGCTGCTGTATTGGATGATGTGACAAACCGTGACATCCCTTTTGGTAATGCAGGTAATGTAGCCATTCTCTTAGGCAACTACGCAAGTGTCGCGCTCATGCTAGCGCCATAAGAGTTTCCATTAATATACTTGTGATTAGGAATTAAGTCGGCTAAAATGTCCCCTGGTGCTGTATAATTAAGTTTAATGCAATGGGAAAATTACCGTCTGCGTCTTGGCAGAGTGAAAGCCACAAGAAGAAAACTATATTTCCCATGAGCCACCGACTCCATCCTGATGAGAGCCAGCAGCTGCGCGTCGTCGTCAATAAGTCTCAGTCTGCTGGGTGTTACGCCGCTGTAAATTGTTGACAGTTCTACAAGCAAACACATCAATGGGCAGTCAAGCAACAGACAGCGAGGCTGAGGGCCTGTGTGTGCTTATGGAGAGCAAATGGTGTTTATATAGCACTCGCTGTGGGCTAAAAAAACAACAACAACAAAAAAAAACTTAATTCCAAAGAAAAGTCCACGTTAAATGGTGTCATCAATTATTAATCGTGTTTCTTGGATGAGGCCCATTTGTAAGTTCGGTGCAGGCGATACATTGCATGTCCACACCTTTTCTTCCGAGGAGAGCGTACAGAAAAATCAAAGAATGCCACTTTGACATTCTTCACCTTAAACATTCACATTAAACAGTGTGGGTAAAGCACTTACTTACTTTTTATGTACAGTCAACCCTCAATTTAACAGACATTAATCTATCAGAAGTAAGAGTAGTCACGATACCATTACCAAGGACTGATAACACTAGTACTTTTGAGACATAAAAGTTCCTAAAAAAACAATGACAAATAATTTCAAAGAAACACTTTTATATCACAATATAGCATTTTTTTTTTAAATGCACAAAATTATTAGCAATATGATATTTTCCCCATTTGAACAGAAAATGCATATTTTGTATACAACATACAATACAAAGAATTTAAATAAACACATACATTCTTAATGGGCATCTGTTAGACAGATGTGCCTTATGTTTCTGTTTGTAAAAGGCCACAAGAATGTGATGATACTTTTAATTAAGGCCTAGTATCAGTACGATACCGATACCTGGTAATGGTACTCGTCCATCCCTATTAAATTTAGCATATTATGCTGTGGGCTATTAAAACCCAGTGTATATTTCGGACAGCCATGTATTGCTGTAAGTGGACAGAGTTGGAAAAAGTACTCGCACTCTGTATTTAAGTAGGAATGCAGATACTTGGAAAAGTAGAAGTACTAGTTCAACTCTTTATTTAAAAGGAGTAGTTTGCAAAACCCCACCAACACTTTTTGTTATATTATTATGCTAGTACGATTGTGCCTGCATTGTTTTTCCTCGGGTACAGAGGTTTGTCAAAAGATGGGGTAAGAGATGGCTGATTTTTTTCCCCCATACAGATCATTTTACTAATGTATAGGTCAGGATCTATCAGGTCTATCTGGACTCACTCTGAAAACATGTTCACGTAGCCTGCTAACGTTGTGCACTGGCTAACAAAAATGGCTAAATTAGCTTACTGAAATGAAAACCGAACGTTATGTGCGTTTTCAGATTAATCGGAGAGCTCTTTTGAACAGCAGAAGCTGGTGTTTTCTGGGATGGCACAAGACGCAACGTATTCCCCATGAGTTTTTCTTACAGCTGACAACATCAAACAAATCCGGGGACTATTATGCTCCTGTGAAACTGCTGAATTTATCCATGTTGCTGCTCTCTTTTTTCTCTCTCTCTCCACCTTTTAAGTCCCTGAGATCTGTCAATCAAGGGAGTAAAAGTAAAAAGTCATCAGAAAAATAAATACCCAAAGTACTCGTACTTGGTTACCTCCCAACACTGGCAGTGGAGGTTATGGGCTATATTTCATTACTTTGATGTGTCCTTCCTTTGACACTGGCTGATGCTAATGAGGGTTATTTTTGGCACCGCCTTGTCCAGAAGGAGTCTAAAAACAGGTGCCTCTAAACCAATGTAGTTTCCTCCCCAGAGCCTTTCCCTTCACTCGGCTTAAGGGGACGAGATCAGCGGCACCATTGTGGAGGTTTCGCCTCCGATAGATGAGAGGTCACCTGGGGAAAAAGGTGGATCTCTGTTCCATCTAATTTGAGCAAAGCCCCTGAACAAATATAATGTGGTCTGTTGTACAGTTACACCATTCTTCTGGTGCACCCTTGACAGTGTAAATTATAGCTATAAAGCAGCCTGTTGCTCATACAAAGAGAGGATCACAACTGTTAACGCCTTCCGCGGTAACCTTTCAGCGCCCCTCACTTACCTGCCACACTTGTAACGCTTGAACAGATCCTCCCTCTTTGTGCGAGCTGCCAACACTCATCTGACAAATTTTAAGCCTACAGGCCAGCCAAAGTTTCCTCTTAAGAATTTAGTCGTAAATCATCCTAATCAACCTGACCAATAAATTACAGGAATTGGACATATTTTCCTCATCGTGCTTGAAAGAATGAAATAATCAATTTCAGGGTCAAACTATTGCCATCGTGGAATATTTATCAACTGTCGAGGCAATGTTTCAAGTCACATTTATTTTGGGATGGGCATAATAATTGATTGTGTGGAACCGATTGCTGATAAAACACATCTGAGTGCACTACTTTGTTGACAAAAATCTTGGCAGAAATCCAATTTGCATGACCACGGGAGCGTTTGACTGTATCTTCCAGCAGCAACGCTGCCTGTTCAAACACACTGCACTGATATACGGATGCTTTATTTGGATTTTTCAACTAAATGTCACTTCTTTTTCACCTTCATAGGAAGTTCTACTAAATTATATTGCGAGGAGGATCAGACTCGCAATACAGGCAAAGGGCGCAAACAGTTAATGCCTGTTTAGCATAACAACAAGAAGCAAAACAACAAAAATATTAGACCAGCATGGATATGCAAAACAAATCTGACTGCTAAAAGGTGGACTTTGAATCTTATAGGAACCTCTATTTCTGCAGAATGTTTTATTTGAATATTGACTCACAAGCACATTACGTTCCTTCATCTGACGATTAGCATGGATTTGAACTAATTTGCTTCCAAAAATGTATAAATACGTTCTATTCTAAATGTTTTAAGTGTCCCAATGACATATTTATATGTTTTATGTTTATGGATTTTTTTTGCTAGAGCATACAGAAGGCTTTGATGCAGCCTCTCAACTGCAACTACAGTGTTATTAGTCAGTAACGGCCAGCAGGTGGCAGCAGAGCAAAAGAGATCAACCAGGGCCATGTTGGAAAAAAACCCTCAATTACTTACAATTCTATATAGATTTGTGAACAATGATGAAACTTAGCTATATTCTAATGCTAATTGGTGCAAAACGGAAACAGATAGAAATATACTTTTACCTGATGAAAGAAGAGACTCTAATCTTTCTTTTGGTAGGTTCCATATTTTTATAGCAAAAAAACACAATATTCTGTGGGCCTTGCAAAATCAGTCAAAATCCAGTAAAACAGCCGGGAGTGAAGGGGATTGCTTCAGTGAAAATGGTTGGGAGTGAATGAGGACCAAAACATCCTTTATGAAAATTAAACTGCACTAAAAAAAATAGCCACAACTGGGTGCTAGAACTGCTCAAATGGAAACCAACACGACTTTTTTAACAAATGTGCTGCTTTTAATATCGTGACATGACAAAAACGATTTTGTGGCAGTTTTAAGATCGCATTATCATAATATTGCTATCCATACAACGTATACAAGAGGAGGTGTCTAGAAAAAGAAGTTAATGCATGGGATCAGGTGGCATGAAGTCAGAGTTTTAATGACTTGCAATGGAGTCTGAAGGGAGACGATTTCGGTTGGGTTGTAGCCAAGTCTATCGTTCAACATTTAGCTCAAAGATGATCTCGTTTTTAACTCTTTTACCGACAAAAAAACATTTATTGACGTTTACTAAAATCCAAATGAATGCCACCAAAAACGTTAATTGACGTTTACTACGTTTTTTCCCCCTGAATGGGCAGTGCAACGTCTTGTGCAGCGCTCCTTTTGTGAATGGGTGTAAAAATCACAAAATACCCACTAACAATGGCCAGCAGATGGCAGCATCGTATCTCTTTTCAATGTTCTGCTGGTGTATGTAATTGTAGTGAAACATGGCGGATCTTAGAAAATAGAACGTTTTCAAGGATAACTTGAATGATCAAAGCCTTTGTCACATTAAATCTGATTCGCAAAGCGTCACTAAACAAAAAATATTGGCGTTAAAGTCACTGTTGTGCAGAAAATGTATCTTTTCACAAAAAGCTAATTTTCTCTTTATATTTTCAATTTTCGCTCAATGTCACTAAAAAAGACCTGTTCTCAAATAGTGATAACTTAAGAACGGAATAAGGTAGAAACAATTTTGTTTTTTGAATGAAAGAATGGAACGCGATCTTTGATTTGGTATGCAACATGTTCGTGTCGTCAAAGTACACAATATTCTGTTTGCCTTGACAGATGAGTTGAAATGCTTGAAATCGGCTGGCACAGTTGTTTTCTTTTTCTTTCTTTTTTTTTTTACAACGTGTGGCAGTAAAAAAGTTAATGGCTGGTGTAGACAGGTCATAAAAGAAGCAGAATTTAACTGAATGAAGAATGCGCAGGTGAACTGCTCCAGGTATTGTTACTCATTCATGATGAGCATCCAATGCATGTGTGAATGTTGTGTTAGTGAATTTGCTTGAAACTAGCTAAGTATGATGAGATTTAAAAAAAAAAAACAACAACGAAAAGTGCGGGACGAGGCTGCCTCACTGCCATTTAGCTGTCATTCAATTACAGTTGCACTTGTCCTGCCAATACTTTAATTACACACTCAATAATTGTTTTGCCACTTTTGAAGGAGAGAGGATACCAGAGTGTGAAGAGGAGAGATGAAAATTGGACATAGAGGCAAAAGCCCACTGCAAAAGCACACACATACACAAACAGACATACCGTTAAGGCATTCAGCTGCCTGTATGCTTACGCAAATACAATAGACTTGGATTCGATTTTATAATGCCACCCACATAATGCATCTGGAGCATCGGAGACCGCTTTGTCTTGGTTTATGTCCCCAGCAGTGAGCTGATGATGTGGGCACACAGGGGCTCTAGGCCTGTATGCATATAATTGCTCCTCAATAGCATTATAGTTAAGTCCCGCTTCCACCGCTCCCACTTTTTCCGCTCGATCTGTTGTCTCTCCACTTTTTTGAGGTCCTAACATACCCCGAGCACACATGGCACCCTCTCATGTCACTGTGTTTACGCTACCTCAAGCGTTAAAAAACATGTTTATTAGTGTGTGTGTGTGATCGTACAAGAGAACTGCACAACTCAACACAGATGATAGAGGGAGGGCTTCCGTGTGGGTGACTTTGAATAAAAGGGGTAAAGTGTGACAAATATGCTTTACTAAATGAACGCAAACCTTTGAATGTTTGCATGAGGAGCGAGCGCAGGCGAGGTGATAGTGATAGCTGCATTTAATACATTCTTTTAGCTGTCTCAAAACTACAAATACAAGAGCAAAAGTGCAGCGAATGGATTAGAGCATGTTTACCTGCGCGTGCAGTGGCTTCCTAAAGTGGCCCGATCAACTACAAGCAGGAGGCATATGCAAGAAATAAACTAGAGGAACAGAGTGTAGAAATTTCACCAATGCACTGTGGATATACTTGGATAGAAAACAGTTTTGCTCTGTGTTTTACCCTGGTCAAGGACAGGAAAGGAGGAAGGGAGGGAGGGAGGGAGGGGAAAGAAAGAAAGGAAGGAAGGAAGAAAGGAAGATTTTTGATTTGATTTTGAAAAAATACATTTATTTGCCGCTCTTATTTACATTCTTTTCCTAACACATAGCTCGGCAAGAGCAATTAAATAAATAGATAAAAAAATAAAAAAGCTTTTACATCAAAACATCACTAAAACATAGCGCCTCCTTATTCACGTCGCAAGGAAGAAAGGAAGGGATGAAGGAAGGACAGAAGGAAGGAAGGAAGGAAGGGAGGGAGGGAGGTAAGGAGAGAGAGAGGGAGGGAAAAGAAAGAAAGGACAGAAGGAAGGGAGGCAGGGGGGAGGGGAGGAGAAATGGAGGGGAAAGAAAGAAAGAAAAGACAGAAGAAAGGAAGGAAGGAAGGGAGGGAAGGAGAGAGGGAGGGCACAGAAAGAAAGGAAGGAAGGATGGAGGGAAGTAGAGAGGGAGGGAAAGGAAGGAAGGGAGGGAGGGTGGAAAGGAGAGAGGGAGGGAAAGAAAGAAATGACAGAAGGAAGGACAAGAGGAAGGGAGGGAAGTAGAGAGGGAGGGAAAGAAGGAAAGGACAAAAGTAAGGAAGGACAGGAGGGAGGGAGGGAAGGAGAGAGGGAAAGAAAGAAAGAAAGAAAGAAAGAGCAAGAACAGACAACCTGTTTGAATGTATTCGCACTAGAGTTCACTTATTGTGTTCACACTTGAGCAAATGAATCGCACCGAAGGGGAAAAGTAACGAGAGCTCAATTAAAACAGACTAAAGGCTGCTGGTATGAAAGCACCTTAAGACAATCTTGTGCATGCTCCACCCTTCCTCCCCTGAGGCACGGACTTATAGGAAGCCGCCTACCTTGGCAGTGAGAGCATGCTGCTTTCTGCCTTTGTGTAATGGCACACGTGGAAAAAAAATTCAGCCGTCATTCACTGACGTTAACAAGAATGGCGAATAGAAATTTTGGGTGCGAGTCTAATAGTTTTAATTGTAATACACCAATAAGTAAAATAATGGCTGAAGGGGCAAGGGTTCCCACCTGTGGTGGCGAAGTTTGACAAAACTTTGCATGCTGCCCACTTTTAAGACCTTGAGAAGTGATTTGCGGGGTTTGTTTTGAAATACATTGATGAATATGCAGTATGAGAACCAGGGTTAGACTTTTCTTCCCAATGGTCTCCTCCATGAGAAAAGGGCAACGAGCCTTCGTTGAAAATTCTCTCCAAGGAAGTGAACCCTGCAGCAAATGCTTCTCTGGTTAAATTCAGACCACAAACCGTAATGTAAATGTTGAGCACGACTCCCATTTTTTGTAAGCGTGCACTGAAAATTATGTACCTTGCCAAACCTTAGGCGTTATTTGGAGTAAGCACATAGTGTGCACTCCGGTACACGGAAAAGGGCGAGAAAGAAATTTCTGCTTTGAGGCACAGTATCAATTCCAGCTGCGTCGGTGCTCCCTGGAAATATAAAGTTTGAAGAATTACTGCATTGAGGGCGAAAGGTGTTTTTGTGCCGAACATACTATAAAGCTGAGCAAACGGGGAACAAAACCAACCAGGAAAGAATTGTAAAGCATCTACGACAATTATTGGTTTTATTTATTTTCGCTACAAATTAAAGGCTACACCTGTAATTTGATGTTAGTCGTGGGCTCACAAGACTCATCAATGTGATGGACACTCGTCTACCTCCCGAGTACTAAGAGCCACCTCACGGACTGGAGTCAATAAAGTCAAGGGCGCGAGAGGGGCTGTTGACTAATGGCTTGTTTGTAACCGTGTGAAACCGCCGTAACATACCAAAGCTGAGGGACCACGAAAGCTCCTTCAGTTCGATCAGTTTTCCGTAAAAAGGTCCCACTTTGACACTGAAAATGGAAAGGAAAGTTTTTGATGGCAAGGGATTTGAATCCAGCAGCGGTGAGAAGCTTAATCAATGATCATCATCCCGAATCTAATCTAAAGTCTTGATGGATTACAAGAAGTGGTGCAGGATATACGACTGTAATCTTTCATTAATGCAAGTTTCATGAAGGCAAGGGCACGTACCAACGGGAAAACAAATCACCCCGTTTGGCGTTGTTTATATAATACGTTGCGGTCTTCATATGAAAGCCATCTATTTCAAGCCGACTTGTTAATTTCGTCTTTCCGAGGCTGAGGCATTGATAGATGATGTGATAGATCAAGACCATGCATACTTTATAAAGACCTTATGAGAGATGCCATGGAAGGAAATAGATGTGGGGTGTTATTTCCCATTCAGTCACAAGGTGACGTGGTTCTTAAAAATCACTCCCAAAAAAAACCCCCACACCTTTTGCTCAGTGTTTTATGTATATATGAAATTAATTTGTGACAGAAGGTTTATTCATCACTCACTTCTACCGGCCTTTCTCTTCATTTTGCATTCAACACATGCGACACATGAATTCTCCCATGTGTCCACATCTCCGCGGTTGCTTTCTCATTCGGTGTCAGAGGTGCTAATAAGAAGATGGCACCAACGATAGGTGACATGTCACATGACGCCTTCCCGATCCAACTCCAGCCAAGCTCCGTCGCTGGAGCCGCGACGGAGCTCTTCCCTCGTTCGAGAGCAGACAGAACGTGGGTGGCGTCCCTCTTCTTCTCGCAGCCTGTGCGGCTGCTACATCTGAGCCACGGGGAGTACACAAGGACAGAAAGGGGGGGCCACGCTTGATGTAGCCTACAGGGGGCAGCGGCTCTTAACCACAGGTGTTCTCCACCTGACAATATTCCTCTACCCGATGCAGCTACAGTAACAAAAGTCTGCATTCAGATGAGCTTGGACCATTCTGAAGGAGCACAGCAACAATTTTTTTTGAAAGAGTTTACGTTGGCTTGTCTCTTTGTAAGCCTTTACAAATGTCCAAAATGATCTTCCGCCATGCATATTTTAACATATTTGTTTTGTTATATTATTCTTGCTTCAGGCCAAATTGTTTTAATTTGACCTTACCCTTCGGTTCTGAAGCCCAAGTCCCTACAGGTAGAGCTAGCGCTGCCCAATCTAATCTGCATGACCATGACCAAATGAGTAGAACGGGTTTAAGACTTTTGGGCCTTGGTGGAGGTCTACGTTCTAATGAGTGCTAATGTAGCTTTTCTTGTTCTGTCAAGTTTATATTCAAGCATGACTTTCAAAAATAACATCACAGTCTGTATGTTTGACTCCCCTTATCCTTGATTTATTAGTCTAGTACAGCGGTCAGCAACATTTCCTGGCAAAATAACCATTGTAGTCCAAATAAATAGTAAAAAATGTGTCAGGAGCCTCGAGACAATTGAAGATTGTGATGAAGGAAATAGTGTATTAGTCTAATATACTGAGTGCCCAAGATCTAATTAGTGCTCCACAATAACAGAAAAATATCAATGTCATTTTCTTCTACCTTTCATCTTCCATTTTTTGATTTTTGTTTGTTTGTTTGTAATTTTTCATACTAGCTTCATGTTCATAATTTTTTTTAGACTTTTCTGCCTTTCTGTCAAATTTCTGACATTTTTGGCAATTTTGTGGAGCTATTATAGTCATTTTCTGCCTCTCTACTTCCTTTTTTGGACATTTTATGGCTATTTGTTGACATTTCTTCTGCCATTTTTGGCAATTTTGTGGTCATTTTATGGTTATTTTGGGGATTTATTTTGTTTTTGGACATTTCATAGTTACGTTTTGAATGTTTTCTTTTATGCCTTTAAAACATTTTTTATTTTATTTTAAAATTTTCGGACTTAAAATAAATAAAAAAAATTTTACCATTCCAAAGACATTGTATGGTAATTTTCTGCCTTTTTTCTTTTGTTTTTGGACATTTTATGGTTACTTTTTCCTCTTCTGCCTTTTTGTAATCAATTTTCTGACATTTTTTGCAGTATCATGGACATTTTCTTCCTCTTCCTATTTAAACATGTTATGGTCACATTTTGGACACGTGTAGGCCATTTTAAAAACTTTTTTATCTACCTTTTGTTTCTCTTTTTCTGACAACTTACAAAAGAAAGGACTAATGTAAAAAAAACAAATATTAATATCCACATTTTATTTTTTATTTTTTAGATAACCAGCCACAGGAGTGGGACTAAAGAGCCACATGTGGCTCTAGAGCCACAGGTTGCAGACCCGTGGCTAATACTACCTGTAGGGGTCATAACGCCACCTACTGGTTTACCATGTGCTTTACCACCTCATTCCAATATACTACAAGTATGGAACAGGTTAACTTTTTTTTCTTACGCCCTGCATGCGCCAATACGGGAAAAACATCCACAACTCCACTGGTTTTTTGTTTTAACGATTGATAAATGGCCAAGACCAGCCCCACTCAGAACTTGTCAAGGTGCCTATTTGTTCTCCTAATTACCATTTTGCTGCATAATGACAAAGGAAAACACAGCCCTCCAGTCATCATTGTGAGTGTGAAATGGTGGAGAAAATACTGATGGAAATTTGTTGCTCAACATTCACTCGTTAATGAAACACAAACACCAGAGAAATGTGTTTGGGGTTTCATTTCAATTTCTGTCCTCCATAAATGTACGACATGCCATTGTCAAATATGTTTGAGCACTAAAAATAAAGAATCACTCTCCACAATGTCTATAAAATCTAAACACTTGCAGTGATGACTTTTTTTCTCAAGCAATTTCAATTTAGGAGTGAGAGGCATTTATCGTTTGTTTGGGTTTCATGTATTCGGAAAGTATACATCTTAGATGCAACATAATAGTTGTGCAGCTAAACAGATAACTATGATTTTAAAGGATTATAAAAAAACGACATCTCACTGGGTGTGAAATTTGTCATCACACATTTGTAGCATGAATGTCCGTGAAGGGCATTCAGTCGACAGCAGTCAATCATCCGTCATGTCACTCTGTGAATGCTCTTATGCTCATATGAGTACAAAACATCCCCAAATCCTCCTGGCGTGCCCATCGCGCGAAGCCTCCGTGCTCACAGTGTGAAATGTCCTCCCAGTTCTTGAAGTCACAATGACATTATTCACGCGGAAGCAGCTATTATTCATTTTGTCTGCATTTCACAGCTTCAAATCTATTTTATGCACCTGGAGAATTGTTTAGCTTGAATGCATTTAAATGGTTTGCTCTCGTATCGCGCTGCGTGATAACTGTCAGACAAAAGCTCCTAAATGCGGCATTTAATTAAACCACAAAGGCAGACAGACGGAGTCTGAAATCCTCTGTAAATACCATTTTGTGACTGCGTGAATATTCTGCCACAGTAGACGTGACACCTGAGGACTACCGAAAGTCTTAAATGTTCACAAAAAAAAAAAACCAGTGAGAAGTTGATGTGGGAGGGAAGTAATAGTTTAAGGTTAATTGAAATGGGGGTCATTTTGTCTGTTAGTTTACAGATTGTTAGGAGCCTGAAAACACAACATTTGAACATTGGACACATCGTGACGGTTTGTTAAATTGAAAACTTTCATGTAAATATTGACGGGTCGGTTTTGTGCCTGTTGGTGGCATAAATCCTTGCTGGCTGGGACCAGATGCATCCTTTCTAGCTAGCTAGCTAGCTGTCTCGCTAACCGGCTAACTCTTGTTGTTTGCCACGCTGTGTCAGATCAACTTTTTCCCATTCGTTGTGCTGTAGTTTCCATCCCCGCTCTTTTCGCTCTGTTTGCGGATATCAAGTCAAAATGGCGGCCAACTCAGTGAAATGCCCTTTCCATTGAAAAAGCATTAGACTTTGAATTGGTGTTATTTGGATTTATGACGATTATTTTGATTTCAAAATATGATGAAATGTCTGTGACTATTATAACAATACACCTGGTTTGTATGCTAGTCACAGGCAAAAGCAATACAATACATCATTTGTTTTGCAGTGTAAAGGAAGCCTTTGCATTGTGTTGTACTGTGGAAATATCAGGAAAACAACAACTTGGGGCTCGTTCTAACTTTATTCAACATCTATTCATCTGCTTGTCCACATTAGCGTCATGGGTGAGCCAGAGACTTTACACTTGCTTGCAGCCCCCGCTTGCTCACTTGCTCCAAGCCAAATAATAATTGGTAGTAATTGGTGGTAGCCTTGTGAAGTGTGGTCTCTCTGAGACATCGTAGTGTGCATCAAAATCGTTGCATTCTGTTAGTTCACCACTAGATGGCAATAAATAATACACATTGTCCCCTTTAAAGGTAAAATTTCAAGTCACATTTTTTGGTCTCCTCTCATTGTAGTAGGACAAGGAGATGATACAAATGGACTTCCCATATTACAGGCTTTTCAGTTTTTTCGGTTCGTGTGAGTGACAATATCGTTTGCATGTAAAACTTTTCAAGAACACTAAAGAAAAAACAAAATCACATCTTTATACTATCTCAGTGGTGTACGTTTACCCTTAGGCATATGGACCAAAGTGGCTATGAAACATTGCCCTTTCCACCTCAGTCACAGCATAACAATATTTTGCGTGATGCATTGTGGCAGCTGTGCTGACTGGACACGGCTCGAGGTCCGCCTGTCCAATTAGCAGTTCCTCTTACTCCTGAGAAGTGGTCCCTTTCTGCATGGCTTAGCTCCCCGCATGTGGGCCACATCACCTACAGGTACAGTAGCACGGGCGCTTGTTACACTCGCAGACCTTCCACTCTTAAAAACGCCGGTGTGTTACGTAAGTTCTATATTTTTTATATAAGTCCCGCCTCCGCGACCCTTTCAATGTCCACATGAAGCCTCTTGCATGACTTTATTTTCCCCTTCAGTGAACTTTTAAAAGTTACAAATGAGTAACGTCACCGTGCATAACTCACCTTCACATACTGTGTACCTCTGGCCATTTGGTTTCTCTTTTATGTGCGCATAAAATAAATGACCATTGAAATCTAAAGGAAACAAGTGCCTGTCAGAACCAGCAGGGCTGTGACTTATAAATCTTCTGATCAAATGGCTCAATGGCTTCTTCTACTCTCTTGTCACATTTACTCAGTGAGCAAATCCATACATGCCCTCCTTCCTCCCCACTTCGAGTTTAGAATAGTGGAGATGTTATTTTGTCCAGGGCTGACTGCAAATGATCACTTAACTGCTGAAAACAAATATCAATTTTGACAGAGAAATTAATTTGTGTTGTTTAGGTGGAAAATGCATGCATTTTAGCATCTGAATCAGTTCCTGAACACATTTGTAAAAGTAGCTAACGCTGTTGCTAGGTGATTTTTTTTGAAAGGCAGTTTTTGGCATAGCCTAAAAAGTTGCTAAATCTAGCAACAAAAGTGCAAAAGCTCTGGCATCAGGCAAATAAAGGTGCTCTTATAAACGAACCCAATAAGGATCCGACAATGAGAATGATATTTCTTCCCCAAAGCTGATTCTCCACTGGTCCAAGTTTTATGAAAATGAGCTTGGTAGTATTTACGTAATCCTGCTGCCGAACAAACAAACAATCGAAGACGATGTAGGCAATGTTGGTGCTCCAGTGCTGAGGATTTGCATATCTTCTCAGGGAGTATTTCCTGCTCTTTACTCAGCTGCACGCGCTGCAAAAATTAAGTCACTTTTTTTTATTTTTTTCATCCAGGCGGCAGGATTCCAGCGTCTATGAGTGGTAATCCAGATTGGATACCGCATTTTATTCCATCCACCTGACACACGTCATAAAACATGGCACCTCCACATCACCCTTGTTTGACCTTGCTCACAAATTGCCCAACAAAACCTCCATCGCTGATCCACTTTGCGCTTGCTCTACTTATTTAAGACCCTTTGCTCCCCAATGATGATGTTGCGCGTCTAATGGACTCACTGTTAGCGACCCACTTTGAATGGAGACGTACAGCAGACGGTAAGCATGAACCCTCTTCGACCTTCTTCTGCTGAGGAGGACAACAATGTCGCTTTTGCCATTAAGAGCCTCTTTGAGTGCAGATAAATATTAGCGGGTGAGAGGGGCAACATGCTCGCGAGGTTTAAATCCACATCTTTACGATCAGAACAAGATTAATCAAGAGGAGGCCAGGCGGATGTCAGGACATAAAACCATGCTGGGTGGGATGATTGAGACGTTAAGGATGCAGTCCATAAATTGGCTGCAGCACACAAATTCTTTGCAAAATGGCTCGTAATTTGGCGCAATACGCGTGGGATGGATATTGTAAAATGAAGGATTATTATAAGAAAGTAATCCCTAATTTGACTTGCATTTTTTTTTTAATCATATGCATATGCTTTCACTTTAAAGCAAGAAGTGGTTTACTAATCCATTGCCCTGCATAAATAAATATAACTGCATGCTTCTACTTTGTAGCGCTTTTAAAATTTGCATTATGTATAAGTGTGTGTATACAAGGGGTGTCAAAAAATAATGAGCCGTGTTAAATGTACCCGACTTATAGCTATTGTTTCTCCAGAAACTTCAACTGTCTGTAGATAATATACTTGTTTCAATAAAAAAGGGCTCTATTTTTTATATAGACGCAGCTGCGCTTAGCCTAAAAACGGGCGCATCGCAATTTTCGAACTGTGCAAAGCTAGCTTAGCATGTTTGTGAATTTGGTAAATGCGCTATGCCTTCATGGGCGTTCCGGCGCACTGAGCTGCCAAGTCCACCGACCCATATGGCAATTTTGTAAAGCAAACTTGATTTTAGACCCGGTAAAAGCAGGTCTAAATGGTAGCATAGGTGGAGTAACGCGATTTTGGTCGATTGACAGACAGATCAGCGTGTGGTGAATGTATTTCATTCATAAATATGACAACGTGGGACAATCCCTATGAATCATTGTATAAATCAATTTATTGATTAATTGTTATCATTATTATATTAACAATATTTTACTAATTCACTCCCAGCCATTTCCACTGAAGCAACCCCTTTCGCTCCCGGCTGTTTTACTGGATTTTACAGATTTTGCAAGGTACACAGAATATTCTGTTCTATTGCTATCAAAACATGGAACCTACCAAAAGAAAGATTAGAGTCTCTTCTTTCATCAGGAAAATAAGTACATTGTATCTGTTTCAGTTTTGCAGCAATTAGTATTAGAATATAGGTAAGTTTCATCATTATTCACAAAGCTGTTCAAAACTGGGAAAAAGAGCTTGTTGCAAAATGGTCCTGGTTGATATCTTATACTCTGCCGCCACCTGCTGGCCGTTTTTTTGTAATACCTACCATTGCTTTAAGCGACCTCTTAAGGTCAGAAGCTGCATCAAAGCCTTCTGTATGCTCTAGCATAAAAAAACACATCAAAAACATATAAAACAAATTGGGGAGTACAGGTCAAAGTATTAAAAAACGTATTAAAAAAAACAAAAAAAGAGTTTATAGCTTGGCCAAAATCAATTGCGATAAGCTTCAGTTCAACCATGACCCTACTGAGTAAGAACAATAGAAAATGGATGGAAGGATTTTTAACTAGTTATATCCCATTTTTTCCCCATTTGTTCACTCACATCAAAGGAGCCCCCTTTTCCCCATTTATGACCGCCGATCTTTCTCCCTCTTCATTTTGCTGCCATTTGCTTTGCGACTTGATTTTGAAGGAATGTGCAGTGCAAAAAGCGGAGTCATCATCAAGCTGTCGTTTGGTGTTTGCCGTCTCCGAGCTGCTTCCTCGCGTGTGTGCGTATTTGCGCGTGTGTTTGTGTGCTCATTCCAACTTCAATCGGCCTCAGGTGTCCCGTTGACCTCAAAGCTGCAGCCGGAAGGCTGCGCAACCCGATGTCGAGCCCATCCCGGCTCTCCATATGAAACGCTTCTCCTCCTTGCCGCGCTCGTACCCTTCCCAGAGGACACTTGGAGGTGGGGAAGACAAAAAATATGACGGGATGAAAAAGGCCAGCCGTGACAAGAGAGGGAAAGACGAGGAGACGGCGACTGGGGAGGAAACAAATCTACTTATTGAAGGCAAAGTGCGGGCGCTTGTCACTCAGCGGCGTGGAAATGCATCCTGACACCTGCTTATCGCCGTACATTTGGGTTTAAGAAATGTTGGAAGGGACTCCCGCATTTGAATACATTAGCATCTCCCCCATGCTGTGCAAATATCAAAGCTCAATGAGGCTTTAGTTCCTTGTCCTCACAAGTAAAGGCCACTGAGCTGGTTAAATAGCTCACTGGGGCGGATCTGCTCATTTTGAAAAGCAGCGTGACTCAGGTGCATCTGTGAGTGCTCTCGTGCAGAGAGACACATACGAGCAGAAGTATGACCCCCCCCCCACCCCCAGACCACCCCCCACCCCCCACCCCCCACCCCCAGCCCCCCCTATAACTCTCCCGCTGCACCTCCGCTGATAGCCATTAATCATGAGCTGTGTTGTATTGTCAGCCTCCCTGGCCCCTCCCCCTTTGCTTGCAGCCTGTCAGTTAACAAGCCGTGACACATGACAGTGATGTGTGCGCCTCTTGAGTGATGCCTGCTTTCAGCTCCTATTGGAAAGGTATTGAAATGCCCCCCCCGCGCATGAGATTGTATTTCCAGACTGCTTATGACAGAATGTTCAAATGGCAGCAGTGCGCTCCTGCTTTTCAATTAAATCTGCCGGGAGCAGGCGAAACTTAGCTCGGCGCCACCGTCTTGCGAGATGGGCTACTGTGGCGTAAAATCAAACTCCCTGGAAATGGTTGTTGACACGCAATGAAGAAAATACTTACATGAATGTAAAAAAAACGAACTTTACTGTAGGCATGTCAATGCTACTTTCTTTTTCTTTTTTACTTTTGAAAATTAGGGTTGAATTGTCTTTGTAATATGTTATTACTCACTGAAGTTGACACTATTTTTTTTGTTTTATGTCAGAAAATAAATGGACGGATGGAGTTTTTCACTTGTATGACAGTAAACAATGTTAAAATGGTTTAAAAAATCACACACAAAAAAACATTGCCTCTTTATTTACTAAGTAAAAACAATTTGAAGCAAAAAATAAATAAATAAATAAATAAAAATAAAAAAATAAAAATAATAATAAAAAAATAAAGAGCAAGGATGATGACATTTCCGAATGAACAATACTGAGCTCTTTATAAGAAAAAAACAGAAAAAAAAACAGAAGACAGAAAGAAAACAACAACAAACAAAAAAACAATTTGAAGCAAACAAATTGATATGAATGTGATATCAGACAGAGTTTTCCCTTTGTTGTATGTACTTCACTCACTGGCCACAGCATTATAGTAATAAATGTTTATTTTTTATTTTTTATAAAGCACTTTTCATAGAACTGATACATGCTTTACAGTACATGTCATCTAATGAATGCAAAAAAATGCCCTTCTTGACTCTTTCTGCCTATGTGTGTGCGTGTTTGTTCACACAGGCTCGGTGTCTCTCAGTGTGTTCCTGGTCTCCCTAGCAGTGACAGTGTGTGCAGTTTGGCTCGTGGCTCTTTGTGGCGTCTGCGGTTGGTGTCAACGCAAGCTGGTGAGTGTACGCCCCCACGCACACGCACGCCCACACGCCTACACACGCGCGCACAAACTGTAGCTTCCAGTCACATTAGTAGCACCACCAAAATGTTTTAATAATCAGAGATGCTTAAATGTCACTGTGTGCTGTGAATTTAGATCTTGAAAGGGTAATTTGTTTAAGAAATAGCAATGTGTGCAAACATTTACGGGACTCCCTAATCCGAAATAATGATGCACATGCTCATATAAGTGAAATTTACGGCCTCTTAGACGGTAATTAATGAAAACCGATTACAGAAGCTGAAATGCGGGGGCCCCCGTTGCGTCACTTTCCAAAAACCGCAGCAGCTTCAGGACTGTAATTCATTCCCAGAAGCAGCTACAATATTAGCCAAGTGTGCTGACACAGCCTCGGTTAGACGACAACAAAGATTGAGCGCGCTGACCTCTGTTAAGGGCACATCATTGTGATTATGTGCTATGAAATGTGATTGATTAAAAGGGTGGCAACCCCTTTTCAGTCGGTCTGAGCTGCATGCCAAAACTGCCTTTTCCGTCACTTTTTTTCGTGTGAAAGTTTACTCTCAACTTGCCCCACAACCTTCGAGGGGTTTGCCAAACAAATAATTTTGTAGTGGACGCTAAAGGGATGAAAGTCATGTCAAAATCGATTATGCAAAGTTGTAATTGATATTTTTCAGCAGTCTAAAACATTTTTCTGTCATGAACTGGTTTCATGTAAAAAAAAAAAAGAAAAGTAGATCGAACGGCGTGGCTAATGGTAGTTGTAATTATTGGGAGTTCTGAGCATATTTCTTTTCTACAAATAGGCCCATCTCCATATAGAGTGAGCAGATTTTCAAAATGAAAAGTTAAACATAAAATAAATTATCACCAGGAACTATTTATAACAAATTTAAACTTTAGTCAATCTGGTGGCCATTGGTTGTGTTATATATTTTTTTAGCTAATGCTAAATGCTATCTTGCTTGACAGTTCAATAGCACTAAACAAGTAAATGTACTCACCATTACCCAACATTTTTGGTCAGTCCCGGCAGCTATTGTAAGATGCTTGTGCTGTTTACATTGTGCCGGTCTTTTATTGTAATATTGCAAATATACCGCCAGAAAATCTCAGCTCGCGTTGGCTCTGACTGGCCACTGAAGCATTAGGTTAGTTAGAACTACATTTCCCATAATTCTTAGACGCAGAAGCAGGAAGTCGTTGCAGTTCTGGTATGATGAAAACACGCCTGCTAGCGACTAGATGAGGTTAACAGTTAAATTAATTTTTAATTGGTAAACATAGCCAAAACAATTGATGAAAAACAAAACAAAAACGGGACGCTGGGGCTGGCAACACAAGGCTCGGGCACAAGGTTAATCTCGGGACTGTCCCGTTTTAATCATCCGATCACCTTAGCTCCATAGCGTAGCATGTTGCAAAGACAAGACCTGTGTTTAAAAAAAAAAATCTCAGTTTCACTGTTTTAACTGCTGGGGTCCATTTCACCAAGCATGTTTAACAAACACCGAGACTAACCCTAAACAGCGAGTTGACATACCCTGAGAGAGGAAACTGCGTTTTCGGTTCCAGGACAGCTGATTTGAGGTAGTTATATCAACGCAGAGTAGTTTCACCTGGCGTTGCCACTACACTAAAAAGACCACATCAATGGAGGCCCGATTCGTCGAGTCACCACGGCAACGGGGAAGTGCAGAGCGCGGCGCCGCCCTCAGCTTTCGTGCTGTTGTTTTTTTTTTCTTACCCCTCTCAACTGAATTATTATTATTATTATTTTTTTTTTCTGGAGAGCTCAGTTAATTCGGTAATTTTACCAATTTGACATGTCATCATCATTGCGCTCTTTTTTAATTTTTTTTAATTTTTATTTAATTTTTTTTAATGATTATTTATTTGAATCTTAATGCGATCATATGGCGAATTTGAACATCTTTATAAATATTTTAAGACTTGCTGAAGCTAGCGAGGCTAAACGCTAATATCATCCATCACCATCTTATTTTCATACTCACGAAGGTGTGCGAAGATTGCGTTGCCTTGTCGGACGGACATTTTGATGCTCTACAGAGCGTTAAAAGAACGGCGACACTAACATACGGGCAAGTCGAAAGTCCACTAAATTGATTGTAAGACGACATGCCCAAAAAACGTGTTCAGCTCGTGGTCGACTACGACGACCAACAAGAGCAACCAGTTCACCGCTGCATTGCTGTGAAACGTATATCGGCGCACAGATGGCAGGCCTTGGCATCCCAGCAGGCTGTGCAGACAACAAGCTTCTCTACATAATGTTTGCATTAAAGACACGCCCGTAATGGGGTTGTAACTAGATTACACCATTATAGCGAATATAAAGCAGGAGGGTAATGATCTCAGCGGCATACTGTCCCTTCTTGTTTCCTTCACTGAAACATGTTATACGAGTTATTCAACCTGGAAGGAAATGGAGCAGGGAATGGGTCCTGATATCCTGTTGCGGAGTGAGCGAGTGCAGCGGCCGGCTCTTCGGAACGTCCCTGCGGCCCTCTCCGGGAGCTCTGTTGTAAATGGATCTTATTTCCAGCTTGTGACAGTGCTGTTGGAGTAGCAGCAGCAGCAGCAGCAGCAGCAGCAGCAGCAACTCGACAGAGCAGAGGCTGCACGGGCGGGATGAGGCGACGGGTGATCTGCTGGCCCCGCGACCCGTGCGTGATGATGTCGTACTTTTCTCTCACGTCAGTGTGATGTGGCGGTCGGAGGGGTAACATTGATGTCGATTAAGCTCCTTGTTTTTCCGACCACTTTCGTTGAGAAAGTGTCAGCGTCTCACTGGCGTGAAGGCACAATAAGCACTTCCTGGTACATCCAGTGATAAATGGGAGGAATGCACGACAATTTATTGATGACATATTTTAGGGGTCATTAGTGTTGTCTCCATTTCATGTGATGATATCATCACCCTTAAAGTTTTATTTCGGCTTTGTCCTGCATTACAAAGTGATGTGATTGGCATGTTGCACAAAACCCCTTTCAATGTATTACTTTGCTGTGGCAGACAGATCCTTTTGTTAACATGCACTTTAGTCAACAATATCCATGTAGACACATTTACGTAACTCATGCAGAATCTAAACGTCCAATAGAAGGTTATTATTTATAAAAAAAAAATCAGCTTTTGTAAAGATGGCATAAAATTTCTCTTCATTTGACACATCAGATTTTTTTTTTAATATAACAAGAGGATTATTTGGCATGAGGAACATTTTTTATTTATTTTTATATTATTTAATGTATAACCATTTTAAGAGCAAAATAACAGTTTAGGCTTCCTTAGTTGAGGCTCTCCCTTTGCTTAAAACTAAGTTTTTGCTTTCCTTCTTTTTGGGCTTGTCCAATACTGTTTTAGAATCCACATTCTTGATTTAAATTAATTGCCATTATTCCACTGTTTCACAATTAATTTTTATTATACCCAAAAGAGGAAGAACTAAATATTTAGCACCACCCCAACCCTCCGCCGCAACAGTAAATATTATCATTTGCCTATAAAATAGTTGTAAGTACA
This sequence comes from Leptonotus elevatus, assembly GCF_054856555.1. Classification (NCBI taxonomy): domain Eukaryota; kingdom Metazoa; phylum Chordata; class Actinopteri; order Syngnathiformes; family Syngnathidae; genus Leptonotus; species Leptonotus elevatus. The sequence goes on from NC_141242.1 coordinate 6,668,978, forward strand.
ATCTGTAGAGGTGCTAATACTCCTTGCACACTCTCTGACATTGAGTGTCACTGCCACCTACTGTAGTAGATGTGAAATTACACTTTCCACTATTTTAGTACGTATGGCAGAAAAACAACACCAAAAAACAACATGTTCCCAGAGGTCACATGTGTGTGTTGGGGGTGGGGGGTCTACACGTGTGGACTGATCAATAGTCTAAAAATATATTAAATTGACCAAATTGTGATTTATAAGGTTCCAGCCCAACATCAGCGATATGAATACACAATATTCTCTATTGGATCTCATTAATCATGAATGAAGCTCCTCAACTCACCTCAATGGAGTTTTTTGGCACCAAAATGCCAATTAGTAAAAAAAATATGCAGGTTAAGTGTGAGAGTTTCGCTGTATTTAACATTTATCCACAATATTGTCTATTGGATCTCATTACATTGTGCAAGTGTACTGATTGTTACAAAAGACACACAGCTGTGAGTGGTAATACAAGATGTAAAATGTAGTTAAGAATAATCTGACTTTTCGCGATAGCAGTATGTTTTAAACAAGATTGTTGTATGTAGGTATGTTCAGTTCTCGTGGCAAATGCCTCACACATTCATTATCACCGACACATACGATGAAAGCTGAGCAGGAACTCAATCTGGGCTCTCTTGATCTCTTTTCTTTAGGAGCCCTATATTCCCTGGACTCGTCATTAGAATGTAAACACTCTGTAATTTGCATGAGAGCATTGCATGCCTTTTTATAGAGGTTATGCTCTATATATACACGCAGGAAGAATGTTCTCTCCTTTTGCACGATACAGCCGAGTATCCCAAACCTTTCTTTTTCCCAAAATTCCGAGTCTACTGTTTGGCCGTGTCAGCCTTCATAAGAGCAAATGTTTGCCCGCAGCTTCTCGTGTCACTTGTGAGGAGGCCCATGCCAGTTTTGCTTATGATTCATAGGTTAATAGGCAAGACATTTTGAGTAAGTGTTGCTTTCGGTGTTTTAGCTTTTTTACCAACCAGTGCAAAAGGTTTTATTTAAAAACTCCTCCATGTATATTGCTTCCTGTTGTGTAATATCGTGAACCCGCCATCACTTCCTTACACTACCTGCTATTTATGGGAATGACGAAGAAGCCTGTGTCATTTTTAAAGGCAGCACCAGATGCGTAGGTTGCTCTTTTCACATTGCTGGCGAGAAACACCGTCACCTGTTATTGCAACCTTAAAGGTTAAACACTATCCATCCCAGGATGCTGGTTTACCCAAGAAGTAGCTCTAATTTACAGAGGTTGGTGACCCCACAACAGAAATTAAAATTTGGACTCCAAAGAGTTTGACGTCTTGGCCACACCGCCAATTGTGGCTACATTATCCCACACGCTCTGTATACAGATGAACTATCTTGAATTAATTTCCCATCTGTCATCGTTCAGAAAATGAAAAACTCCCACACTTGTGCCCTTTTGCCCTCTTTGTAGGCGAAATACGAGTGTATCACTGCCACCTGGGCTGCCTGCCGCCATGTTTCGTAGCACAATGTCTTTGTCTTCTTTTTTTCCTCTATGGCTCACGTATTCTTCTTTCTTGGTTTGTTTGCTGAAATGGCACAGACTGAATGAGGAAGCTGAAAGACAACTTCCTTTCAGAGACGTCAAGTACGGTTCAGTACGGTACAGGTTCATAAATTTGTTTTACGTGATTTGTTTACGAACACCTCGCTAACACTATTAACAGTAAGCTAGCATACAGTGGCCGAAGGTGAACCCAGCTTACTTTCAACTCTTCTGTTGCGGTGAATAGGGTGACCAGATTTTCAAAATTAAAAACCGATACACAAAAATTTAGCTGAAAAGCAAATAAACACTAAATACTCACCAGGAACTATTTATAATAATTTTAATTGTTAGTCAATCTGGTCACTTTTGGTAGTGTTACTTTAGCTAAAGCTAACAGCTATCTTGGGTGACACTTCAACAACGCTAAACAAGCCAATGGCACCCACCATTATCCAAATGGTTTTGCTCGGTCCCAGCAGCTATTGGAAGATGGTCCCAAAATTCTAATATTTTAAATATGCTGCCAGAAAACCTCCGCTTGCCTTGGATCTGACTGGCAATCGCAGCATTAGGCTATTAGCATTACCCATTAGCATTTCCCATTATTCTTAGATATGGAAGCAAGAAGAAGTTCAACTTCCTGTATGACAAAAACACGCCTGCTAGTGATTAGAAGCAGATAAGAATGAGAATGAAATCACTTTGACATCACTTTGACTGTGCGATTGACATACACATGGCCCAAACAATTGTATTGCTGACTTGACGGGACCCGCATAAAAGTGGGACAAAACTTTTGGGCTGGCCAAATTCGACGAGACGCGGGACACAAGCTTCAGAAGCTGGGACATCTGGTCAACCTAGGTTAAAACTCCCTGTCTGGGTCAGATGCCTTCTTTATGAGCCTGCTAGCAATTGGTTGCTAACTAGCAGCCCCTGTCTTCTTCACCTACTAATCATTTTTAGTTGTTGAGGAATGCGCCATACAAATTTGATCTAATAGTATTACCATATTACAGATGGTAGATTTTACCAAACCAAACGACACAGTGAGATCACAAGCATGAAGAAAATTCTCACGTTTTTCCCAACAGTTTAGTCTTCCAAATAACACAATTGCTACTGCTCAAGTTTTACACTTTCTTTGGATTCAGACAATAGGCTGACTTAACAGTAAAAAAATACACAGAAGCCTCCAATTACACGCGTCGTGAACCGAGGTCACACTTTTTCGGTAAGCTTGTTTGTTGTAAACTGAATTTGTTCGTCAACTAGTCATTCATGGACTGAGCTTGCACTGTAGCAGTAATTAAAATGTTCAACTGTAATCCTAGCAGAAATTTATTCTCATTAGATTTGAGAATTTGCTTGTACAATATTTTAGTTTTGACTGTTTCATGACTCCAAAGCTCCTTATCACTGCCGCAATTCAAAGTGATCATGCAGATCTAGTGACTGTTAAATTCATGTTGTGGAGCTGCTGGTTCCGTGCAGTGGGGCCTCACGTTCTTGGTGTTAGGTGGGATTTGAACACATCAGTGCGGGTGTTGCTTACATCTGTTTCAGCAGCAGTGGCTATTTGGCATTCAGAAGGCCTCTGTCTGCTTCTGTGAGCGCTGTGCTGTTTGATCCGTGACATGACTGCGAGATTGGACCTGACCACATTCGGAGCTCTATTGAATCAATTGTATCAGCAACATTTTAATTTTGGATCCGTTTGGATATTGGAAGTCACCGAAAGGGGAGGAGGATCGCCAATCAATGATTGCAGATTTTAACTCATTCACTGCCATTGACGGCTATAGACGTCAAAAATTAATTTGAACTATTTCTGTCAGTTTAACTTTTTTTTCTACTTTTGTTAACAAGAGTTTGGAAAACCTAGATTTTTTTATTGTACATTTAGGACAGATATAACATTTGTGATAAATCATTCTAAATGTACAATAAAAAAATTGTTTCTAGGTTTTCATACTATAAAAGTGGAGAGAAAAAAGTCAAACTAATAGAAATAATTCAAATGAATTTTTGACGTCTATATCCGTCAATGGCAGTGAATGAGTTAAATAAAATGAATCAGTATGATAATGCAGCATTTACCATTATCTAATGCCCTAATGTTGTCAGTGACAGACTGTCCATGATTGTGTTAATGTGGGAAATCATATGATTCAAAGTTAATTCCGGTTAACATACAATAATGTTTTGACAAACAAACGATCACTCTTTTGTAATTATGGTGTGATGAGTGTAATATTGAGCGAGCATGCGGACCCTTGCTGTCTTAGTTCAAACAAACACAGCTGGGTGTTGGAGGGCAGAACACTGCCAACTGATGCAGACAGAATGCTAGCTTCTTTCATCCTTCATGTCTAGAGCCTTCAGAAAAAGCAAAAAAAAAAAAAAAAACAGCTCATCATCACTGCGGGCAGTCTTCCTCTACTTCACCAGACCTCACTTCAGCTTTCCCGAATTAAAACGCATTTGGTGTCGTTTGTGGCAATTTGACTCGTTCTCACAATTATTACATCGCATTGAGCTGTTTTGATGGCTCCGAGCCAAGCGGCGTTCTAATCGTGAAACTCCTTTGTCCTGTAACAGAAAAAGTATCAGGTTTAAATTAGACTTAAGTATTTTCAAGGGTATTTGAGTGGAGGATTAGAGGGAAATTGCTCACTCTTCCATTTGGTTTGCTTTAACCCTCATTTGGGGCGCTGAGCTGATTTTTTCTGGATTGCGCATGTCGTAAGAGCTTTGTCATATGCGATGGATCCCTGCAGCATTTATTCGTCTCACATGCACGCACACACGCAAGTGTTGATTAGGAGGAAGGTGACTGCCTTGAAACTGTTGCATCATGTGTGTGTGTGTGTGTGTGTGTGTGTGTGTGTGTGGAAACTCAGTCTGCATGTTTGAGTCTGTTCTTGTTTTCACCAGCAGTCCACTTGAGACTTCCTGCCACTCGCTGCCTCAGTCACTTCGCACCTGTCCCTCCCCTCGTATCCCCTCTCCCCTTGTCCCTTTATTCCCCTCCCTCTACCTTTGGCTGACACCTTTATTTATTTATTTAGTACAAATCTAATTTCTATTTTTAGCTCTCTCTGAGCAGTGGACTCTCACTCATTTTCTTTGTCTTCCCAACGTCCTGAAATTTTTACGACATCATTGAATGATATATGACTAGCCTGCGAAAGCGCCAGATTTCAGGAGAATATTTCTTCCCTGTAAATCAGTGCTTATTAACCTGGTGTTCAGTCGAATCCCAGGGGTTCTGCAATGGTCAAGACACACACACGATTCATATGATTCGCTATGATACACCCCACTTTGCCTATGTCATGTGATTTCTTCACAATTATTATTACTATGTCAAGCAAAGAAAGAAAGTGGTAGGATGAATATGTGCAAGATGATTTCACATGTATAACGGAACGTATGGCGTTCCACAGGGTTCAATTCTGGGGCCGCTGCTGATTTCATTGTATCTGCTGACCCTGGGCTCCATCCTAAGAAAACAGCGGTGGTTGTTTTAAAGTGCTCTATAAATATAGGTTTGATTGATGCGAGATTTGTAACGACAGCTCGCTAGCTAGCACGCAAAAGGAAAGGAACACTTCCCTTAAGCTGCATACGAAAACGGAACTACTCTCTCAGGCTACTTTCTCTGTTCATTGTGTTCACCAGTAAACCCTATACTTATGTCTTAAATTTGAAAAATCGAACAAACAAACAATTATTATTTTTTTCAATAAAGAAGTTTTCGATGAAGGCATATAAGAAACTGATGGGGTGCCGCCAACAAGATTGTGGTCACAGATTTTGTAATGGGTCCAAACCTGCTGTCTTCAAGATGCAGGCTGTAGTTTGAAATGATATCAAGAGTTATCTGGGCCAAGCAGTTTGCCTGGTGCACTATCCCATGTAGGCTTAGGAGCTATTTGCATCCCGATGTACTCGGTGAATGAATCATAGATAGATGCGAGTCATTTCGGTCTCCACCAGAAAGTCGTATGTAAGCGCAGTGATGAGTGCTTGGCTCTTATGGACTGCATTCACATAGATAGGCTGAAGATGGGCGGGTGTACACTTGAGTGGCAGTCATGAAGCTCTTGGCAAACAAATCTTTCTCAGGGCAGGTCTCAACAGTGCACCTCCTGTTGCCAGAGTGTGTATCGATCAGAAAACAGTTAAGACCTTAAACTGACGCACAAATCTGACCAACACATTTACAGCCATAAACCTTCCCTGTTGAAGATGATGTGGTTTTGAATACTAATATGTGACCTTTTAAAGGTAAATATGCTTTTTGTCACATGGCTCATGGCAAGTTAGTCATGGATTTGGTCATTTGCTACAGGCATTTACTGTAATTAGGGCTGGGCGATGTGATCATGATCAATTTCAGGTCAAAAGCAGTGTTTACTGTACATGTACAGAAGCTAAACGTTGTCACCAAAATTCACATGGACATCTCCGCTCATGTCTACAACCTCTGAAAATATGAAAGTATTTTGAATTTTATGGACATTAACTCATTTGCTCCCAAAAATGTATAAAAACGTTCTGTTTAAAATATTGCCATGATCCCAAAAACGTATTTATACTTTTTTTTGTTACTTCTTTTTTTTTTTATGCTAGAGCATACAGAAGGCTTCGATGCAGCCTCTGACCTGAAGAGGTCGCTTAAAGCAATGGTAGTTATTACAAAAACGGCCAGCAGGTGGCAGCAGAGTATAAGCGATCAATCAGGGCCATGTTGCAAAAAAGTGCTTTTCCCCAGTCTTTTCAACATATTTGTGAATAATGATGAAACTTAGCTATATTCTAATGCTAATTGCTGCAAAACGGAAACAGATACAACTATACTTTTCTTTCCCTGATGAAAGAAGATAATCTAATCTTTCTTTTACTGTGTTCCATGTTTTTATAGCATTAGAACATAATATTCTGTGGGCCTTGCAAAATCAGTCAAAATCCAGTAAAACAGCCAGTAGCGAAAGGGGGTTGCTTCAGTGAAAATGTCTGGGAGTGAATGAGTTAAGCCTTTTTTCACATAGGGTATGTAAATTTACAAGCAAAACTGTATTTTCTCAAAGTGGCAAAAACGTGCAGAACAACACCCAGTCAGTTGACGTTTTCCTCTTCATTTGTTTGCAAGTTGAAAACACACAGAGAAGAAAGTAATAAGAAATCAAAAAAATGGCCAAACACAGAAAAGAGCAATGAAATGGATGCCATCCTCCAAAGATGAGGCTATTTTGACAAAAGAAGTGATTCACTGTTGGTTGTGTGGCGGTATTTCCAAAGCGATGTGGAACAAATTAAGCCGATTGTATGCCGGCGGTTGCTGTCCTAAAAAAACAAGCAACACCACAATGTGTTCAATGTGTTATTTTATATTTTTCTACACTTGTCCTATGAAGAAAAACGGTTTTAATATTTTTGCATGCTGTTTATATTTTTCCCTTTTGTTAAAAAAAAAATCATGTTTCTTTAGAATTCAGTACAGATTAAAAAATATAAAACGAAAGATTAAAACATTATTAATAAAAAAATATATGTGATGCAAGGATAAAGAATCTCCCGCACACTTACATAGACTTAAAAATAATAATAATAATAATTATATATATATATATATAATTTTATTTAATTTTAATTTTACATGTTTTATATATATATATATATATATATATATATATATATATATATATATATATATATATATATATATAGCTTCAGTATGGTGAGCCGGGGGGGCATGTAGTCAAGATGAAGAAGCCTATTTTATATAATCTTAGTCCATTTACCATTTATCCACCGCATATCACAGCATTACAACTTGTTCGGGCAGCTTTTGACTTGCTCGCTTTTTGCCTCATATGTAGCCAAATGTCAATGGAGATTACCGCCATTGTGATGATGGCCAAACACTTTCGATTCTAATGAGCTTTTCTAGTGGAACGCACCCAGCATACCTAACTTTTTCAATTGTCGTTATTTCCACGTTAACGGCAGGTCACGCTCGAACGGCTTAAAATCAGAATGGAGCAGGACTTTCCAGACATTTCTCTCCAGTGCCCAGATGATTACCTTTAAACGGGCAATTGCCATGGAAATTTCTGGGTTGCTGCCATTGATAATCAGAGCCAGAAATGGCACTCGGCCGCAGATTTGATTTGACGAAGATGAGTATAATCAGGAGACCATCAGGTAAAGGACTGGCGTTCAAGAGATAATGGGGTGGCGTCTTTACATGCAAAAACACTGCTTCAAAGGACAAATGTATGCTAACCTTTTTTCTTTTTCTTCCACTGTGTCTGTGTTCCCTTTCCTTGCGCTTGGATCAAGGGGAAGAGAAATAAGCCGGGAGTGGAAACGGCAGATACTCCAGACTCAGCACGTGGGCGAGGGGAGAAGAAAGCCATCAAGTAAGTGCCTGCTAACTGGTTGGGCTTGAATAATCGGGTGATAATGACCTGCATTTGGTTCATCTCGAAAGCTCTCAATTTAAACAGTGACACGAACCAGGTATGAAAAAGAGGCCTACGATCAGGCAGCTTGCCATGCCCATGTTAACTTTGATAAAACAAGAGGTGTGCGTTCATTTTTCATTTCTTTTTTTTTCTTTTTTTCGTTGTGAAACTGTCAGAGTGTAAAGGTATGAAATGATTTTCAAGATGCTTTTCTCCCTCTGGTGAATTGAAGCTATAGGTCAATACTGGAAAATGTCAGCTTTGTAATGCTAAGTACAATTCTTAATTCCACAAATGTCTTTTTAACCTGTTCATCACCACTTCTCTTCCTATATTCTGATCATCTTCTCTTTGAATGTCACGCTTTACCTTTTATTTCCTACTTGAATGGTTTAAAGAGGGTTACGTGAATGTTTTTGTGATTTGAGTGACTTATTTTGTTTCCATTTTCTCTCTTACTTACGGGCTCAAGCGGCATTAATGTGCTCTGTTGTTCATCTCTGCTTCCAACTCTTCTTCTCTTTTGTGCTTTGCCAACTCTGACCACCGCTGCGTGACTTGTATGACATCAGTGATTCTGCTCACCTTTTCCTCCTTTACTACTGTGATTTACCATTTGTTGTCCTTCTTACTTCTCATGTTGACGATGGGGGTGGGCGGGGGCCCGGGGGATCCAGATTTCTGCTCTCGCTCAAATGTGTTTCATTAGGGGGTGCCTTGCTAGGTGAACAAAAGGCCATCACATGCTATTGTGCTCCCTCTTTCCTTGCTTACCTTCAAATCGCTGTGGTGACTCTTCCAATTCAGGCTGGAGAACAGCCTCCCCATTTCATGCAGCTCTTAGGCCGACTCTTCCTCATCTCCAGAGGAGGGACGCTTGTTGCAAAGTGTTGGTTAGTGCCGAGGCTGTGCGCAGTTGTGTTGCTCTGACCTGTCTTTCTCTTTGGCCGCAGTGACCTAGACAGAGACTTTTGGAATAACAATGACAGCAGCACAGTGCAGCAGAGGTGGAGCTCCTATCCGCCGAAGGAGTTCGTACTTAACATTTCTCCCTATGCCCCATATGGAGACCCTCGCCTTACACTCAAGTGAGTCTTGGTCCAAGACTGGTAAGAGTCTTCACCCTTGAGCAGGGCTGTAACGAGACAGCGACACCACCACTCCTTTCCCTTGCCTTCCTTTTCTTATCCTTATCTCTATCCCTATCCCTGCCCCGTATCCCCCCCCCCCTGGCTTCACAGTCACCACCACTCATCTAATTAAACTAGGAATGGGCCTATACCAGGTATCGGCCCTTTTTCAAGATATTTGTGACGGTGGCCGTTTTACAATCAGGAACTCGAAAATAGAAGAATAGGAAATTGCAGAGGTGTAACAAAAAACAGTTTGAACTAGAAAATGAATCAAATTGTTCCACTTTCAAATATATCGTGATGCATATTACAGAACAGACAAATCCATTCAAATGTATGCAAAATAACAAAAAAAAAGTCATTACATCATACCCTCTCGAAGTGAGCCATAGTCAAACCGAATCGAATCGCTCCACTTTCAAATGGAACCGTACTTGAAGCGTTTTGAAAAGTGAATTGTATCATCTTTTGCGGAGAGATGCACACTCCTAGAAAATTGCCATTCATTTCATGAAGTTTTAAGGAAAACTGCTATATGATTTAGGGATGTAACGATAATGCCAATATCTTGATATTGCGATATTAAAACTGCCATGATATCGTCGTCGTCATGTCACGATATTCAAAGCAGCACATCTGTTAAAAAAAAAGCCAGGTCGTATTCCATTTGTACTGTTGTACTGTTTATTAGTGCAGTTTAATTTTAATTAGGAATGTTTTGGCCACTGCAGTGGTTATCACTCCCATACATCAGTCATCACCTGCAAATATGTTTCAATATCTCCATCAAAAAACATGAATTTCTCTGAACACAGCATTGTGAACTACATTGACCATGATACTTTGTGCCACTGAGCCAAGAGGAGCACATGACAATGACATGTGACATGATATAACATGGTCAAGCCTATTTATTTGTCACTGATGTTATGTACAAAAACATAATATTGTGCTTTTAAAAAAATAATAATACAATATTAGACTACCGTGAGCTTTCTTTTTTTTTAAATATATACAGTAAAGGCCAAAAGTTTGGACACACCTTCTCATTCAATACATTGCTTTATTTTCATGATTATGTACATTGTAGATTCTCACTGAAGGCATCAAAACTATGACGGCAACTATGACAACTAATGAACACATGTGGAGTTATGTACTTAACAAAAAAAGTGAAAATCGTAAAATAAATACATAAATAAAAAGCCACCTTTTTTGATGATTACATTTTCGCACATTCTTGGCATTCTTTCGATAAGCTTTATAAGGTAGTCACCTGAAAGGGTTTTCCAACAGTCTTTAAGAAGTTCCCAGAGGTAAGAATGACAAGAGTATGCAAAAAAGTTACCAGAGCAAAGGATGGCTATTTTGAAGAATCTATCATAAAAAAACATGTTTTCAGTTAATTCACCTTTTTTCCCGTTAAGTACATAACTCGACATCAGTAGTTCATACATAGTTTTAATGCCTTCAGTGAGAATCTACAAAGTTTACAGATTGACCACCCCCCATAATATTGTGTTAATTATCATATTGTGACGTTCATATTGTGATATTTATTTGATTGTAATGTTTGGATATGATTACATCCCTAATATGAGGATATATCTTTCTTTAAAATCAAAGTCATTGTTTGTTTTTGTTTTTTTGTTTTTTTTTGGGGGGGGGAGGTAAATTTGATATATAGATATGGATCAAAAGTATTTCAGTGACTACTCGTACTGGTATCGGTCTGGGAAAAAAAAGTGGTATCAAGCATCCCTAGATTAGTCAGACGACATTTCGAATCTAATATAAATGATTTTGATTTATTTTTTTGTCCCTAAGGAAAACTTTTTCACATGAGTAATGAGGCAAAATGCTTAGTTTAAAGGCCACAGTATAAATATTCAAATAAACTGCAAAAATGAATACAAATTGCAGCTTTCAAGGCTGCGTGTTATCGTTAAACGCAATTTTCATGAACTATTGTAAGAACAACAAGGAAAACAAATGCAGCCAATGTAACCATTTTGGAGGGCACAAATGGTTACTAATGATTACTCATAATCTGCTCTGGAAATGCGAGCGATTAAATTGTCATACACGCACATTACGGCCGTCCTATTATTCCTTGCAGAGAAAAAGCAGCGCAGCCCTGCAACTCCTTCTGGCTCCTTTCTTCCTCCCTGTCACCTTTTAATGAACACTCAGGCGCATGTTCCGACGCCCGCTCCACTCCCTACAGCCCTGCCGGTCATACTAACTCCTGAGCTCTAACCTCTCACCTCTCTCCCATGGAGCGTAACCATGGAGACGGACAACCCTCTTTAGCCTTCCTAGCTAAAAAAAAAAAAACACGCCTGCCTTTGTTGTGGAGGGTTGACCGTTAGACCAGTTTGCTTGTGTGATGCCAATGTTCACCTGTAGTTGACATTCGTCTGTGCCCTTCCTCTGATCTCCCATTATATCTGTCTCGAAAGTGAACGACACTAACACCGTAACACTTGAGCTGCATGTACTGTCGGTCACAATGGGAGATAAGGCATTTTTTACGTGATGCAATAAAAGTTATGTTTGGAATCCAGTAAAAGCTCAAGCAAGGTCAGACTTATCTCCTTCCAGGCAGTGTGAGGGCTCGCGGCTTAGAGTTCCTGCTACCGGGAATCTGTCAGATAAACTGTCTAATGAATGGTCATTTTTAATAGGCGGAGCTGTTGAGAAACGTGCGCTAAATGGCCTGGAGAGATGAGGCTGCAGTGTGCTGGTGAAGGTGCTGGATGTATGGTTTTCCCATCAAAAAAAACTCCACCAGAAGATGATGGCTGCTGATCCCGGTTAACTAGCCTTACTCCAGCCTGCAGTGCTTGTGTTTTGAGTAGTTCATTTAAAAAAATAATAATCCTCAAGGTTGGCATTTATTGTCCATAAAACGGCTTTATGCTCCAGTTATTCTTTTGTCCACTCGTAGTAATGGACAATTTTCCCTGCAAAAAAATTGCTAAATGGATTTCTTTCTCAATAGCTTGCCAGAAAATATATCGGCATTGAAAAGTTGAAGAAATCAGCCATTTGTTATTATAAGGAGAGACAGAGGATGACCTCCTGACTCTAAACCGGTTATTTTATATGATTTTCAAGCAGACATCATTTCCTGTTTAAAATTCCCTTGAGATCAGCAGCTTTCAGCGTTCTGTGATGACACTGGGCCTCATTTATCAAATAAGTTGCTATCCTGTGTGATGCATCTTCATTTTTAAGGAATTACTACATTTTAAAGTCAATATATAAAAAAAAAAATCCGTCTTTTGCAGTACAGTGTATTTATTTGGCCCTAGTGACAATGACACGATTGTAAAAATTGCTGGCTTGACAGCAATCATTTGTCATACTCACCATGAAACTGAACTGTCTATACTGTATTTGATACTTCAGCTGATCAATCTGATACTGGGAGGAAGTGTCAAGGGTAATGTGGCAATTTATCTTTTGTAAATCACTTTTACTCCCAGTGAACCTTAGGCAGTAAAGGGATTGATGCCTGACTTGACTGCACATTCCTGTAAATACTCGCGTTGATTTATGGGCCGCATATATTTACATTTTCCTACTTTTAATACAAGTAAGACCTTGTCCACCTTTCCTTCAGCTCGATAAACGAGGCCCATGTCTCCTGTGTTGACTGTGGCTCCAGCAGTGTCATCCATACCGATGTTGTGATTGATGGCTTACCCACGTGCGCATTCGGGTCACTTGGTCACAATCAAATATGAAGGTTAACCTTTGAAACGAAGACGCATATTAGCGTTCCCTGACCTCAGCGTCTGTGATTCCTCGTGTTTTGCCTCTGCATGTTGATGAAAAGCAGTCGTGTCACCAGAGGGCACTAATGTGCTTTATTTTGAATACCGCTGCTTTCAAATTTGACATGATTATGTTCAAACCCCAAAACAGCGTTGAGCTATCATTTGAGTTAGCAACAACCATGTAAGGACTCAAATCAAGTTTTAATTATTACTTGTTTGGCGTATGGTGTTGTAAGTACACTATATGGGCAAAAGTATTGCGTAACCTATATGGTAACATCCAGAGGTTGCTGCATCATTGATGGTCCGTCATTCATCAATGGCTGAGACACCCGTCCATCATCGTCATTTATTTAAATCCGTACCAAAAGTATCCGTCAACTCTTGACCCGGTTAATGATGATTACCGTATTTTCCGGACTATAAGTCGCTCCAGAGTACAAAATCGCACTAGGCCAAAAATTGATAATTAGGTAGAACAAAAAAACATACCTAAGGTCACATTTGTTATGGGTAATTTATTTTACAAACTACTTGACATAAAACAGACATTACGTCATCTTGGAAGGCAAGTTACAACATTACTAAAATAATAGAGAACAAGCTGAATAGGAGTAAGATATGCTAAATCATATCTTGATTTTTATTGGGGGGGGGGGGCATTTGTGTTCAATTATTCTCAGTTTTCTTTGTAAACTAACGTTTACTGTTTGAATATTTAATTGTTAAGGAGATATCGGTGCGCAAGTCTAGAATGCCCTCTTGTGGCTATCTGTGAAATTATACAACCCGCTGTATTTTTCCATTTATAAGTCGCAGGAACAGCTAACCTATGAAAAAGTGTGAAATATAGTCCGGAAAATACGGTACGTTGATGGACGAAAAACCCATTCCGTCAATGCTTCGTTTGTCAATTTTTCGAAGTTTGCCGTCATCCGTTATTTGGCAAAAAAAAAAAAAAACGACATCCGTCATTGACGAATTCACAGACCTTCCGTCAATATGGACTATATTACCTGAGTAATCCTGTTCACCTTTATTTCTATAAATGTCTTCCATTGTTTACATTTTCAAATGATCACTTATACATTCGCAGAAAATCCCAACGCCCCATAAAGTGCTCTTTGGTCCTACCAGGTATTATACAAATCTACAGAGAAAATTATTTTACGGTAATAATCAAATTCAGTGAACTCTTTAAAATAAAGGATCTCATTCCAATACTTTTGTCCATTTAGTGTATTTCACATCTTCCTATTCACTTCGACCAAGTGGTAATCAAATGGCAGTTCAAATATCAGGTATTTACATCTAGAAAAAGATTGCAATCAACGTTTTATTGGAACACTATTTAGCAAAAATTTCGCTTCCACCGGCTCCTCAAAATGGCCTATTACTTTCACTCCACCGCAAACCATCGCTCTTGTTGCCATCGTTGAACTGCCTCGTATAGCGAGCCCCAAACGCATAAATGAAGGAGGGAATGAGAGTTTAATGGGCAGCGTCCGCACACCGCTGCCGCGGCTGCTGAACGCTGGCAGCTGCGAGAACGGTCCTCTCGGCCCCCGGCGGGAGTGACCTTGTTGGTTTTCCACCTTCCACAGGCTCCTTGCAAACGCTTCTCCTCGTCCCCGCTCTCCACTCCCCATTTCTGTCTGGACTCAAGACCCTTTTTCATTTACCTGCTTTTCACTGGGCTTGGAAAGCTGTCTCCTCACACACACACTCTACTAATGTGTCTCACCTACTTTGCCATGTGATTGCTCAACCTCTTTTCCTGTGTGTATGTTGTATGTGTGTCTTTCTCTCACATGCTTTTTGGTGTTTTTTTTCCTCCTCTGCTTGTCGTCGCACTCTCTCTCTCTCTCTCTCTGTATCCTCCCTCTGCTGCCATACCTCTCTGCATCCTGTCTGTCTCCCTTAGTGGGGCAGTGTCAGGGTGTCAGAAGGGGGCAGCGACCGGGCATGGGGATGATGGGGGTGGGCCTTATCGCAGTGACAGCATGAAGAGCATGATGACGGAGGGAGCGAAGGCCGGGAGATGGCAGACGGTCCAGGGCCACGTGCAGTCTGGAGGATTCAGACCCAGCAAGTGAGTTTGGTCCCGCCGCGTACCCGAGCGGGGTTCCGCAACTGGTTTTCACCGGCGGCCGACGGCAGCTCGTTTGAAATTTGAGTCTCACATATAACGGCCCATTAAAAATGCCGTCTCGTATGACAAGAGCTTTCGCAACAAAAATGGCATTCCCAGGTATGAATTGAGATCCAGTCGACTGCTGCTAAGCGGTGCCGGAATAGTGTAAACAGAATGCACTCCCCTCCAAAAGTATTGGAACGGCAAGGTCAATTTGTTTGTTTTTGTTGTATGCTGAAAACATTTCAGTTTCAGATCAAATATCAGACAAAAGTTGAGAATTCCAGCTTTTATTTCATGGTATTTGCATCTCGATGAATCAACCCGCCGGTCACAATTGTGATGGACAAGAATAATTTCATTTCCAATGTTACTGGGTAATTTTTCAAAATATTTTCAGTATATACTGTCAGAATACATTATTTCGTATGAAATCTGTGCATGTGTACATGTTTGGAATAAATGATCACATGACCAGAGCTGTTTACTTCCTGGTTGCACTTTGAAAAGAAGATGGCTTCCTCAACTCGTCCAGGCATACATTTTCAATTATGTGTCCATATTTAAAAATAAAATAAAAATTATATATATATATATATATATATATATATACATAAATACCATGAAATCAAAGCAAGAATTCCCAACTTTTGTCTGATATTCATCTTTTGATCTAATGCCCAAATGTCTTCAATAAACAGCTAAAACAAAGGAATTGAACTTTGCTGTTCCAATACCGTTGGTGCGTACGGAATAGAAGGTGTTTTACTATAATACTTAACTATACTTATAATTTCATATGTACCTGTGGCTGGCTAAAAAGTGAAGGGTGGAAAGTCAATGAATGTGCCGATATTTGACAAAGTGCCCTTTATTTCTCCTTGTGCACTTGAGCCAAATCGCTTCTTCATTCGCTTTTTCATTGATGCGCTATTTTGTGGGGTTAAATAAAAGTAGAGGTCGGAGTTTTGCATGCTAGGGCAAGTCGCCCAGGGCAATTTGCCCGCCTTCAGCCTGTCGTGCGGCAGGCCTTATAACCTGCAAAGACGAGAAGTCTGTTGCCCATTTTGAAATCATCAACAGCGATGTTTAGTGTTCTGACTAAGCAGGTCAATTTCAGCAGGGAGCGAGGTGGGGCTCAGGTGTCAAGGTGAGCGTGTGGGGGCGCAGATCTTGGTGCGAACCCAAATAGGACCTTGAGCTGACACCACACTGACTCAAGTCTTCAGCTCCACTGCGCAATGTAACCAAATTGGGACTGCACTGCCTGCAAGTGGTCCTACTAAAAATGTAACACGGGAAAGTGTAACTTCCACACAATGGCAAAAATGATGCGTCATCCATCTGGCACAGAGTTAATGTCGACTTTGTTATTTCGCTCTCCCGTGACGTATGACATCACCGGGACTATGTTCAGCGCATATGAGGCTGTTAATTTTCAGTTGGGCGTGATTTTTGCACCTTCTTTTGCCACCTTGTGATTTTCTTCCAACACAACGCATTCACGCTCGTCACTACCTCATCCTTCATCTGCTCTGCCCGCCCCCCCGCCCTCTCTTTTTTACCCCTTCTCTATAATTGGTTTCTATTTTCGGGCAGCCATAAGAGTCTCTGTGTCTTGTGTTTGTGTCTCGCACCCCATTTTCCGACTCTCCGCCGTCCTCATCCCCCGCTGTTATCGCTCTCCATCTTACTGTTTGCGTGTACAGCCACTCCAACCGTTCTCCTGTTTCATTTTGACACAACCTCATAACACCCCTTTTATCTTTTATGTACGACCATTAAATATGATTAACAGTGCACCGAAGACCAAAATTGCAAAATAACGTCGGGTGAAGTAATGCAAAGCGGTGAATAGTTCTCGTGACCTATATTCGGGTAGTCTGGGTAATGCAGTCAGCTGATGGTGGAGGATGTACAGTATTAAGTCGACAGCAAATAATGTATGAATGCGTATTTCAAGTTAGTACTTATGTCTACATAAGATTATATGCAATGACACTATGTACAAAACAAAACAAAAAAAGGCTCGCAGGCCAGTATGCATTCCCATCACACCAGATGGTGGGACTGCAGGAGGATCCTCAAATTCTCAAATGTAATTGCTATATTTATAAACAATGTACAATATAAATATGTCAAGTAAATAAGACTGCCTTTATCTGTGAAATTATTATTATTTTTTTTATGTATTTTTGTTCAGTGAAGACGAAAATTTCTTTTTTGGGGTAATTTTTTAGAATCAAAAGTTGTTGCCTTTAATTTATTTATTTTTGTTCTTAAATGTCACTGTTAAAAACACTCTTCCAATTAAGTGGCAAAACTGGGTATTATTTTTGTGTGAAGCAGTGTGTTGGTATCTGTTAAATGGAACTATTAAAGTAACTTGTGATCTAACCTAGTTATTTTTTAAAGCAAGTATTCCTTTAGGTTACTTTTAAAAGCAGTAAAGTCGCTAGGGTGCTTTTAAAAGCAAGTAATCAGTAAAGTAACTAGGCTACTTTTAACTCATTTGCGCACAAAAACGTATACAAATGTTGTATTTTAAATATTGCCATGGTCACAAAAACATATTTATACGTTTTATGTTGTTTTTTATGCTAGAGCATACAGAAGGCTTTGGTGCAGCCTCTGACCTGAAGAGGTCACTTAAAGCAATGGTAGTTATTACAAAAAACGCCCAGCAGGTGGCAGCAGAGTATAAGAGATCAACCAGGGCCATGTTGCAACAAGCTTTTCTCCTCAGTGTTTTCAGCAAGTTTGTGAATAATGATGAAACTTAGCTATATTCTAATGCTAATTACTGCAAAACGGAAACAGATAGAAATATACTTTTTTTCCTGATGAAAGAAGATACTCTGATCTTTCTTTTGGTAGGTTCCATGTTTTTATTGCAATATAACACAATATTCTGTGGGCCTTGCAAAATCAGTCAAAATCCAGTAAACCAGTCGGGAGCGAAGGGGGTTGCTTCAGTGAAAATGGCTGGGGAGGGAATGATTTAACAACATGTAATCAGTAAAGTAACTAGTTTTGATTATATGTCACACAGCTTTATGATCAAGTGACTGCTAAAAAGTGCTAATACGGACAGTCTTAAAAGGGGAGTGGAAATGAGAACTTGACAGAGAGAGGGAGACATAATGTAGGCCTTGGTTGGCTGATGGATGTCTCTAGAGAGGCAGCATGCGTTTAAAAGACCCAAAAGGAGAAAGGATGAGAGGCTGTCAGATAATTTTCACTTGTGAGTGGAGGCAAATGGGGATCTCTTATCAGAGCAAAAAAACCTCACCAGGAAGGCCTGGAAGCTGCAAAGCTACAAACCAAACGTCGCCGAGACGGCCCGCGCCCGTTCGGACTCCGCGCATCCGACCGCTACCGCCTCGGAAAACTCTTCCGCGCAAGCAGCACGCTCGCGGCGGGCAGGCACGCAAGCTGCACTTGCACGTGACGCAGGCGCGCAGGGCGAGCGCGCAGCTGCCGCACGGCTGGCTGACGCCGGCGTGCGACCAGCAGACGGCACATGGCGCTCACTCGGGTTGCACCTTCTACTGCTATTTCTGCTACTGCTGTTACTGCTGCTGCCTCACGTTGCTCTCCTTCTCTCTCCTCCTTCTCCTCTCTCCAACTCCCCATGATCCACCCACTGACTCCATCCCCACCCGCCCTTCCACTTCCTGTACCCCGTCGCCGACATCAACTTCTCGTGCGGATGTCAACCTGACTGTTTCTGCCGTGACTCCCTGCCGCCCTCGGTCACCCTGCCTCACCTTTGACGGTTCTGTCGCCCTCCGCTACACCTCCACCCCTGACCTACTCACCCCCTCTTGCCCTAACACCTCTCCTACTTCCTCTCCTGACTCCTCCTTCTCTTTCCATCGCCACATCCTTTGCCGGCCGTGGCCATCCTCTCGTTCTCTCTCGTCCCTGCTGCTCTGCCCTCCCAGTTTTGGGGATCCGGTACTGTCCTATGCGTCCACTCTGGAACACATCCCCTGTGGGCCGACCCGCCCTCGGACGCTGCTACGCCAGCAGAGTCTCCAACAGCCCCTCATGAACCCGCCGGGCTCTGGATTTGGCCAACCGCCCACCACATCCCAGAGTTTGGGACAGTTGCACACAGCGCCCGGACATCCCGGGGGAGGCGGGGCTGCCGGGAAAGGAGAGGCAGGTGGTGGAGGTGGTGAGGGTGAGGGTGCAGGTAAAAGAGCTGCTCCGCGGGCGGCGAGGGGCAGCCCCGCAGGAGCGGGCGCCGCTCGCTGTAGAGGAGGCGGTGCAGGAGGGCGCACGCGTTCCAATCCTGGCAGTTGGGATTACATGATGGACCAGATCCGGAATCGTGGCCTGGACGTCAAATCCTTTCTGTGAGTATTTACCTTAGCATGTTTGTGCAATCTCCTCATCCATTAAATGATATCTAATTACTAACTTATCCTTATCTCTACAATACGTCAATGCAACTAATTTAT
The DNA here is from genome assembly GCF_054856555.1 of Leptonotus elevatus. Lineage (NCBI taxonomy): Eukaryota > Metazoa > Chordata > Actinopteri > Syngnathiformes > Syngnathidae > Leptonotus > Leptonotus elevatus. The sequence continues at coordinate 6,688,527 of NC_141242.1, forward strand.
TCTGTTTTAATTTGTATCTGAGATCTAGGGAAGGATATTACATCTGTCAAAATTTGCACACTGACTCACTGTAAGTGCATTTAATTAATCTGGGTGCGAGCGTCATTGTTATTGCACTGGAACTTCGAGTAAAACTTATTAATATTAATCAAGTCTCCGTCTAAAGTCAGCTCTGTTGGTGTTCATGCGTACCAATCTAATGTTTGACGGATTAGGTTGAAGGCCAACATCGTGATGTTGGCATGTATGAAAAATCTGTAATATAAATGTTAATTCAATGCTGTTGAGGGCTACAAGCATTGTTTTTTTGAGCTGGATCAACATCTGTCAGACAGGATATATGAGGATGGGTGGTTTTTGATATCTTTTATAGAAATTAATGTTAATTTATTCAGTGGTTAACGAAATGCTTGAACATGTTCACGCATGCAGCCTTAGCAGTCATGAGTTGCATTGCATTACATTGCTAATTACAACTTTTGTTGAGTTAGGTCTGACAGCTTGTTTTTAACTTTTTCTCCATCGCGTCAAGTTTTTGAGCTATGAGAACCCCCGTTTCCTTAGAAAATATGAAATAAATGTGTATGCATGTAAATATAACACTAAGATGGAATAATTACCGTTGAGAAAAAATAAATAAAAATGCCAATGGTTACAAGATGGAGAGAAAAGCCAGCACAAATCCTCTTAATTGCTAATTGCTAATATGCTAGCTTTCTGTTTGGAGATATTGATAGTACTGACCAAGTGGGAGCTGCACACACACCTCTCACCGCATCTCAATTTTGACTGCACAAACAAGTTGCCATGGAGTTGTAGATGAGTCCAATCATATAATCTGTTATTTTTACTACAGCTTATCGGTGGAATTTTGCTTTTCTGGAGAAAAAACTTGACGTGCTAAAAAAAAAATGAGTGCAATTTTGGTATCAGCGCACCAATTTTTTTTTTTCAAATCGTTCCCCAGTATGTCAAAAGTCCGTTCTTGCCTATAACCATAAATTAAATATCACAACAAGCATGGAAAGTGGTCACTAAATTTCAGCTGCTGCTATTTTATCCCATGCTAAAATGTTCAATGTTTACGCTGCATGCTCTGCTAAACACTAACATCTGCTTGGATAGCATTCCGCCCGTCGCGTGCAATTGTCTTAACAGGACGGTGGCATGAGTTTACAATATTCATGAGATGTCAGTGAGAATCTCTAGTTTATATTCATACAGTCACACTCAATTACATGATGTTATTTCTCTGCCATCCTTTGGAATGACTATTAAATGCTGTAAACACACACGTAGGCCCAATCCATATTTTATGAGTTGCGCAAACTATTTGCCCATCCTTTTTGGGGACATTTGCTCACTTCCATGCTAATGGTAAACTTGAGCTGGTGGTCGGGCTGCTCGGACACTGACGTGCGTCTGCAAGGGCACGTCGCTGTGCATCAGTATAAGATCAAGGGTTAAGCAGCTGAAGCATCGATCTTATGTCAACTGCACCATTACGTCTCCAACGTATTGTTACTTTAGGCCATAAGCGGATGGAGTCACGAGGGGGTGATGAAGGCATGAGGTACTGCATACAGTATCTTCTTTGTACCTTTGCGCTGATTCTTTTTTTTTTTTAACATTAGCCTGCCCTTTTATGTGAGGTTTAAGGCGTATTTTGAATGACACAGCCAGACTAATGCCTTCAGCTCAATGGGCGTTAGCGATGTAGCACATGCAAGCGCCAAGGTCATTGAGTGAACTGCCCATAATAGTCAACTCATCATTGTTAATGTGAGGTAGAGGTCATTGTTATATTTTCCCCCCCGCAACGGAAACACTTCAGATGATTGATGACAGAGCAGTGCAGTAGTAGACGCAAGACAACGTTTCACGATAGTTCATTTCAATCTGTGATAAACAAGTGAACCATTGTCGAGTGAAATTGTCAAAGTCGTTGACACAGATATATATCGAGTCGTTCAGCTGTTTTTTTCTAAATGGATCTCAAGAGAGCTGCAACTGCTTTTTAAGCCTTAAATCAGTGATTTGTCCCGGTGTCACGAATGTCTGTTACCTTTCTCACTTCATCTTCCTTTACCTTGAGAGTTGAAGTGTTTCGCTGAAGTGTAAATGCCTTCATCAACAATGCGAGCCAATAACTATTCATTCGCTCTATTGTGCACGCGTTGTACCATTGTATTGAAGAGTGCACAGCAAATGGGAAACTGCTAATTCATGTGTTGAAAACAGTTAAGTTTAAAACGATTAAGGGCGGCATGGGGTTCGAGTGGCTAGCACATTTGCCTTGCAGTTCATGGTTTGAATTTCAGCTCTGGTATTCCCTTGTGGATTTTGCACATTTGGGTTTTCGCCACATATATCCCGGCTTCCTGCAAGTTAGGATCCTAGCAGACTCCAAATTGTCCTTAGGTGTGAATGTGAGTGTGAATTATTTGTCCATTTGTGCCCTGCGATTGCCTGGAAAGCAGCCCAAAGTCCGCTGCGATAAGCCCCAGCTGTTCCCCGATCCTAATTAGGACGAGTGGAATAGAAAATAGATGGCTGGATGGAGTTGTAAAATGAAAATGGAAAAAAAGTTGACACAACAATGATTATCCCTAAACAGGAAGTCAATGTGAACACAAGGAGCTTTCATTGTTTTGTCAAAATAAACTATTTTACTACTTACTATTTTGAGGCAATGTTTGGAACTAATTGAAATATTTCCTATTTAGGAGTGTATTTTATGAGTTCCAGCAGACATTATTATGGCGAACAAGTACCTGTGGAAATCTACACGTTTTGGTTCCTTTTGCTATCTAATAGCACGTGTCTATAGCTAGCTAGTTAGCTACCTCCTCAGCTCACACCGCCACACGTTACAGTGCGACAACCAATATGGATCCATCCATCCATCCATTTTCTGTACCGCTTGTCCTCACAAGGGTCGCGGGGGTTGCTGGAGCCTATCCCAGCTGGCTTCGGGCAGTAGGCGGGGTACACCCTGAACTGGTTGCCAGCCAATCGCAGGGCACACAGAGACGAACAACCATACTCACAATCACACCTATGGACAATTTGGAGTGTCCAATTCACCTGCCATGCATGTTTTTGGAATGTGGGAGGAAACCGGAGTACCCGGAGAAAACCCACGCAAGCACGGGGAGAACATGCAAACTCCACCCAGGAAGGCCGAAGCCCGGACTTGATCTCACAACCTTTGCACTGGGAGGCGGACGTGCTAACCAGTCAGCCACCGTGCCGCACCAATCAATATGGATGTTGATGGTAAACTAAGAAAATAATGACCAGTTATTTGATTGTATGACATGTGTATCAGAATTGGCCTACTGTAATGCCAATTCGAAGTATGCCCAACAAAAAGTTTATGCTAATGCTAGTCGCTAGCTGTATTGTTCATATAAGATGTTACTTATATAACTATATCTCTGAGGGCAAGCTATATCCAGCCGTTTGTAATCCTTTAGCTGTTTTAGGTTCCTGTTGAAGTTCATTGGACAGATTTGGGTTACCAATTTTTTAAGAGCCTCAAGTTTTTTTAAGTGAGCAATGTGGGACATCTTTGGTTAACAAATTATGACCGGGGACGCACCTTCATCTGCCGGGATGACAGAAAAGGTGGGGAACTACTGATATATATGTGCAGCTAAAGATGATTAAACAGCTTAATCCTTTTTGCGAGAAAAGCTCTGAATTGCGTGTATGAAAAGCTAAATTGTGAAGCAAAGGGGGATATATTTCTGCAGTCTGACAGTAGCATATTTTCTAAGCGGAGGTACAGTAGTGGCATCAGCGGCTTAAGCTATAGAAGCGTGGGTGTGGGTGACAGGCGGCGGGGGAGCGATGAGGAGGCAGGACGGTTAAGACGAAGGGGAATAGGGATGCGGGGGATTTGCGGGGAGGAAGTGTGGCTGAATAGTGAAGTGTGAGGAGTGCAGCACGGCGAGCGAGAGAGCGGTGACCCAGAAAGCGCCGACACACGGCGAGCACCTCTAGACGCTATGTCACTCAAATAGAAACAATTAGTCCAGATCCTTGTAATGAGGCTTAATTCAATCCCAACTCTGGCCAAAGTCGACAGCAGCCATATTGGGTGGAGGACGTGTTTGGCGAAAGATGTGCAGTGCATGGGTGTTACTTTGAAATGTGTTGAACCATTACATCCATTAACATGCATTAATTATTCACTTACAGTTTGCCTTAATTAGTTCATGTCTGTGTCAAGTTAAGTCTTTAATTCCCTGCCACAAAGGTAATTTTCTTCCCAGTTTTTTGTTAGTAGGGTTTTTGGGAAATTTTTTTTTACATGACTTTTTACAGCATATGATTTAATTGACATTTTTCCTTTATTTTTCAGTGAATATTGCAAGAGTACAACTGATAAAACAAATGTTTCCGCAAGAGGTTTGTAATGGTATCCTGCAGAGTCATGATGCAATTGAACTAAATTAGGATTGTTCAGATGCTAATTTTTTAAACTGATATTTAAAACTGGCATCTCATTGAGTGGTGAATTTATGCGAACACAAATTTTAGGTTCTAGCAGGGTTCATAATTTTTTTTAAAATGTATGCCATTTTTTATTTGTCGCAAAAAATGCAAATTTACTGTACTGCAAACAGTTGCAAATGTTTGCAAAACAGTTGTAAGCCTTTGCAAACAATTGTAAAACATGTCGCGTTGACCGTGGTTCATCTGTGAAATCCACCCATTAAGACATTGCGCCGGTCGTCATGAACATGCTAACTCCACTTCCTCGTGGTCAAAAGAAATCTGAATGCTGAGGAAGGTTTGCTGACCCTTTTTACAGGATTGGGTCCATAGATTCATTTGCTACTTTACCAGAGTTTACCGGAGTTGGAAAAAAAGTCCCAAACATTCAATAACAGTGGCAAAGGATTGGCAAATAGTTGCTAATCTTCGCAATAACTGTCCTCAACATTTGCTCACAGTCGCTAACAGTCGCTAACTGTCTTTCGCAAACATTTGCGCGAATTTTTATCATTATCTAAAAGTCGCTGACAGAGGCGACCCCCCCCCCCCCCCCTGATTTTCACTAAGATTCGTCAGAGAAGTTGGCAAATCCAGCATTCGCTACTTTCGCAAACATTCACACAAATGTTGCTAACTGTCTGTTAGCAATGCTAAAAGTCACTAAATGTTGCTAATAATAGAGGCGACCCCCCCTGATTTTTCGTCAAAAAAGTTGACGAATCCAACATTCGCTACTTTGGCAAGCATTCACGCGAATGTTGCTAATTGGCTGTTAGAATCGTTAAAAGTCAAACTTTTGCAAGTTGAGCTACATCCGCACTATAACAGCTCTTCTAGTCAGCATTGTACAGCTCAGCGCAACACTGACATGGTTTAATAGATTGTTAATTTTCCCCTCTAGTCAATGAGGGAAATTTAGTCAAACACACGTCGCTAAGTCAGTCTCAGCAGAGATCTTCAATAGCACTGAGTGCCATAATTATTAGTTTTTCATTTGGTTTTTATTTCAGGTCCGTTAATATCCTTCCCTGGACAGTATTACTGTTCTCTCAGGTGGTGAAGTTTCTCTTAATGATTGTGACTTGTCCTTCTTATAAGGTCCTGAAATGTCCTGTCACCGTGCTGCTGTCTGTCCTCATGCACCTTAATTGACTTCTCTTCTCTTCCCCCCCCCCCCCACGTTGCGCCACACCTTCTCGCGCGTGCTCGACTTCTCGACACTTTGCCATCTGTTCTCCTTTCTTTTCTCTTCCCGTCCGTTTGTCTCTCTCTTATCTGATTTTTGTTTTCTGGGGAGCCAGCGAAGGGAAGCTGGTGGTCCTGTCTTTGGCCATCGGTGTGGCCGAGCAAGACGACTTTGCCAATCTCCCTGACCTGCAAGAAACACAGCAGCCGGTCCCAGCAGCCAGTCAGGAGCCCCCCCTCGAGAAGAGGTACCAGATAATGTGTGAGAGTGCGCGTGTTTGGGAGACTGGAAAGGATGGCAAATGAAAGAACGGGTATGATCTTCGAAGAACAAGCTTAGAGAGGATTTCCGCAGCAAGGGAGAGGAGAGTAAGTTTTGTCTAGTGGTGAGTCACGGCACTTAAATGCTTTGTGATAAAGACTGTAGCTGAAATAACACCGCAGATATAAGCGGAAATAAAAACGAGATGATGGGGCAACCGCACGCGGGGAAAAAGATGGCTGCAATTTTGAAATGAGTAAAAATGCAAAGCACTTTGGATGTTAGCTGTAAAAACAACAATGAAGAACGACTTTACACGAGAAGCAGGATCATTTGCACCCACTGGTGCGCCAGTCCTTTTTCTCCACACATTAGAACCAATCACATCAAATTGTGTTTTCTCAACTCGTGATCTTTTTTTTTTTTTTTTTTATCTGGGATGATAATCATCCCCTGTACCACACTGACATTCTCCTCCGTGTTGTCATTACCTTTTTGTTTGTCATTTCACTCCTGCCACCCCCTATAGTTATCACATTTCCTTTGTATTTTCACGCTTTTATTATTCCAGGCCCTTCTTGTGCTGTCTTTTTTTTTTGCCTCATGCTCATTAGCTGCCTTCAATCACCCTCTGCTGCTCCGAGAGTCCCGTCTCTGTAGCTCCACCAAGGGCCCGGAGAGCCTTCTCATTATTCCACAACATGTTCGTCGCTTACATAAATATAAGCTGCTAAAAATAAACCCTTTCCTTGCCTGCCACCTTGCGCACCACAAGCCAAAAGATTTCCACTCATCTATGAGGATCCATTACACTCATCTCCCAAAATAATTGGTTTTTGCATTCTTTACAGGAATTGCAGCATGGGAGGGGGGGGAGCGGTAGGAAACATTTCAAGCATTACAAATTACAACAGTGGTTTGTTCTTGTGAAACAAAATGCTCAAAGCGCACTGAGCGTGTTTTGCATGAATGTGGTCACTTTTACAATATCTGTACCCTCTCTCGGAACCTCTGTGAAATCCAATGCTTGGCATAAGCAGCCCGTTTGATTTCCCCCGCTGGCCTATTAATCTCTTTTTAACCTCACTTCTGATTCTGTGACAAATTGGAGACAATTTGGAGGTACATGATGTGACACATGCCTTGAAATGGCGCAGTAGGGTGAACAAATTTTGATTATTCGTCACACCAATTATGTCTCACTCGCAGGTGCTTCATCAGCATGAGACAGAGAAGACATGAAAACTCGCTGTATTACAAGACATAGCTGTTTTAACCATTTTTACACATCTGTAGGACAACATAATGGCCGTCTGAGCATCCCAACATGGCTGCAGATGTTTTTAGCAAAAGGCAAACACTCTCCTACTTTAATATTAAGTTAGAACCTTAAAGTCAACCCACACATTTTCTTTACAATAATGTGCTGTATGGCATGTGCCTCCACTAGTCTAAACATTCTGATCGATATTGCGTTTGTGGAAAATGAATTAAGCAGCAAAATCAATTTTGATCCATTTCAGGGGGCGGCCATTTTGCCACAAATGCAATATTATTCAGTATGTCACGTGAGGTGAGGAATTAGGACCCAAACACAAATAAGATACAGGAGTTGGGAAACAGAGTACAAAAATACAAAGTCACAACAGACAAGACACGGGGGTCTCGAAGACGTAACGGAGAAACCTTGAGAGAGTAGTCCTGGATGTATGGATGCAACTTCGAACACATGGACGAACAGCTTGCATAGAAGAGTAGGGACAGGAAACCTTGATGTGCTGAGAGAAAATCTCGCCTAAGGAATTTAGACGCACTGACAAAAATGTCTTTCAGTAACTCTTGCTAGTACAATGCATAATTATATATGACAGAATAAAGACCTATATGATAAAATAGGAGTGACTAGACAAACTAAGAGTGACTAATACATGCCCGTAGCAACTGCAAAGTAACTGACATTATCACATTATCATCAAAAGAGAGAAACTGCATAAGACTTGACAAACTAAGAGTGGCTAATACAGCACCACCATACATTATCATAAGGGACATAATAACTGCGTAATACTAGACAAACTAAGAGTGGCTAATACATCATCATCATAAATTATCGTCATAAGGGACATAGTAACTGTGTAAGACTAGACAAAAAAGAGAGGCTAATACATCATCATCATCATATGGGACATCGCAACTGCATATGACTAAACAAACTAAGAGTGGCTAATTGATTATCATACATTATCATAGGGGACATAGTAACTGCATTAAGACTAGACAAACAAAGAGTGGCTAATACATCATCATCATGCATTATCATCATAAGGGACAAAGTAACTGCATCAGACTAAACAAATTAAGAGTGGCTAATACATCATCATCATACATTATCATCATAAGGGACATAGTAACTGCATAAGACTAGTCAAACTAAGAGTGGCCAATACATCACCACCCTACATTATCATAAGGGACATAACTGCGTAAGACTAGACAAACTAAGAGTGGCTAATACAGCATCATCATACATTATCATCATAAGGGACATAGTAACTGTGTAAGACTAGACAAACTAAGAGTAGCTAACACATCATGATCGTCACCATATGGGACATTGTAATTGCATAAGACTAGACAAAATGGCTAAATATATACATTATCATATGGGACATCATAACTGCATATTTCATAAGCCTAAACAAACGAAGAATAGCTAATACATCATCATACATTATTATCTTAGGGGACATAGTAACTGCATTAAGACTAGACAAACTAAGAGGTGGCTAATACATCATCATCTTTATCATCGTAAGGGACATAGTAACTGCAAAAGCAACTGACAACATCAATGTCACAACACAATGACCTCATGACCTGACCCATTGACCTCACCCAAAACACAGTCATAACACAGAATGCCCTGTTCAGACGAGTGGGGCTGCATATAAGACAGTGTTGTCAAGAAAATGTTTGGGTTGACTTCCCCTTTAAGTGCTTGCAAAACTTTCCCATGACATGTTTTCCTCCGGGGTTAATGTAACACTGCAAATATGAAAGTGTTCTTTGTGAAAGCACACCTCTTTTATGAACATCAAAAGCATCTCCGTTGCCCAGGCTTAGTGTGAAATTCAGCCACAGAGAATTAGCCTTTTCTGCCATTTCCTGCATATTACGTCGGACTTTTCCAGCCATTGTGCTCACCTGGAAACCTCCTTTTAATGGCTTGTGAAATCCACTAATAGGAGCAACAAAAGAAAGGCGCAGTGAGGCTTCTCTGTGCGCCAGCAACTGCTCACCTTGATTAGCTACGATTGAGTGCGTGCAGATTAACCCGAAGCTCAAGTAATTTCTTGGAAATAGAATAAAAAAATGGTGAAGGCGTCTTTGGCTATATTGAAATATTTGAACGTCGTAACCTTTTGGCGAGTGTCCTTCACCTGCGCTGTTAACCACTAGAGCTCCCTATTGTTTTGTTTGTCTATTGACAAATGACAGACTGAAGTGTTTTAATGAGCGATTCAGCCGCACTTTAATTGGATGCTAAATAAAGAGGCTCAAACGAAATCCGCGGTGTGTTATTAATGCTCGGGGAACACTTTCTGGGAGTTTACGATTCCCTGCAGCGTTCGTGCTGACTTCACAGATGTGCGACGATGATCGAATCGATCAAGCTTTTGGCATTCTGCTTATTATCGTCTGGAAGCTGCCTCGAGCTGGAGACACAACAACAGCACTCGCTTTCATCTCACGTTCTCCATCGCGTAAAAAATCTCGTGTATTTACATCAAACATGCCCTTCGTGTGCTTGTCGCGTATCCATACACTCTAAATGGATAGTATTGAGACAAATAGCATCATAAATTCTGAATGAACGGCGCAAAACATAAAAGTCTTCCCAGAAACTTTCATTGTCATATTTCCCTCCATGCTCATTTCCTGTAAATGTCCCCATACTTTTTTGTCCATAAAGAGAAATTCCGTCAAACCATTTGTTAGTATGAGCAACATTTTGATGGCATAAATCAAACATCAAGCTGAAGTGGATTATTCGTGTAACTCTCCAATGGATCACAGGAAACTCTCATGACGTATTTGCACGACTCCACAAATTTGAGTAAGAGTTTGTCAAATAATAACGTTCATAAAGACTTGTTAAACAATCAACAGGTATATTTGAATATTCTTTACAATTACAGAGCTTAAATACTGCAAAATATATACACGAGACTCGGACTTGCTGTCCAGCAGTGTACGAAACTGCAAAATCAATATTCCGCGTTAAACTTGACTCGCTAATTGATAAAAGGTCTATATTTGATCTCATGATGGAGTATTTTCTGACGCACTTAACCTTGCTTAGCAATCAACAACAGTGCATGTATGTAATGTACCAAAGGGTCAAATATCCGCTTAATGGGCCTCCTCCTTGCCCTTCAGCGGCGTGCTAATGCTTAATTGTTCCTTTTGCTGTGCTTGAAAGCCATCCAGACGAACACGCCATCATCGCCACCGGCCGTGGGAAGCGGATACAGGCCGCGGCATTCATTAGGCGCTGTCACTGACCTTGCGTACGGTGCGAGCGCACGACGCAAATGCGCTAAACGCGTTCTGCATGACCATGAGTTTATGGGGCGGAGCTTGGGCTGACAAACAATTTTCTCCACGTGCTCAAGAAGACGTGCGAGAGAAATGCAAGGGGCGTGCAGGCGTGATTGCGGGACAAAAGAACGCGTAAATTCAGCCGCACGGGAAAATCTGATTGGAAGCAAGCGTGCTGAGATATTTATGTCGCAGGCATCCATAGGGTGTTGATATTAGAAAGCTTAATTAGAATGTTGAAGTGGCTCGTTAATGCCTCATTGGTCCTTACTCATACAATTCTGTTGCGATTCAGTGAACCTATACAGTACAGGATCCTCCAGTGTTGCTATAAAAGAGAAGCCACGTTCCCCAAGAGCTTTGAATCCAGATCTCTGTGTGAGCGGCGAGTCAGACGCCCAATGGAGATGGAAATTCGGGACAGGGGAGGCGGGATGTGTACTTGTGCCGCATTAACATTCAATCCACTTGCCTGTGGCCTTTCAATTATTCAAGCATGGATGTTGCATCATTTGGTGTAAGCCAGCGGAGACGTTGCTTGTTTTAGAATACATCTGGGAGATATTAATAGATATAGATGCAAATTTCCGAGCCGGAAAGATGGCATGCACTCTGCGAGAGTGTCTGTTTATTACCAAGTGGGTTATATAATGTATTATATGTTTTATGAGATGAGCGTGGCGTTTACTTACTGTCGATGTGAACAATAAAATCAAACAATCGAGATGGAGGCTGTGACCTTTGACCTTTAACGTTGAAAAAAAAAAATCTACGCATTTGACTCATTTGCTCCCCAAAACTTATAAATATGTTCTATTTTAAATAAAAAATGAATCCCTACGGGTTTTTAAATGTTTTTTTGTATGCTAGAGCATTGATGCAGCCTCCGAACTGAAGAGAACGCTTGAAGCAATGGTTGCTATTACAAAAACGGCCAGCAGGTGGCAGCAGAGTATATGAGATCAACCAGAGCCCACAGATTTGTGAATAATAATGAAAATGGCTGCAAAACGGAAACAGATAGAAATATTATTTTTTTTTACTGATGAAAGGAGAGACTCTAATCTTTCTTTTTGTAGGTTCCATGTTTTTATAGCAATAGAACACAACATGCTGTGGACCTTGCAAAATCAGTCAAAATCCAGTAAAACAGGCGGGGGCGAAGGGGGTTGCTTCAGTGAAAACGGCTGGGAGTGAATGAGTTAAAATAAATATGTCATACGAATTAATTAGACCAGTGGTTCGCAAACGTTTACATAAGGGGACCAGACATCACAGATTAACTGGGTCTTTTCGCTAGCACCAATGTCACACTTTTACACAGTTCCCGCCCTGGTGTCCCGTTATTTATTTATTTATTTTTAATTCCAGTCAGTAAACCAATTCTTTGGGCCCTATACGTATCAATCAATTCAAATAAAAATAATTTAGCTGTTAAATCGCTATCGGGTGTGTTCATACCAAAAATAGAACTATTTCCTGCTTCCTTGTGGGAAGAATCATGGGAAATATAGTCCGACGAGCCTAATGCAGCGGTCGCCTGTCAAGACCCAATGCAAGCTGAGTATTTCTGGCAGCATATTTCCAATGTGACAATGTGGGACTGACACGAGGTAAACGGCACAGCCAGCTTCCAGAATAGCTGCCGGGACCGATCAAAAAAAAAGGTTGGATAATGACGAGTGCGTTGATTTATTTACAGCTGTTGAACTGTCAACCAAGATTGACTAGCGATTACATTTAGAAATAGTTCCTGGTGAGAATTTATTGTCTATTTAATTATAGTTTCCCGGTTATAATTTTGAAAATTTAATTATTCTGCTCAGCAAGTGCCAGTATCGTGAGAAACATTAAAATACAATATCGTGAAGATCATCAAAAAAACGAGAACATAAAAGATAAGCACAAATAATTTAGCTGGACTTAGGCAGTGATTCTTACATGTACCACTAGAGGGAGCCCTCGTACCACATGTTGTGAGAATCACTGGATTAGTTTGAACAGCTGCTCTGACACTACGTGCCTCCAATCACAGGAGCTTTTCAGCCCTGACTAATCAGTTTTGTCCCCAGGCGTGCTGATTAGTTTGGCCCCTGAATCTTCCTATCACTGTGGCTGTCGTTCATATGTGTACATCTCCTTGGAATTAGCATTAGCATGAAGACAAAAGAAGGTTGCATACTTGTATTCATGCGGTATCTTCCTTCCAATTGAGCAATCGGAGGCTTTGCCGAGCGGTATGTGGGCCTGTCAGCAGGTGCGAGCCTGGTCGTCTTGGATTCCATTCTTTCATTAGAAAAAACTAACTGTTTCGACCTTATTCCATTTTTTTTTAGTATCACCATTTGAAAATAGATCATTTGAGTAACATCAAGCGAAAATTTAAAACATGTGAAAACAAGCTTTTTGACTTTGACACTAATATTTTTTTGGTTTAGGAACGCTCTGTGAATTTGATTTAATGTGACAAAGAGTTTGATCATTCACGTCATCCTTGAAAACGTTTTATTTCCTAAGATCCGCCATGTTTTCATGTAATTTGATACTCGGAGCCCATTGAAAAGAGATACAATGCTGCCATCTCCTGGCCATAGTGGTTTTGGATTTTCACAACCCCGTTCACAAAGCAGCGCTGCACAAGACGTTGACTGCCCATTGAGAGAAAAAAGAACGTAATTGACGTCATTTGACGTTGTTGCCGTTATACAGTGGGCGTGTCCTTAACGTCAATGGATGTTTTTGGCAGTAAAAGAGTTTTTTAAAAATCTGTTGTGATCTGTTAATGTTAGAGAAATCAATGAACTCGTTCACTGCCATTGACGGTTATAGACGTCAAAGTTCCATTTTAACTGGGCTGGCAGTGATTGAGTTAAACTCGGAGTAAAAATTACAGACAGTATTGAAAGGCTTTGGATTGTCATTGATTGTCTGGACAATTAGCTTTGGACAATCTGATCGTATTCTCCATGGCGACGGGACTTCAATCGACAACCGTGACTTAAAAAATTGCGCAACAGCATTCAGGAGCTCGTTCGCTGGGAAACATTTAGTGCCTCCCGCGCTGCCCCTTCATGAAATTGGATTTCAGCAGACGTTGCTATTTAAGTCACGTTTGCAGCCCTGACACGCAATTAGTTAACAGTGAGCGCGTCCGAGTTTTGGTCTGGGGGGGGGGCCGGTCAAGCAGCAGCAGGGGATGACTGGCTGAACGTTCATGTGGATGATGAGCTGTGTGAGCGGTTGCTCTCGCTGTGACTGTGCCGTCCTGGGGAGTTTCCACCATGGTCCCGGACGTGCAGCTGAAATACGTCATCGCATGGTCTCAGGCGGGTTTGAGTGTGTCTTGGGGAGGGGGGAAAAGAGGGAGGGGCTGGGTTGGGCTTTGTTTCTCGCGTCTCTCTCCAGCCTTGAAGCGGAGTGTCGTTCCCCCCCTACCCCCAACCCCTCTTCGAGCTGCTGGCCCTCGGTCAGGTAACAAAAACAGGATAGTATCACAGGACGGTGAAACCCACAGTGGCCCCGCCTGCCTCCACATGTGTGTTTGTGTGAGTGTGTGTGTCCGCGAGGCTCTCACCCGTACCTGTCATATATCCTAAACTCTTCGTTCTCATTGTGTTTGCCTGTTTGCTGCCCCCCCCTCTGAATACACCTGCCCCCGTTCCCACTCCCAAATGCACCCCCCCCCCCACACTGCCCCAACCCCTAAATCCCAATATGTATGATCTATGTTTCTAAAAGCCGTTGCTATGCCAACAGCCCACTTTCTGAGCTGCAGGGGAATCTGGTCGGGTCGACTCTGCCTTCTACTGGCTACTGTAGGGAACTGCAGGCTTTAAGGCATCAACAAGATCTCCATCAAGCCCCATGGGGTCAGGCCGAATTGCCATTGGCGCCATAATGCCTCGATTCATCGATTTTTGGGGGGCATTAGATAAGCCTAAAACCAACCCTTCATTTTAATTCATGATACACTATAAGACCTGGAGGACAGAAGTATTTCCTGCTACTAATGTGCTGTACCAGGCCACTTTGTTAAAAGAACAGGCAGCACTGGAGCAGAGGACCACCGGAGGTGCTGGTAGGAAAGCCATTGCCCTGCTTCCAGGAGCTCCTACCCGAGAATGCAATGACGCCCCGAGTGAAGCATGAAGGAGAATGAATAATTGAGGATGTTGACTCCCCCATCGATACTTGGGAGGAGGGAGGAGGAGGGAGGAGCCTGGCTTTACTCTAAATCCTAAGCATCACCTTCTGCTTCAGAGCTCCTTTGATCTAAGTCTCAAATTGTGGTTTAGAGCTTGAGATGTCTTTTTCTCTCGCCTTGAACCTGTTGCCTGCAGTTAGAAAAACAAAAAAAAAATAGAAAAGAAGGCCCCTGGAAATGGAATGACCTCCCCTGGCAACTAATCCAACTAACACCCCAATGACGACGAGCCCCCCTCACCCCTGGAATTGTTTGTCGCACCCTATAATGTGATCATTTCCTGAAAATGTAATAATGCCTGAAAATGTCATTAAATTTGCACTTAACTTGATCAAAAATGTAATAAAACCCAATAATATAATACAAATGATTGCTTGATATTGTAATAACAGTTGAACAATAATGTAATACCTTATTCTCCAGTTATTATAACAACAAAAACTCTGATGTAGCAGTGAACTTAACGTGGCTTTGATTAACAACCAAACATGAACATAACATTGGTACATAAAAACTAACAGTTATAACAATCTTTGCAGCAGAGAAGTTTGATCCAAGTGGGCGGAGCCTATTTATATTAACTCTCTGCAGAGTTAGTTGAACCATAAATTAATCAACTTCAGCCAAATAATTCCAACACTGAGCTCCATTTAAATCAGACTGTGTAAAAATTACACTTTGGGGTTTGATATCAACTCTGAAACATTTAACACCAATATTTGAACACTCCAATTTTTGCTGTGAATGTATTTAGCAGTTTTAGATTCTCAAAACACAATGGAACTTTGGACTGAAAATTAATACATATCACATGATCTGTTTTGAGTAAAAAAGACCCATCTGAAAACGTAATAAATGATTTATTACATAATAATAATAATAATAATAATGTATTAAGCATTACATATAGGTAAAAGTGTTATAATGTCAGTCAGGATTTCTTGTACATTATGAAGTTATTACATTGGGTTTTATTATGTTTTTAATTGAGCTAAGTGCAAATTTTATTACAATTTCAAGCGCCATTACATTCTCAGAAAATGATGACATTATAGGGCGCTACATTGGTTAGCATCCCTCCTTCCCCCCCCTTTCTTGCTCCAATTCCTTTTGCCGGTTGTGATTTTGTGCTTGTCCTGTTTGCTCGCTTTTTCTGTCTGTCTTTTTGTCAGTATATTTTCCCCAGTTCTGTCCTTGTGTCTGGAAGAAAAGAAAAAAAAATCGACATGAACACCTTTTTAAGCTCTCCAAATTTGGAACAAGCCATGAAAGATTTTCAATTTCAAATCAACTTGACAGATGCTGGTCAGACAGACAGACTTGTTGATGGGCTCTTTGTTTCCGGCCTGTCCAAGGCATTGCCCTCACGCCGTGAGTGGCACCTACTTGCATATGTCCTATATGCACATGTAGCCAATGCCAGTTTGTGCTTTGGCCTTTTTGTGATCCCGGTCGTCGCTTTTAGAGTGTTGCTAAATGGTTGGGAAATCAGGCTCGAATTACACAAGTTGACATGACTGCATTTCAAGTAACACCCTCTTTTGTGACACTCTAAATGTGCATTTCCTCTTTGGTCTCCCACAACTTTTTTATTTATTTTTGATTCCATGATTATTTCTATCAGATTTTCTTTTCTGCTGATGATCAATTGTATTTACTGTCCTTTTTCTTTATCGTTCTCTCCCTTCAGCATGCGCGTCCCCCCCTTTGTCTACTGTTAGATCGATTTTGTGTGCAGATCTCTTCATTTTGGTATCTTCTTCTTTTGATACTTATCAGACTGACCAAACTAAGCCTCTCTTGTGTTTCCAGGCTTTCCTTCCTTCATTCCCTATCTTTTCTTGCAGCTCTCTCTTTTCTCTCTCTAATGTGGTGTTTGTAACAATCTCACTCTGTTTTGTTTTTGGGCTTTTTTTTTTGTGACTTCACTGTTCATGCTATTAATACTTGCTATCTCTTCTTTATACAGATAAATGATTTTCTGCTTGGTTTTCTTTCTTATCTGCAGTCTTTATGATTTCTGTCGAGTTTGTGTCTTCAACCTTCCGCATCCTCTCATTTGACTCTGTGGTTTCTTCTCTTTTTGTCCATTTGGTGCCTAACAGTGTTTGAGTGTTTTAAGCCTGTCCGTTTATGGAGTGCCGTTTTCCAAAGTGTCACATTGTATTGGTCAAGACATTCGGATATTCACATTCTCTTTCTTTAATTTCATGTCGACTATCTTAATTGTATTGCTGTTTACATTCTGTACGCCTTCTTCTTTTCATGTGTTTCGAGTGTCGATTCCGCCTTAATGTTTTCTAACATTTAAAGGAGCAGGTGTTGAAATCTCTTCATATTTAAATATCAGCTCAGATCTCAAGTTTTTATTTTGTTTTTAAATCATGCAGATTTAAACACGCACTACACAAAAACGTCGCGTTAAATGTCTCGTCTTCTACACGTTGCTGTATTTGTTTGTCCTGCGTGTTTTTTTTTTTAGCAACGTCTTTGTCGTTTATACGTGTCATTTAAATGTGGGCGTCTTGTCCATGTCCTCCCAGGGAACTAATGGATGGCTACCGAATTGGTTTCAAGAATACAAATTTAGTGCTTCATTTTCACTGCAGTGTTTACTTGGAGGTAACTTTCTTGTTGGAGGTTTGGATGTTTGCCACACCGGACATATGTACGGTCATTTCAGATTCCAAGTTCCATCAAACGTCCTCAGTTCTAGCACCCCCGTTGTTAATCTGTGGATTTCTTGGCAGATCCGATTTGGCGGTTCTCAAAGAAAAGCAAGAGAAAGCACAATCGGCCTTTCAAGCGACATCTGTCGCGAAACAAAATTGGCCTCAGTTGGATTTTTTGTGATAGGTAGTTTTCAGGTGGAGGCTGGACTCAGACATTCTCTCTTTCCGGAGACGGGTTTACGTCGTTCCGTTGGTCAACGTGTGCTTGTGCTTCCAGGGGCAACAAGCCAGCCAACAGTCCCAAAGGTCAACCCCCTGATGCCGACGGGCACTCCTCGGTTACCGACCTGGCTAACTCCCTCACTGGAGACATGGTGATGGTAAGACTAACTGCCGCCGTCGCGTGTGTCACATGCGCTTGGAGCTGTCAAAATTAATCGACTAATCGACAAGCAATCGAATTAATCGACAACTATTTTAATAATCAAGTAATTGTTTGGAGCCATTTTGTCATTTAAAATTGTCCAAATCCTCTGATTTCAGCATATCAACAGGAATTGTTTACGGATTTCTGTAGTCCTGCATGCATTATCTTCTGTATTTAACTCATTTGCTCCCAAAAAACGTATAAATATGTTCTATTTTAAATAATACCATGCTCCCAAAGATGCATTTATACATTTATGTTTTTTTATGCTCGAGCATACAGAAAGCTTTGATGCAGCCTCTGAACTGAAGAAAATACTTGAAGCAATGGTAGTTATTACAAAAACGGCCAGCGGGTGGCAGCAGAGTATAGGAGATCAACCAGGGCCATGTTGCAAATGCTAATGCTAATTGCTGCAAAACGGAAACTGATAGAGATACACTTTTTTCCTGATGAAAGAAGAGACTCCAATCGTTCTTTTGGTAGGTTCCATGTTTGGGAGTGAATGAGTTAATCAAAATAAGACATTTTCAAACATCTGTTTTTACTTAACACAGTACAACGTCAACCCTTTTTGTTTTTAATCACTAAAATAATACTTTAACAAACAGTAATCAGGGGGGGGGGGATGCATTTATTACACTTTAATGCAAAATTAAAATGAATCTGATTAGTCGAAATCGATTGAATAATGGGTAGATTCATCGATTCTAAAAATAGTCGATAGTGACAGCACTACTTTCGGTCCTTACAGCTGTCTCCAGGTTCAGAGGACGATGACGGCGAGGGGCCAATCAGTGAGAAGCTGGGTCGGATCCAGTTCAGTATAGGCTACAGCTTCCAGAACACAACCCTTACTGTCAAACTTCTCAGGGGCCAGGAGCTCCCAGCCAAGGACTTCTCCGGTACTTCGGATCCCTTCGTCAAAATCTACCTGCTGCCTGATAAGAAGCACAAGCTGGAGACCAAGGTCAAGAGGAAGAACCTCAACCCCCACTGGAATGAAACTTTCCTCTTTGAGGGTGTGTAGCATTTTTCTATTCATTAACTCTTTGACTGCCAGACGTTTTCAGAAAAGGGATGCCGCCAGTGCCAGCCGATTTAAGCATTTTGACTGATTTTCAAGGTCCACAGAAAATGTTCTGTTTGGACTATGGAAACACACGTACTACCAAATGAAAGATTGGACTTTCATCTTTCATCAGAAAAAAAGAGTTTGTTTCTACCTTATTCCGTTCTTTAGTAATCAACAATAGAAAATGGTTAGTTTGACCCAATTTCGCCCGTGTTGGACCAAAATACGGAGAAATCAAGCTTTTAGTGAAACGATATTATTTCATGCATTCTAGTGAATTTGACACTTCTTTTTGTCCATGAATGATGCCACAAACACCTAAATAGTGCTTTACTTCTATAAAACACTACCACCAAGAATGAAAAAGTGTTTTTTGATAGCAAAATACGTTTATTTACATTCAACAGTGTAACAATTTGACAACAATTTGGCAAACTATTTACAAATGTGTGCAACTGTGGTGCTATTTACAAATATGTGGATGTTTCAACGACAGTTTTTCTTTTTGTAACACTCTCCTGCGTGCAAAGAGACGTAACAGCATTTGCACAACAGATTGCCTCTTCGCGTGTGCCACTTTCTTGCAGGCCGTTTTTTTCCGGGGAATAGCAAGTATATACTGCAGTGTGTCATCACGTCTAATATCAGGATCATGCTACGGTTACGTTACGGTGGTGTTACGTCTCGCTTCCCCGTGTCCTTCAGTTGCTATACCGGGTTGGTAGGAGATATTCTGATCCATTTTATCCACTCCATTCATGGTGGCATCGTAGTCCAGAAACAGTGTCTTCTCCGTGATCAGACTGTACCCGCTCCTCCGATGAATATGCATTGGACTCGGGGTACTCTTCATTGTCCGATCGAATGTCCGCTTGTGCAGCTCCGCGTTTTCCGGCCTTAGCAGCGCTAGCCGCGCTAGCCGCGCTTTGCCGATGAGGCTTACTACTTGTTCATAACAGTCACGCCAAAGCTTCCAACTTTGGCGTAGAGCTCGTTGTCATCTTCATCATCATAATCAATCTGCATTGGTCGATGCCAACTCTCCATCGCCCGATCGAATGTCCGATTGTGTAGAAGTACCCGGCCGGCTATTGTGCGCGTTTTCCGGCCTTAGCAGCGCTAGCCGCGCTAGCCGCGCGTAGCCGGTGAGGCTTACTACGTGATAGTAACAGGCCAAAGCTTCCAACTTTGGCGTAGAGCTCGTTGTCATCATCATCGTTGACATCAATGCGCTTTTTAGTATTGATTGATGCTTTCCGTCTTTGAAAAAAATGCTCAAGCGTGAGCTGCTTGTAACCGGTTGCTTGGTCAAGCCATTGTGGCTTGGATCAGCCATTGTCTCCTCAACACTCTAGCTCCGCCTCACGTCTTCTACTGACGCCCACGGTGGGCGGCCCATCCAACCTTGTGCAAAGAGAGTCATCGCTGCCCTCTAGGGGCCAAAACGAGTCTTTGACTAATCAGATCAGCCTGATTCTTTCAGCACAGCTGCCCAAGGCTTTCCTGCACCCGTTTTTGAAAAAAAAAAAAAAAAACATAGGGGACGTCTTTTAACGTCCTCGGCGCCCTTCCCTAGGTTTATGCTAAACGTTTTATAACGTTTATGGCAGTCAAAGAGTTAATTCAAGGCCTTATTCTAGTAAATCTGCTCTTGTCCCTTTTTTTCCAATTTTTTATTTTTTTTTTATCATCCAACACACTTTGCGATTGGGTAGTAACAGAATTGTCAGTCATGTTTACTCTACTGTATCCATGGCAATAGTGCAGCGGGTTTTATGCCTCACACCGCAGAGAAAGGGCGGGAGATCTGACAATCACAACCCGTTCAAGAAACATGAAAACAACAATGACCAACAGAGGGAGACAGAGCGGGAAGCCTGGCGGGTTGCCTTTCAGCACCCCCAGTTTCTTAGATGAAAAGAAGCATAAACAAGGCTCAAGCTTTGCTCCTTAAAGGGGGGGGGGGGGCACAGTATGAGCCTGGAGCACAGACGGTCAGGCAGACTCGTACTAAGAAAATCCGAAATGTAAGGATTATGAGTTTCACCACTGCACCACCTGCTGGATCTGGCTAGCTACTACCCGGATATGAGCATCTACATTTCAGATGTTGGCATGCTAACTTTCTATTTTGGCTCTTTGCTGGAGATTTTTCGGGCTATTTCCCGGTAAATATGAATTATTTCCGCCCACCAGAATGCCGTCATCCTCATTATTAGCACTTGGTGTCACAGGAAATCCTATTTAGGGTTAGCTTTGAAGATTTGACTGACATGTGGTTGAGTCATGAGCATTATTGCACTCTAAAGTATGTCGTTATTATAATTAGTCCCTCCAGCGATTTTGAGAGAGTAAATCGAGATAAATGCATATCGCGTCTGTTGCCTCTGTTTTAGGTTTCCCCTATGAGAAGGTGAGAGAGCGCACACTTTACCTCCAGGTGTTGGACTACGACCGCTTCAGCAGGAATGACCCCATTGGAGAGGTCTCAATCCCCCTTAACAAGGTGGAATTGGGTCAGATCAAAACCTTCTGGAAGGAGCTGAAGCCCTGCAGTGATGGCAGTGTAAGAGAGGGAGGGGCAGCCTGATGATGTCCAATGTTTTAATTGGTGTGTTTGTTTTTTTACCGAACATACCAATGCCATCCATCTTTAACCGAGTTAACTTAACCAACCAAATGATTTGATATTCCCTTATGAAATCAGATATTAGTTGATAGGTGATTTATGCCACGCACCAACATGTGTTTGTCTCTGTGTCCCTCAGGGGAGACGAGGGGACTTGCTGTTGTCTCTCTGCTATAATCCCACTGCCAACACCATCACTGTGAACATAATCAAAGCCCGTAATCTCAAAGCCATGGATATCGGGGGCACCTCAGGTAGACTTTGCTTATTATTTGCTTTTTCTCTTCTTTCTCTAAACCTTGCTCAGCAGTCATGGGACCCTCGAGCGACTTTGGATTACGTGATGTTGCACAACGCTTGCTCAATATTTATAAAAAAATAAAAAAGGGGTTCTGTGGGTCATTAAAAACCATTAACTCGTTCACTCCCAGACATTTTCACTGAAGCAACCCCCTTGTTGCTGTTTTACTGGATTTTGACTGATTTTGCAAGGCCAACAGAATATTGTGTTCTATTGCTATAAAAACATGGAAACTACCAAAAGAAAGATTAGAGACTCTTCTTTAATCAGGAAAAAAAAAGTATATTTCTATCTGTTTCTGTTTTGCAGCAAGAATGTAGCTAAGTTTCATCATTATTCACAAATCCGTGGGTAAATTAGCTTTTTTCAACATGGCCCTGGTTGATCACTTTTGCTCTGCTGTCACCTGCTGGCCGTTTTTGTATTAACAACTATTGCTTTACGCGACCTCTTCAAGTCAAATGCTGCATCATAGTCTTCTCTAGCTCTAGCATTTAATAAAAACACATTTAAAAAACTTATAATTACGTCTTTGGGACACTTAAAACATTAAAATAGAACGTATTTATACGTTTTTGGGAGCAAATGCGATTAAAATGTGCAATCGACTGACAGCCCTAATATATAAACAATATTTGCATAAATGTATGTATATGTATATATATATATTTTTTAAACATAATTTCCATTAAAAATGAGTGACAGAGGAACAATAATAGAAAATACGTATGGCTGCTTTTGTTCTTCTTCGCATTCACACGGGCTCCAAACTGTGCAGCGCTTCCACAATAACTTGTTTGTTGACTTTGATCTCAAACTATTTCTCTGCATCGCTGCTGTCTTTAGTGATTAAGAGGGAATTGCCAAAGTGCAAGTAAAAAAAAATAATAATAATTCATCTCGATCATCGCTCACATATACAAAACAATAACCTGCTGCGCATTGCTTCCCAATTGCAGATCCATACGTGAAGGTGTGGCTGATGCACAAAGACAGGCGTGTAGAGAAGAAAAAGACGGTGACGATGAAGCGCTGTCTCAATCCCGTCTTCAACGAGTCCTTCCCCTTCGACGTTCCCGCCCATGTGCTGAGGGAGACCACCATCATCATCACTGTCATGGACAAGGACAGACTCAGCCGCAATGATGTTATCGGCAAGGTAAAGTCTGGGTGTAGGCTTTGTTGTCGTTGCCCTTTATTACGACAGGAAGTGTCCCCTTCAGATTTTCACCTCACGTTAGACGCAAATGTAAATACGTCCAAAGTTTGGAGCAATGATACCATCCCTCATGAATATTTACGATCCTCGCATAAGCATACAGATAAAAATCAGCAGTCATCTTCGCTGTCACTTGATTGAAGTAATATTATACTTTTTTTTTTTTTTTTTTTTGCACTGCTGACCTAGACGTCTAAATGCTAAAAAGTGGATATGCTGACTTTTCTGGGGCACCCTATGGCACATTTGCATACAGCAATGTCAATTATTGAAAGAGTCTGGTTTCTGCCGGAAACAGTCAAACGTAATTAGTTGAACCTTTAACAAGGTGATAACCTCAAAGTGAATTATTGGGACCATATGAATGATTACATTTTGTGAAAAGGAACATTCCTCAGTCTTTCTAAGTTAGTTTTTTTTTTTTTTTTTGTCTTGACCAAAGTTTGACACAAAACTGAAAATCAAAGTTTCACGTTAAAACCAATATTTCACACAGCTTTAAGAGCTCAGCGTCCTGAATCAAAGACAACATCAGTAAATGGATTTGGAAGCTATTTATACTTTAAACTACACTTGACATCCTGAAGCCTTTCAAATAGAAAGGCTTTCTCGCAGAAAGCTGCCGGCACAAATTTCTACCACAACCATAAGGGAACAGGTCTTCGCTGACAGCTAAGTACAGTATGGCTTTAGCATAAATAAAATAAAAAATTGCCCCATCTATTACGCATTCTGAGAGCTCGGTTCTCACATTCAAGTTTTCTTCTCAGCGTCTTCCTTTTTTGTGCAGCAGGTTGAATAATTATTAGTAACTGATGTTGGAGCAAAAAGTGATGTAACCATGACATATTTTAGAATTGTTACAAATGACACTCCTGGTAAAACCTATAAACGCTAATACAAGGTTCGAACTCAGCGATTTGCAAGGTAAAATGTATACTTTTGTTCCGGCAATGCAAATTGAATAGCAAAACTGATAATCAACCGTCAAGACGGTCCCCAAAAAGTTTCGCTGGGCTGGAAGCATGCACTTGGTTAAGGGAAGTTTAGCGCTCTAGCTAGCTAGCAACAAGCGTCAGCTGGCTGCAGTCAAGTCAAGTCAAGTCAAGTCAAGTCATCTTTATTCATATAGCGCTTTCAAACAGCCTTAGTGGCTAAACACATTGCCGATTCGCTCTAAATTCAATAATCATCACCACCGTGGCTATGAATAGGCTGCAAACCATGCTAACTGCTAAAATAAGCCCAAGATTGACACAGCTAGCGCATTTAACACCGGGATTAAGTGATCGAGTCCACTTTTCACAGATATTTGTCTGGAACTTTGTTGAAGCGGAAAACCTCCAACTTTGAACGGCAAAATAGCAGGCAAATTAATGAGCGTCTGGAATCCAGAGAGAAAATCTCATCGCTAAATTGAAGCGGAAACTGGAAATGAATTACCGTCCGCCAGGAGGGGTGGCCTGTAAGGTTAAACGTAAATTGATATAGTATAATATAATGTCGTTTGTTTTCATAGTAGAGTCCTAGAGACTTCCAGGTCATATCTTTGATTTTTCAAAAAATCAATTTGGCTATGTTTCCAGACATGAGAAATACAGTTTGCTGCTAAACATAATGTGAACAGAAGATATAATTTTTTTTGATTATGTATAAGAAAAAGAAAACCAGTTTGTTATATTGTCATATTTTTAATAGGTGATAAAACCCTTGTTTCAGGTCCCTGGGATTAGCCTGAAAAAAAAAAGAAGAAAAAGCCAGCCCATTTCAAACCGATCTTTGACGTCTATGGCCGTCATTGGCACTGAAGGAGTTAGAAATTTGCTCCTCGAATAAAGTCATTGTGTAATCCATAGATTTCCAACTATTGGGATACGAAAGTTATACTGTATTGTTCCAGCCCTACAAATACTGTATTTCTGTTCAAGTTGCTACGACAGCAGAAGAGGCAGAAGGTACAATGAAATCAAGCAAAGCCAGATTTCAGAATGAGTAAGCAAATTTGAGGGTAAATGTCCTTTTTCCATTTCCGTTTGAAGATATTCCATGTTTTTCCTTGCTCCTGTCAGATCTACCTGTCGTGGAAGAGCGGTCCAGCAGAAGTGAAGCACTGGAAAGACATGCTGGCCCGGCCGCGCACCAACGTGGCCCAGTGGCACGCCCTCAAGGCCTGATGGCACCGCCCACCTTCCTCCATGGCCCCTCCTCTCCCCGCACTCTCTCTTCCTCCCAGTCCCGTCCTTATGCACAAGACTGACTTGCTGCCAGGCCGCGAAACACGGGTACAATTAGCCATCCGCTCTCTTAAACCTTTAAACTCTTTCTCTTGTCCTCTCCGGCTCTTCTCGTTCCTCCTCCTCTCGTACGCTCCTGTCTCCATTTCCGTTTCTCGCCGCTTCATCGGTGCGCCCCCTCTCCTGTTTTACGTCGTTCTTCTGCACTTTTGTGGAGTGAGGCATAATGTTTTTTTTTTCAATATGCGGGCCTCTCGGTCCTGAACTGCACTGCAGCCATTGACCCACTGAAGGTGCCAGTCCCGTGGGATCACAGAGAATCTTAAGTGATACGTAAATATAAGTGTATGATAATTCCAGGAACACAATATTATCTAGTATGTACTGTATGTACATAATGATGAATATATTAGGTTTATAGAGGACCCCCCCCCCCCTATACAAAAAGGGTATATTATCCATCTGTCCATCTTTCCGTTCATTTCCCTCCAATGTGTTTTATCTTCCTTTATGTTGCTCCCTCCTTTTACTTACAGTTTGTTTGGTTTAAGAAGTCAACTCGTGAATTTCCTTTACAATAATATGTTCTGTGCAGCCCCGTTTAATTAATAAAGATTAATATTGTGTTTGTGGAATATGAGTTGAGCAGCAAAATCGATCTGTTTTTATGCACCTGGGGGGGGCGGCCATTTTGTTACTTGCTGTAAATGACACACTGATCTGAATATATTACTGGATAGCCAATAGGCCAAGACTTTTGAAGCCGCGAGGCCGCCATATTGCTCCTCCCAAGAAACGTTTCTCGGCATACGATCCTATACATTTACAGTATCGAAATTGGAGAACATTTGAGACGGTACAGCATGATTTATGATAAACATAAACAAGAGGACTTCAGACATTTTACAACATGCCTTAAATGCATGTATAAATGATATGCTTAATGATGGTTACAGAAGAAAACTTATTTTTTTATTAAAGAATTATAACTGTAATTCAACATAAGATGCCTCTGCCAAATCTAATATTGGGGTCTAAGGAACTGAGCGATAAAAGAAAAAGGGGGTTTTCAAAGCAGCACATACCGTCCACTTTTTCATTCTTTTTTTTTTTTACTTGTTAAAAAATAGTGACCACCTCGCCACAAACCACGCCCCCCCCCCCCCCCCCCCCCCACCACCACCACCACACGGCCCTAAACTAACTGCCTACGAGCTGCATCTGTCTAATCTGTACGCATACCGTATAGTTTATATAGTAGTCTGCTCGCGAAATGGTAGGAGCAAGATGGCCGCCCTGTGACTTCACTTGTCACTATGAGCTATCGGCGAGCCAGTCATATATTCAGATCAGTGAAATGACATCACAGTTGCTCAGGGGCTCCGGTAACAACCAATCACGGCTCAGCTTCAAAAAACAAGCTAGCTGTGATTGGTCGTTACCTTAGCCGTGAGCAACTGTGTTGTCATTTTAAGACAAAATGGCCGCCCCATTAGATGGCTAAAAATGAATGGATTTTGCTGCTTACCTCATA